>NW_027287205.1:68163589-68748589 GCF_022747635.1 Hetaerina americana | reverse complement strand
CAAAATGAATTTACTTTTTAACATGCAATTTCAATTATTTTTACAATGTGCAAGACCGATCAAGCAATGATAATACGTAAAGAGTGCATATACCTTTATATCCTTCAGGAGTATGTTTATGCATATCTATATTAATTTTATGGATACACAATTATGTCGATCATATATGCGTATATAAATACGGCTGTAATTATATAAAAGTTTTCGATGCATATAAAGATTCATTTGGGTGAGATATTTCTTCTCCTAGCCAGCCATTTTTTGGATTTTATTATGGTTATAACAATATAACCAAAGCTTTGAAAGAACCAAGAGTTTAAGAGTGACATCAACCAGTTCACTAAAACTAATTTAACTTGAAGTTCATTTTGTCTTAAGTTAATTTCAATAATGAATTTCGAATAATAATAATATATTTATTTATCATAGCAAATTAACTGAGACAAAAGAATATTACTTCCTAGGCTTCATCCTTGCAGGATATAAAGTGAACTACACCGACAAGCATTTTAACCCCATTGCCAATCAGTATACAGCCAAATAATCATCAATAAAAAAAATGGCGGGATGTTGCCATTATGAAAAAATATTTCTCCACCCGTGGACACGTTCTTTCCATTCAGAGATCAATTCAATTATATGGAGTATGCTGACATGTTTTAATGATTGATTAATTTCATTTGATACAGAATTGAATACGATTGAATCAAAAATGCAAGGTTTGAAACAGAATTACGAGTACTTAGGCGGTGGTGGTTTTTGCTTATCAACTGAGTAAAATGGAGAAAAAATCACTTCAAGAAGCCTCAGCAAAAAGAGTCTTGTGAAAAGAAGTCCATTTGCTGAAAAGATTCGATACGATCTTTATAAATCGATATCCCACTCCGAACGTCCTTAGCACACGGTAGCGATCAATATCTTAGCTTCTCCCCCGGCCAGCATCATTTGTCGGAATTCCTTTCGTTCTATGTGACCCACTCACCAATCTAGGTCCCCTTCCGTCCCTTTGAGCCCTCCGGGCCTATCCCCTACCCCTCCCCAAGCCCTTACAGCCATCCCTCTAAACCCCCTAAGGGTAGGGAATGGCTGGAAGGGGTGAGGTGCATGGGGAGAGTGGTTGGGAATTGTAAGTCCCTTTCCAGGGTAGCGGCGTTATATGGGCCCAAGCCGCCCCACCAAGGAGTCGTAAATCTCTGACTGGTCCAGAATTAGGGACAAGGAGGCTTCTTCACCGTACACTTCCCCCTAAGCACTCCTTGTGCCCTTCAAGGCTCCTCCAACCCCCACCACAGGCACCCCCTCCCCCATTCCTCCTCGGCTGCTCTTTGCACACCCCTTCCCCATTCCAACACCTCCTCTTCTCTCGCCGCAAAGCTCATGTGGTCCAGGGCAGGGAGTCCCAACACGCACCTATGCATAACACTCGGGAAGGGGCAGTTGACAAGCACCAGAGGGAATGATGAGTTGTTGTTTTGGTGGTCTTCTCCCAGCTGGTTTTTCTTCCTGGGGAGCGTGGTCGCCGCTGCTTCTACGGCGAGGACCTTGTTTTTCCCATCGAAGCCCACGCGATGGATAGGTTTCTCTACGATCAGAAAATTTCTGCCATTAATCCATTAAATGTTCCCATTACGACGTCTTGTTTTTCATACACTGTCAGCATGTGAGAATGCAGCGCTCCCAGCTGGCATCAAATGATGCTTAGACTTAGCAATGCATTTTTATTTTCCTAAATTATTTTATTTTCAAGTAGAGGAGCTGCCTGCATAGGTGTATTCTCCGCAACCGTTCAGAAGAATAGCAGATGATAACAGAGTTACATTATCCATATCCGGTCGAAATAATATCGTCTGCTCTAGGGATCCGTTCCCTCTTTCGTTGTGTCGCCCATGGTTTCCAAGTAATTTTCGCACTTGCAAAAACGCAGAGATTGGGTAATTTTGCAAATTTTAGGGCCGTCCCCAGATTTCGAACGCGGGTCCGCAGGTCCGTTACCTCAGTGATCAAGGGATTATGGCATCGCGAAATCATGTAACATTTAAAAATAATTTAGCATACATAATCAGAATACGCACTTATTAAAGGTTATCAAATTTGCAGTGTCAAATTCAATTAATAAACCCCTGTAATGCCAGCAAAATAAGGAATGGTCCATATTTTTCTTTCCGCATATCGTTTGTTTTTCTGATTTTTACTTCACGACTTTATTTTTATAACAACCATAACTTTCCTTATTTTTTCAATTTCATATCACATTTTAATCTCACGCACACAATTTAAATCTAATGACTAATCAATTATCACCTTTTCCAATGCTTTATTATAATTACTACTCTGTTTGTGTACCCGTGATCGGAGTAATTGAATCATGAGTATGTTTGAGGTAACGACGAACGTTATTAGGCACAGGAAGCATGAATTCAAACATAACTCAGAAATGGCTTATTTTCAACAAAAGAACCTCAAAAATCTTAAACAGAATTAAATTAAATTTTACAGAAAATCCATAAAACTTCATTTTATTAAAATTAAAATATTTCATTAGATTTTGCTGATAAAATAATGTAGAACATTGTGTATTATATGCATCGGATTAATGCATATTACATGGGGGCACAATGTCAAGACAGATAATACCCTATAACAAGAGTTAAATCATCAGAGGCGAAAAAAAAACAGCGAAGGGATTACTGTTTCGCAAGGGAAAACTTTTCGTAGATTATATAACCAACATCCCTGTTTTGCTAGGGGCCACACATTGTTGAATTAGTATTTTTGTCCATCCAAAAACCTACCTTAACTGGTAGATTACCTAATAATTATCCCACGGAAAGATACATACATTCAGAAGGAATTCACCTAAAGCACAAATATGCACTTAGGTATACTGATATTTTATTGAAAACATCAAAGACATAGTTTATTTTTCAGACGCCAAAGTATTCAATTAATACTCAATTATCCCATTAATAAACTTAAGAGCAAATTATCATTGCATTATTATTATTGTTTAACACATTTTCATTACATTTATGTACTTGCAGTACTTGAGATCATAAAAAGATTTCAAGATCTGCTTTACACTCTTCCATGCCCATAATGTAGTATTGCCTCGCAGTTAAAAATTATAGGAGAGCAACTATTTACTTTAAATATTTTTTTTCCAGCAAATGCAAATTAAAGGGTTTATTAACATTATTTGATACACTGATTTTGTTGTTCGACGAGTATATTTATGAATATATGTGGACTTCAACAAATCATATTTCACTAACATAATGATGAACAACAACTGGCAGCAAATTCATTAATGTTAAAAATTCCGCTGTTACACGTGAATAATATGATACAACACAATAACCGCTTACCGCACAACGGTTAATATTTTCATGTGCTCAGATTATTCATCTTAATTTTCAGTCCTACGGCATCTGTACACTCTACGCCATTCAATGTTAATTCTCTCGTCCCATGATATCTGTTCTGAATCTTTTTTGTAATTCTTAGTTTGCCCGCTTAGTCTTCCTCGCGGGACAATCCCATCAATTTTCCTTTCTATTAGGTTTAAAAAAAATATTGAGCATAAATAGAGATAGTTGATAATAAATCCATAGAGATATTAACTTATAACAGGAAATATTCTATGGCGCGCTTGTCTAATTTGCCGAGCGTTTGGTTAACAAAGGAGAGGTCCGGGCTTTGAATTCGGGTGACGCCCGAGAACACACCGGCTTGAGCCAAGCTACTGACCTACTGTTTACCAATGCTTGCTGGGAAATCGCAGGTGGTACGGAGAAAGCAGTTGCCCGCACCAACTGAAATTCACACGCTAGAGACCACATTGTCCCCTATCAAACCGACCATCGGATTTGGTGAGTGTGATTAACGGGGGAATATTCGACGCAATATGTTATCGCAGGATAAACATCATTCGGAGAAAAATTCACTTTTCCTTATTCAACCGGAAAACAATATTCTTCAATGCATTGACGCCTATTTCTGAATGAGCATATTTGCATAGACCACTTTCTGCCATCATGCTTTGCATATTTTTTTCTGTTCGGCACAGTGATGCCGAAAAATGAGCGGCATTTGTTGTTTTACCTCTGCTCCTATTGGTATTTTTTTATTTATAGTAGTAATGCGGTCAAAGGTTGGAATCAAAAGAAATAAATAGGTATGGGGTGTTTTATTTGAGGGGGTTAAAATTCTCCCCACTGTTTTAATAGCTCGCGGTAGTAACTTGCTTCTAGTACGTCCGATAATATGGCTAGGCTTAGCTGCTTTGCGCAGAGGTAGCATACTGAATATCATAATGCTCATTCTTGCATATACTGCAAATATCAGCTATTACTTTTTGAACAATGACAAAATAAATTGCATCGCCCCCGGCTTTGAATGGCAATAAGGTAGCATTCGGTTGCTAGGACGAGTTCCCCTAGCCCAGTGATGCATTTGAAACTTCTTTGTCTGCATGTGTTACCTTAGAGTGAGATGGCGAGATATCCTTATTGCTACATCAATATGGTACAATTTTAAATCAATGGTAGGGCTTCAATATTATCTTAAAGTGTCATGCTTGGAAGTGTCAAAGTGCTCATGAAAGAACTGTGGGGAAAAACTACGAATAAAATGGTAACTCTTGCTTCCTGTCATGGAAATAATTCCTCACCCATCTTATTTAGTTGCAATTAAGTTTTCCCATGCTAGCAATGGATTCAAGTCTTAGAATAGTATTATATGTATTACTTATTTATCTCTGCTGTTTATCTCCGGACGCTTGTCCTGCGCCCAATGGACCGTGCGACCTTTGGGATCCCGATATTCCCTTGGCTTGTCATAGGGTTTCCCAGAACACCAGAGTTGACAACAGCAAACATGCTCGAGGTGGTACTCAAATTTAAAACCTTCGGAATGATAGGGAGTGTATTACCCAATTGGCAAACCTGGCCTGCATTAACAGAATTTTCAATACGGCAATCGTAAAAAACCGTAATTTAGGGCGATAAGTCTAAAAATCAAACAGCGTGAAGAAGGAATTGGTTTTTTTCTTTCAAAACATTATAGAAACATTTTTTAGGGAAGTATCTAATAAAAGCAGAAGAGTTTGATTATTCTATCTTAATTTTATTGACATAACTACGAGACTCGTAAGTCAGCCAAGGAGTTGCAAATATGCTCAGTGAATTCGAAATTCAGCCTGATAGATATGGGATGAGAATCAAAATTAATTAATAAAAATAATGTTCTGCGATTTTCTAGAAAGAGAAAAGCTAAGCTTAACATTAAAATCGGAGGGTAAAAACTAGGGCGGGTGAGCAGTGTACACATCTCGAGAGTGTTTTGGATCAAAATGGTTAGAGTAGTGGGAACGTAAGGAGAAGAACTGAACTAGGCAAAGAGGCTTTCACCAGGAGGAAGGAGTTGACGACAGGAAAGTTAAGTAAGGATGTCAAGAAAAGGCTCGTGAAAAATTTGATATAGAGCGTAGCTAGCGTACGGTGCGGAAACATGGTCACTGAAGTAGGAGGATATGAGTGTATTGGAGGATTTTGAAATGTGTGGAGAAGGATGGAAAAGGTAAAATGGACGGAAAAGGAAAACCAATGAGGAAGTGCTAAATATGGTGGGTGAGGAAAGGAATTTGTTGGGAGAAATCATGAGGAGGAAGGAAAAATGGATGAAAAGTATATCGATCGACAGTGGGATATAAAAGAATAGTATAGGGGAGAGTGGAGTAGTATAGAAGTAGAGGGGAGAATGTTCGACAAACGAGGAAAGGGCAGGAATAGGATATGGATGTTGGACGAGATGAAGGGAGGAAGGATGTAAGAAGAGATGAAGCGGGACTTGTAGAATAGGATATTGGATTGCGCTTTGTTAGGAGAATCAAAATATTAACATGTTAGTTGTTGCCATCCAAATCCTACCGTGACCGATACATTAACTTAATAACTAAATATCAACTGTGCATTTTAATTGCCGTGATGATGGTGATTATAATTTATTCTAGAAAATTTTACCATGTTTATTGCTGATGTAATAAATAATATAGGCATTCGATAGAACAGGTATATTCACAAGTTTTTGTATAGAATTCGGTACAAAAGTGAAACTAATAGAATGAGAAATCACGTGACCATTAATCATTCACTGTATCAATGATGTATTCACGGTGGACAAGGTTAAAAATTGACAGAGGCTTTATACTACCATACATTTAAAAATCAGAATTACGAGTGCATAAATGTTCAGTGACTGCACTCCTATTTAAAGAAAGTCGGATAAAATTTATACATAACTATAACCAAAATTTATAACAGACTATGGCGCATATTTGACTAGAGGTGAAACACAATACTCCGGGCTAAATTACTTTCCGGGAAAAATGTGAGTGCTAGGCGTGTTTTATTAATAATTCCACCATCCACACCAAACTGCATGCAGCCAGCTGTAGAAGTTGAAAAGCAACTTCCAGTCTTATTATTGTAAAAGGGAAGTGCCGTGGCTACTGCTACTTTTTATTGCCCCTCGGGGTGACGGGACAGTATTAGGTACTCGTTCACGTTTTCAGTCCAAACCAGACGTGTTTATCCGGTAAACATCTTCTGCAGCAACTAGCGCACAAAGGGGCGGAGGAGAAAGGGTGCAGAAGGAGGGGCAAGTGGTAGGAAAGGAAAGCGTGGGTGCCGTTTGGAGGAACAAAAGGAGGGGACACACATCTGCAGTGGCCGTGACGTTTCGTCCGAGTCAAAATTAAAAGCAGCAGGTGCAGCAGTTAATAATTTCCGGTCACAGTCGGAGAAGAGATGAGAAAAAATGAGGACGAACGTAGTCAACACACCTCGGTAAGTTCACTTTGGCGTTCTTTATACTATCATCTGGAGGAAGCAGGCGGCTCCACGTAGGCGAAACCTCTATCCTCCACCGACCTACTCGCCGAACGCCTCCGGAACAGTTTTTTATCAAGCCGCGATCATCTTTGGCTTATTACACTCGCCCCCACTTTCAAATGTCAAACGGATATCCGCGAGGAATCTCCAGGAAAAATAATGAAAATATCGACGGAAATGCGGGGTCAGGTGGACACTGGGATGAGGATGAAACGTGTCGGAAAAAGAATAGAAAATAAGTGGGAAAAAGTTATAACTGTAGGAGAAGAGACATTAGTGAAATAATACGGGGTAGTAAAACGCTGAATAATATCAATAAGGCAATAAGTTCCTTGATGGAAGGAAAGTGTTTCATCCCAGAGTCGGTTGATTTCTCACTTATCTTTCTTATTTTTTGGCTCAATACCATTCCATCCTTGAGGTAGGTAATATTCCACAGAAACCATCACTTTTTAGCATTTTTCCTTTGTAGCAATATTAAATGTACCAGTATTTTTCCAAAAGAGTATTCATAACGACTGAAATTCACTTCTACCCCTCGCCATTGCTCGTCCCGTGATTTTGCCACATTGACCACGCTAATAGTCACGTAGTAAAGAAATCGTAGCTATTTCATAGATAAATAAGGATTACCTACTACATGGTACACAAATGATGGTGGCGAAAATAGTGCGCTTCCCAAGAGTACGAATCCGATCATCGAGCCGAGAACATTTCAAGGGAAATGGAAGATTCATTAAATTGGACGTTTATTCCAGAAACTTCTATCGACGACCGACGCAGCCAACCCCAATTCAAAGTGGGATTACCTTCATCCATTCCTCACCCAATCCACCTAAGTCCTCTTCGGATTCCGAACCTAATTTTTCCTGATACTAATGGTCTAAACAGCAACTATTCCCACAGTGACCACCGCTTCCAGGATACTTCGATTTACTAATCTTTCAGGAAGTTGGTCCATGATTATAAATGTTACCATTGACAAACATTCTGAAATTCTGAAGAGACAGTTGTTCAATTTTATAGACTGTGTACATTCAAAACCTAACTAAATCGGTAGACTACAAGAAGAAGTTAACAGAATTATTTTAATTACCATCTACCATTAATGGTTAGGGTGCGATATCAACTGTTAATTTAATACTCTAACGGGATGCACCTGATGTTGCGATTCGATATGTTCACTGTTCAGTACTCTTAATAATATTTGACGACAGATCACAAAAGCCAATAAAGCTTATTGGTTTGAGCAATATTTCATGAATAAATAATCATATCCAAATGCTTTTAAACATTTTTAAATGCCTTAATGTTATAATTCTTTCCATATTCCTTTTTCCGGACCACAAATTTCTTTCTGTTCATACGATAAAAGTAATTCGGAAAATTATTATTAAAATATAAGAGGGCCCTACCACTTCAATTCTATGCATAGCATAAAAATATTTCAAAAAATGTATTGCTCGTGAATACTTTTTAGGTGACAATGTATATATAAAGTACAAACCCTGGACGAATGTATACCTTAGACAGGCTCCGCTATTTTATTGTATCTATTTCTACCAGTAGGATAATTATGAGATTGAAATTTTGATTTTATTTTATTCATATTAATATTTTTTACGTTTCTCATCTTCAGACCTAAATAAGTTATTAAACTATTCACAAATGTTTCTATAAGGATAATAAGTGAACACAATGCTCTAAAATAAATTCAGCATATACCGGCTAAATATTAAATAGAGCAGAACGTTTGAGATTTTTCTTTCGAGGAATCAGAAAAAAATCGGATGAATTTTACCGTCAATCACTCGGCACATACTCTTTTTTCATCGCCTCATACAACACGGAAGGGCAGTCCATATCTCCGGAGCCTGCCTCGTAGGCACACGAGACGCCTCGAAATTCCTTTTTTCCCCTCCCTTCACTGTCCAGCGAGGGACAGCAATTTAAAGCATCCATCAAATTTTTGTGTCGAAAATTCCAGGACGCACGCTTCTCAAAAATGTCTTCATTCTTGAAAGCAAATATTTTTTGTCTCCCCCCCTTCGTGCCCCCCAGACCCGAACACGTAGGCACACAGGTAAACAAAGGAAGACAATGGGATAGGTTGCGAGGCAACCCAAGAACTAAGTAGAAAGGAGACAGCAAAAATGTTACAAAGCAAAGGGTGCCAGGGTTCGGACTTTTTAAGTAGACGCTTAGAAAGGAAAATAAAAAAAAGGCAGGTGTGGCACGGAGGAAAAACAGTTTCATCCAGAAATTTGAGGTTTCGTTTGAAATTACTTTGGCAGGTAGTGAAGAAATGGCGGAGGGCGAGGGTAATTGAAAAAAATACGAAAATATAAAATTAACCTTTAATGTGGATAGAAATAAAAGTTTCAATTTTTTATTCCGAAAGATGTGGGCATAAAATCTTGTGGCTCCTTTGGATAAAAACTCAAAAGAATTCAACGCTAAAAATGGAAAAATAACCATTCCACTTCTTTGTAGAAAAAAGAATGTGGAATATTAGCTAAAAAATGCATTGCAAACATCAGATTGGGAGAGTTAAGTGCGAATTTATGTTCTTCAGTTGTTGTGATATTTCAGCAGACTAGTTTGATAGTTTATGTTGAGGGAATACTCCTTACGCGCAAGCAAGACTCTTAGATCTTGCAACGAAATTATTTCATATTTTTCGACTGCATGACTGTGATTCGTGCACTTTTTTTCAATAAATTATAATGTTTAATTGACTGAAAAGAGCGCATTCGATAAGTTTACCGCTTAATTCAACGGTTCAAAAATGTATATATGATAAAGAAATTATTTAACAAGCATTCAAAACAGTTCGTCATTTTGGCTGATTGTGACGCTTTTACATTTATATTGGACTCGTCAATATTTTTTTCAAAAGAATGCCAACCTTCAAAACGCTATTACATCTCTAATGACTGAATTGGTAGTACCTTTTAGTTCCTGTTTTGCTTGAGACCAGCAATTTGCAAGAATGATCATGCGATTGGGAGTTTCTACGGTCTAAATAGAAAAGATAACTGAACTAAGACTGCCACCGTTCCAAGCACTACGTGGAATAATTATCTGGGATGACAATTTCATTTAAATAGGCATTTGGAGCTTCCATTATTTTAGGTGCCTAATATTTATTTTTATTTTTACCTGTTAGAGGAAACATGTACAAAAACAGGCTAAAGCATAAAATAAAACATGCGAAATATGTAAGGACGCATATTGTTTTTAATTGTAAGATAATTGTTGTTCAATATAGTATCAATTCATGAAATTATTAGCTTCTAATGAAGGAAACAACTTCTCTACTAAAGCGTACCATCTTATTTGAACATATACAGAGGCTAAAGAACTCGCTGATTCTCTTACGTAAATACTTTAATTTAAAATCTCTTTCAGGGTTTATTTTGGAAGAAAATACAAATTACTCGTTCACAATTAGCCATCGAATGAAACCCATCGCCTTCTACGAGAAGAGTTTCATGCTCGTGTTGCTCCATGAGCACATACGCTATTTTGAGAAGAGTGTAGTAATGAATATATTGTAAGATGCGATATGCATCTCTTGTAATGGAATTCACACGGAACCAAAATTATGGGTTATCCTGCCAAAGCAATTAAGAATTTCGTTCCTGATTACAGAGTTTATCTATATTCCTATTAACAATACAATGCAAGCACGGAAGTGTCTCATTTCTGTACTTAATTTAAGAAAATATTGATTTGAAACCAGGGCGAGGAGCAAATTAAATTTAGTTACAATGGGCAGTATGCTAGTAAAGGAAACAGATACCTCGTGGTCTGAGTACTATAACGACAACGTCCTTCTATGCAATTGATTTTTGGTTTCTCGCAATGCTTTCAATGGCTGTGCGTCATCCCGTTTTTTTTTATTTTTTTCATTCAATCCACTTGACCACGAATCTATTTCAGGTCAAAAGTCCGGTCGGGTCTTCGGAAGAGAAGGGTGGTGATGACTGCGCTGCAATTCCTAATGGAAACTTCACAATGCCCCTTCACCTCCGTTACCGCCCACTCCCGAACTCTCCTGCCTCTCTAAGCCTCCCTCTCTCGCTCCATCCACCAAATTCTATAGTCCGTGACATCTCCGCCTCCAACACACGAACCTTCAGCCATTGTCAATTTTCAGGATTCACTGCATCCGAAAATTCGTTTGAATCCTCCAGGCCACGGACTTTCTTTCCCTTATCTCTTAAGCACCAATCTCCACGACACTATCGATTACAATGAAGAATTGCAGTTGCAAAATACGGCAATGAATTTTAAACTTTGTCAGCACTTTTCAAATATTAAATACGTATCTCCATCAAATTTGAAGGATTGTAACCCTAACATTTATGATAAATATACGTCATTACTCGTTTGGATTAATCAATATTTAAAATATTTGAATTCATTATAAAAGCTAATGCATTCGATTACCCCTTGCGCATTTTAATTAATTAAATCATTTTAATCGAACAACCATAAAATTAAGAGAGTAGCCTAATACGCTTATATTTTTCTTTCTTTCAGTAACTATCTTAAAGAATTTTACTCGCTTTAAAGAGACGCAAGTTTCCTCTCAAGTCATAGTTCCCCTCGGACTATATGAAACTAAATAAACTTTCGAGTCTCCTCGAAATAGAGTATTTGAAACCAAAGTAACTCCAAAAAGTTGAGTATTACAGCTAAAAGGATTACATACTCATCATTTTTAGGTAATAAAAGTTAAATATATGTAAGTGAAACATTATATAAACAGCCAAAATAAAAATAAAAATTCCCAAATAAAAAATAATTAGAATTTTGAGATTAACTAATGTAATCTTTGCAATTAAATCCACTAGGCGTGCTGAATTGAAATTTTATTTTCATTTTTAAAAGTATTACTGGGATTTATTATTCTTTCTGTTTTTTAACTACAGTAAGCGCAAACTAAGAGAAAAACATTAATACTGAAACGTATTCAACTGGTTTCACCAGCAAAATCGGCTGAAGAATTTCAATTCAAAATTCTATCATCATCGATTAGATCAATATGACAATTATTTCCTAAGGCTTCCGCGGTGTCTATCTGATGAAGAATCCATGCTGATTCCGGGAATAACCGTCGCGTAGGTATGTTCATGGACAACTGTTTCGCCCCAAGTCCTGGAGGCGTCTTCAGGTCGAAGCGATCTACGTCATCAAGTCAGAAAGTGTTTATTTTTCCAACTATTTGTAAAAATAGTAACAGTAACAAAAACATAAAATAAGAACAGTAAAAAGATAACCATAAAACTAATTAGGAAGCCCTATAGGCAACATGCCTCTTCAGGGTATAGCGGCCGCTGTGGAAGTCTGACTAGTCAACGTTCGAAGAATGTATGCAGATCTGCATCACGATTTGGCCGCTATATATAGGGGACACTGGCTGGCCCGGAGCTCTCCAATATGCTCTCACATGACGGCCAATAGGAATCACCCTTTTTCAGGGTGTAGCCATCCTCAAGGTTGAAATTGTTGGGATTTTCCATTATTTCTACCGATTCTCTTATGAGTCTCAGTTTATAATGCCTCTCTCACGCCAGCACTTTAGTTTGGCCGAACTTAACCATGTGCTCGGGTTCCAACCACGCATGTTCGGCTATTACCGAGAGTCGGAATTGTTTTCTATCTGTGGCCCTTTGGTACTCGTTGGTTCTGCACCCGATGAACCTTCCCTTTTGGCCGATACAGGACTTCCCACATGTGCACTTTATCTCATATACGCCTTCGCTCATGAGATCGGGGATTCATTCCTTGGCTTAGAGATAATGACGCTGATTTTTCTTGATGTGGATAACCTAGTTGTTACATTAGGTTTCCGTATGAACTTACTTATCTTTTCAGGCGTTTTGGCGACGCACGGGATGGTAGCATATGTCGGGTCTCCTCGCTCTGTTTCTTGGCCAGTATCCCGTCCTCCGTCAACTCCTTTTCTTTTTTGGCGGCCCTTTTTTGGATAATATGTTTCGGTTATCCTTTTTTTGCCAGCGCGGAGATCAGGTATCGCTTTTTTGATGTGAGCGATTCGGCGTCCGCGATGGTGTAGGCTCGATGAACTAGTTTATTGACTAGCGAGTTCTTCTGGGCGGGATGCTAGTATGATCGCGCGTCCAAATTCCGGCTGGTATGAGTTTTGTTGTGGTACACTGAATGACCAAGGCTGCCATTAGGTTTTATGCACACCAACATATCTTGAAAGGGCAGGGCACCATTCAGTTCTATTTCCATGGTGAATATTATGGCAGGATGTTGCCGATTTAGGTTTTTTAGAAACAATTTTAGTTCATCCTTGCCGTGTGGCCAGATGACGAAGGTGTCATCGACATAGCAGATCCAAAGAGATGGTTTATTTGGATAATTCTCGATTGCCTTAATCTGGAAATTCCCCATGATTCTAAGAAAGATCGTAAATTGCAAATAAAAACGCAATGCAAGGCCTGCTTTTGAAGAAAAATGCAAAACATCACACGTAAAATAAGGAAACATACATAGTGGATGCTCTTTTTATTTAAATTTAGAACACTGAAGACGAAGATTGATAGATTTTTTAATATTCGAAAGCATTTAAATGATAGAAATATTTTGCTTCATATAATTTTAAAAAGCAGAACCATTGAAAGACAAAACAGAATAAGAATAAAAACGAAGAGCATTATAGGTTAGGGTGAAGCAATGTAGGATATCAGATCCCTTAATGTAATGACAAAGTTGGAACTTCACGTACAGTAATATCGAATTTTATGTCAAAATACAAATAGGCATACAAACCTATGGAAATATCTCAAAATAACAGGGAATGCCTGATTGGAAAATATGTATGTTATTACGTGAATTTCATGAATAAACAGATCGGGAAGGAAGGAGACCATCAATTATTTTTAACCAAAGGCTAGTCCTAAAATACCATTTTTAGACAGGTAGTGCAAGTTACGGTTGAAAGAATTGCAACTCCTGAAAAGAGAGATCATGGTAAAAACTTAGATCCTCAACGAAATGATAAATTTCTCGTCCTTTTGATTTACGATACTAAGCTTTTTGTAGAAAATGATCTTAATTTGAATTAGGCGTGTTTGCTCTTTTCATTTAAAACACTCATGGTTTTATAATAAATAAAAACAGAACGTTTTATTATTGAATATTTTTACGCTCTTATCTGATATTAAAATAAATAAAACGAAGAAATCCATGTTCTACTGCGCACCTTTTAATTACATGTTTTTCCAAGGCACAGCTACAAAAAATACGCTCTCATTAAAAGCAAAGCAAGACATCTTTTACCTAATTGCAACTTTGAAGTCTGGAAAAAAAACGCTCTCGAAGATCTAATTTTCGAGATTACAACTTTCATGCCAGCTTGAAAGTCAATTTTAGTTCTTTTTGCTCAAGTCTATATTTCTTTTTCCGCAGAGAAAATGAGACAAATTTGACGAAAAGAAATTTTAACCGTCCTCTTTAAAAGTTAGAATACCTCTGATTATTGTCCGGCAAACTATTCGCCACTTCGGTAACTACAGCAATTAGAACGAGTGTACACTCCTGGGAAACATTCTCTCATTAAAATATTAATGTTTTACTTACGAGAAGTCGAACATGGTCGGCCTACAAGAGGCAAAAAATTCGCGGGTATGGACGGAAAGTGGAGTATTTTCCATCTCTGGAACTACCCTCACAACAGTAGAATATTACCATCGGGATATCCTCTCTCGGCTCCACATCGTAATTAAGTTTTCATTCGGTACAGGACTTTTTTTTTAATTTCCCATTTGCTTTATTTTCCCGACCTTTTAAATCAGTTAAACTTTCCCTTTTCCCGTCACCAATTCTTCATCCTGCAATCCTCCTGCTCTCCTAGCCCCTCATTTCCTTCCTCTCCAGGGCCTATCCATCCACTCCCTACCACCCTTCAGGCATTTCTCATTTTACCATACACGTATCCATTTCCTTATTTATCCCCCTTTTCAATTCCATCTTCTCACAATCATCCCGGCTCTAGACTACTCACCCCTCACCCTCCGACTCCACGGCCCTTGAATTCCTTCGTTCTTACCATTTCCAATGCCTTTCACTATTTTCAGCACCAACTTCCAATCTGACTCAAATGGTAAACCAAAGTGAGTGAGTTAATAAGGAATATTAGACGTTCAACGTTGAGCCTTTTATAATTAAGCGCAGTCTCTCAGTCAGGTAGGCTATTCATTAATCTACGTATTTAGCACTGCTACTCAGATAAACATCGCCTTAGACAACACTAAATGAAGAAAAGACCTCTCAGACCCAGATATTATAATAAGCCTTTATTCATTACCTCTCAATTCCAGTTTCCATTCATTTTCCCAACGTGACCTTTATTGATCTAATCCTAACTTGCTCACCTCTCATTCAATCTCGCCTCAATCACAGCCATTGACATTCGACGGATATAAAACAAGCCCTGCAACAATATTTTCTGCTTTCCTTGAATTTCTTTTGAAATACTTTTCTCTTTACTTATCACGTGTAAAACGTCTCCGTTTTCATGTTGAGCTATCAAAACAGAAATGCCATAATCACCGCGCTGTATTGCTTTTTTAAATGGGCATAGCAGGGCAGAATTAATTGTAAGTAATTAATAAATATTACGTAACCACAAGAATATGCCAACAATACATCCAATTTTTTTCTTCAGGAACTCAAAACTCACACATTTGGGACAATGGAGAGCGGGTAAACATTGATGTCAGTGAGCGTGTTGGCATTTAAACGCGTGAGATCAATATCGTTACCTAAAGTTCGATTTAAAAATTAAATAACTTATTAATCCTACACTTAGTGATCCAGTTTCAATTATTTTTCTAGAGCTACAATATGCTGTGCTTGTAAGAAATAAATATTAGTAACGGTGGCCATATCTTATTTATTAATCCTTTTAATTAGAGCAAAAAATAGCAAGGAATTAAAGCATATAGTGCAAAGCGTATAAACAATGAAATTTAAAGTGTGAACAAATATTTACTTTTGGATTGATGACTCATTATACAAAGAATTTGGCTAACTTACATTTTTACTAGGTCTATTGCAGTAAGAATGCATGAAGTTTAACAAATGTATTCGATAATTTCATCACGGCATAGTTTTCCATGATATTAAAGGTGTACCACGTCTGAGTCAAAATCATTAAATTTATCCGTGCACATTTAAAATGAAAACTATGCTGGACCTCATCAGAGTATTTCAGTACACAATTATACTCACAAGATTTTACTCTTCTTTTAAATTGATACAAATATTTGAGCGTTGATATTCCAACCATTCCCGTATTTTCTATCTCCTACTCTCACTCTCACACAATCGTCCCCATCTTTGCATCGGCATTCCATTCTTTCGCTCTTTCAACTTTCCATCCCTTCTCGCATCTAATTATCACTTCCATCAACACCCTTCTACTGAGCCCTTCTTTCACAGTTTCCCCCTTATTAAACCTGAGCATCCCCTAACCAATAAAATTCCTGTCATGGCGTCAAAAATGTCTCCATCACCAAAGACTGCCATCCTTCCATACAACTGTCAAAACAATTTCCCTGCTCAGATATTAGCATCCATTTTCAGTCACTGATGATACTTTGAGTTAACTCTTTGTTTCAGCTTCTATATATATATATATATATATATATATATATATATATATATACATATATATATATATATATATATATATATATATATATACTTTAATATTCTATGCATATTGATAAACATTCATTAACCAAAATAAAAGAAAATTTTAATTGAGAAATGGCCAATCCAATGATAAACCAAATACAATTTGTTGTTTTTTAGCTGCAGATTATTAAAAACAATTATAAACTTAAGTATTTAAATAGGAATATAGCTAAGGTGAATAAATTCTAAGTATAGCTCAATTAGTTTATCTCAGCGAAAGGTAAAAAAAATTATTCCAGATGACGTTTAAATATATGTCATTGAATGGCTACAAAACTGGCACAGAATGAAATTATTCATTAAATCTGGGCTCACGAAGCGGAATGAAAGTCGGGATGGTCAGTTTTATGCAGAAAATTTAGAAACGATGTCCGCTTTCACCTGTTCCTTTCAATATTAATGCGTAAGGATTGGTAAGAGAGGAACAAGAAGGGCTTCAGGTATTGGTGACATACGAGGAGGGGGTATTAAATCAGATAAGTTTGTGAATGGTCGCACATTATTTTGCCAGGAAGCCCATGGGCTACACCAACGGTTGACCACGTCAAAACATCAGTACGATAGACACGAGATGACAATCAAAGTGAAAAAAGCACTGATTATGCCTGACATTTTCAATAAGAAAAAAGGCATATATTAAAAAAATTCCAAGAACCTGCGGAAGATGTCGTGGCAGTAACTTTTAACGGAGTCACCCGCTATGCCTTACAATGCAACAATTTCAGAGTGTAAATATAAACGTTTACATTGGAGATCAATGACTTAGGGAGATGGAACATTTTACTTTTCTTGGAATCATTTTGGACCAAGACGGTCAAAGTAGTCTGGATATGAGAAAAGGAATAACGTTATGCAAAGAAGCATACATGAGACAGACAGACTTATGGCTTTGACGTTGAGTAAATACTTTAAGAAAATATCATAGAAAATTATATATGGAGAATGATTATGTATGGCGGGTAAACATGCTCATCAAAGCAAGGTAATTGTCGTGGATTGAAGGATTTTAAGATGTGGGTGTGGAGAAGAATGGAGATGTTGAAATAAACGTAAAGTAAAACGGCTGAAGAAGTACCGGGAATTATGGGAGAATAGAGAGGATTGTTATGAGAAATGAAAAGGATAAGAGAAGGGTGGATGCAGAGCATAATGACAGAATGCCAAATATCTAAATTATTTATCTGCCCACTCCTATCCTTTACCGCACTTGCTTCAAACCTGGGAGTCGAGTAACCCTAATTAATGCCTTCAGTGTTTGACTAGTGAATCAAAGCGGAGGTCTTTGTTCAAACAGCTGAAATAGGCTTTTACACCATCCAGTCTAAATTCTAATCTGTTTGCATTCCTGAATGCTAGATTTTTCCGTGGCAGAATAGAAATGACTCTACCGCCCTGAACGTGTGAGTATGTGACTAAAAAGGGCTTACTCCCAAGTCAATTCCATTTTCAGTAATCGAAAATAATCTTCACAAAGTTTAATTTTGTTAGTCGGTTCCTAAGATTACGTCAGAAAACTAATATTTACTAGAGCTGCAAGTGCTCTACAAAAGCTTAAAACTCTTTGGTTTTATTGACTAATAGTTAAAATAAATCAAATTTTGATGCCGAAATTTGGTATGGTGTAATATTTGATAGTATTAAATATCGGCGCACCATTCACGATATCTTAAAATATATATCCTACCATACTTGACCCAAGCGAATAACACTTAACATGTTCCAAAAACTTCACTTTAAGATAAGTTGCCCATTTTCCACGATTGAAATACATCAACTCACTGAATGTCATTTCCCCATCTCCTTCAATAGAAATAGAAGTTTGTTCATTGAGCGGTATCACCTAATGAATTCTTTTGAAACATCTAAAAGCACTCGCTTAATATTCAATTTCGTTTAACAGGTCCTCAAAGCTCAATTCTGATGTGACGGTTTTGTTTTGCCTATCTTATTTTGTCTGTTTTGATCCCGAGCGTCCGAAAGTGGCGAATCTCTAATAACTTCACCCCCCCCCCGTCTTCCTTCATTCTCCTCCCCTCCATCTCTCCGTCTTTACCCGCATCTTTTTCCCTCGACCATCCGTATTTCATTTCTCCCGAATTCCTTCCTCCAAACCCCCGACCCTCGACCCTCCACTCCGACGCCTCCCGTCACCTCCCCTAACCCCCTCACCCCACTCTCCTTACCCAACGCCTTCGGGATTTCGCCTCTACTCTCATTCCCTGAATTAATAATGCAGTAACGTCAGGGAGAAGAGTGATGAGATTTATCGAATCCTTTAGCGGAACAAAAAAGCATCGCGATCGGGAAACCGCAAGAAAAGTCTCCCGGAGGGTGGCGCGGGACAAGAGGGAAGGAAAAATATCGCAAAAACTGGAAGGGGGGAAAAAACAAGATTTAAAAATAACTTTCGCAAATGTTACCGAATTCAATATGCACCCATACATTAACCTCGGGTTTCTACTTTCGGCCTCCATTCCCTGAGGCAACTTTGCTCACCTCTCGACGTCAAAAGTATAAGGGATTCCTCGCCTACTCCACGTTTCCTCCCCCGTTCGATCTTTTCCGGCAGTCCGAAGCGTAGAGGGAAAGTAAATTGCCAACGAAGTTGTTTACACGCTTGTTTCATGCTATGGATTTCCTCCGTCGAGGGTTATGGAAACCTTCATAGGAAAAGGAAGGTGTGTGATCAAACTTTTCGCCGGCAAAATACCGTATTATATTTTCCTTTTCTAATTCAAATTTTGGGATAACTTTCTAGAATCAGAAAGTTACGCATGCATTAAAATTATTTAAGTTTGGTGAAAAATAGGATCATACGATATACTATGATAAACACGAAACATTAAATACAATATCTTCATACTTTTACGTGATATTCACATTAAAAGTGGGATTTAGGTCCATTTAAAGCCCTTGAGTTAACCGATCGAGAGATCCTGAAGGTGATGGCTCCTTGCAAGCGCAAAATGCAATTTACAAAGTCCACCAATTGCCGAATCATAGAGGTTAGAGAACTTAATTGTGACTTACAACTAAATACATTCACAAAACTCATATTTAAACTTAGGGTAAATGCCTTCTTTAATCCTAATTACGAGGTCGAGCAGAAGAACGCTCTATTCTTTTCGTACAACTACTTAAGCACAATCCCTGGAACTCATACTTAGGGCGTCCCAATTCGGAAAAGATATCTGAAAATTCTCAAACATTGTGCAGCAATTGGTCCCTCTTTTTAACACAAAAAAATGCAAATAGCAGGAAGTTAAAATATTTTCCCCTTTGTATTTCATAAGGCAAGAATATAGCAAAATGTGTTGATTTAAAAATTCCGTATCATAAATAAACTTAAATGTACACACACAAATATCTAGTGGAGGTTAAAGACAACAGGGTGAGGATAAATGCAAAATACCAAAAAATCCCGTATTCGATATAGCTGTAAACCGCGTTCGATGAATATGTTTTGAGAATAAATATAAATATGTGCTCACTTTGACCGTGAGTGTTGATGATCCATAAAATGTAAAAATAAATTGTTTCTTGAAGGATGTAAACAAAAAATATGCAAATATGTTCTCCATATATACATATTCTCCATTTACCACGGAAAATCAGATATATGGCAGAATATAGCCATAGGTACCCTTAAAATTCTCGGAAACTGAAACTAAATTCATTAAAAGCTGCAATAAACCTGGTAAATACCTTTCTCAATAATTACTATTTATGAGGAGTTAAATTGTAAGACACATAATATCTCGCTCTGTTATGAAGTATATCTAATTACTACTTTCGTTTTTCAAAAATAATTCACTGTTAAAATGATATCCTAAATAAATTTCGCGATCGTTTAATAGTGTCATTAATTAAATATGAGAAAAAATTTAATGTCGCTTCCAGAAATTGGGCTTCATAATATTTATTACACACTGAAAACACACAACGGCTCTGCGTCATGAAATGTAACCTGTAGTTTTGCAAATTCAAAGCAATATGACACGAATATTGAGTCAACATTTGCAGTTATTTTCCCCATCAGGGGTAAAAAATGACATTAAATAGGAAATTTAAATAGCATTACACATTATTTTAGATATTATGTAATCAATAATTTCCTTTCAACTCATAACATTAAAATCATGTTTCAATAACATGTAAAATCATTTAAGTCTAATTAAGGCAAGGCGGGGTGAAAGGCAGGCAAGGTGGGGTGAAAAGATTCCATATTAACCTAGAGATGGAGCCAGCATATCTAATTTTTGGGTTTTTTTCCAGAGTATTATAACTCACCAGCTTATGTATTAAATTTTAGGTCGATGACTTTGCCGGCATTCTTCTGAGAACCGACTGAGCAAGACGCCTCGATTGTTTAGGGTAAAATGGAAAAATCAGAGAAGCGTGCCGTCATCAAATACATCTAATTAAAAGGCTTACCCCCTTTCTAATGGAAAAGGAAATAGAATCCACACTGAAAGACTTTTTTCCATCATATTCAACGGTAAAACCGTGGGTATCCGAAACTAAGGAACGACGCGCGGGGACTTCTGACGAACCACGTTCAGTATGCCAAGTTGAAATCAAAATTCCCAAAATTATTGAAAATATTCATAGAATGGTGATGGAGGACCGCAGATTAAAAATGTGTTGCAAAGCTGAGAATTTTAGGATGCCAAATGAACGTGTACGCAATATTTTGCATGAACATTTGGGTATAGAGAAGCTCTGTCACTGCCGCATTTGCTTACGCACTATCAAAAATGTATCCTGAAAAATGGTTCAATCGAAAATTTGGCGCTTTAGCAACATTTTGCATTGATGTATAACTGTGGATGAAGTTTGGATTCATCACTACACTCCTGAAAGTAAACAACAATCGAAACGATGGATTGGACTAGGTGGACCAACCCAAAAAAAGGCAAAAACAATTCTATTGGCGAACAGAGTTACGGCGACTGTTATTTGAGATGCGAAAGGAATTATTTTCATCGATTACCTGGGAAAGGGTAAGACCGTCAGAGGTCAATTCACTACGCAGAATTATTTCTATGTTTAAAGAAAGAAGACAAAAATATACGACCTCAGTTAGGAAAGAAAAATATCTTGTTTCAACATAACAACGTACCTGCCCATTCTTCGGTAGTTGCGATGGCTAAAATCATCGGATCGTTTCCCATTCCCCATATTCACTAGATTTAGCCCCCAGCGACTATCATCTGTTTCCTAGCCTTAA
Organism: Hetaerina americana; assembly: GCF_022747635.1. NCBI lineage: Eukaryota > Metazoa > Arthropoda > Insecta > Odonata > Calopterygidae > Hetaerina > Hetaerina americana. The sequence continues at coordinate 68,726,728 of NW_027287205.1, read as the reverse complement.
AAAATTGCTGTGAGGCAAAAATATGTACAGCGACGAGGTAGTTGTCGATGTTGCAAATGCGTATATTGAGGGACTTGACGAATGGGATCATAAAAATGGTATCTCTGCATTAGAGCACCGTTACGAGAAATGTATTAATCTCAATGGAGTTAATGTTAAAAAATAAAGCGAAAAAAATGAAACAATTGTATTTCTAATCAGGCCGGACACTTGCGTACGGTTCGGGATTTATACAGAGTGAACTCACAAGTATAGTTATTGTGCCCATATATATAATGTAATACAGATAAATGAGATGAAGCCTTCTATTATTTGAATCAGTCCTATTAGATGGAATAATTTGAAATAATGAAATTAATATAGGATGTATGGAAAGAAACAACGCCTTTATCTTCTTAATAATTACTTAATTATTGCCCATATTTCCCTCATATAATTCCTCTGTTTTTACATGCATGGGTAAGGCATATGAAAATGAGTTAGGGTGCTAAAACATTTTCGCACTTACAAGAGAAGTAGTAAGACTGTATAATTAATTGTAAAGGCTAAACTTACTCTGGCCATGGCCTCCGCCAAAGTTGTTTTTCGCGAAAATTCCATTTAACGGATTGATGAATACAACGACTCGAAACTAAATGCGCAAAAATGTCTACTCACTTTTCGGAGGATGGGGAAAGGGCCCCTGGGGGGGAGGACGGGAAGGGATAAATAAAAGAAAAGCAAACTTCCGCACTAAATGATTGATGAGGCTTCCGCATTGAGGTCGTTGGTGGGATAGATGCCTTGTGGAAGGGCGGGAGAAGAGAGGAGCGAGGAGAAGGATGATGACTAGGGAAAGAAATAAGGATAACATTTGTATATGTATAAATTATACACATATTTGTTTGTGTAATTACCTATACATACGTGTTTGTGTATAAACATACACCTGTACAAACATGCATACAGTATCCTCAATTTTTCCGATTTGTCGTTCTTAATGATTCCTTAGGACACAGGATCATTTATCTACCCTCTTACTGCTACCAAACCCTCACTTTTCTCCATTCAAAAGGAGAATGGCGGGGCTGAACATCAGACCACTCAAAGAGTATTTATAAGAACACATCTAAGGAAAAGGTCCGCCGTGGTGCCGCATGATCCACTACCGTCAATCCAGTCTCCTTTGCACCATGTCCCTTAGCGAAATGCTCAAAGACCCCTAACCGAGTTCAGGGGAGGGGGCGTGGACCTTCCGCAAGACGTTCCTTTGGTCACATTGTCCTGGAACTCCCACGACTCGTTCAACCTCTAAATGCAAACCCCGGTCTGCTCTTTTCCCAAGGTCGTGGGCTCCGAACCGGTGTACGGTTAAGTTTTTTCCTTCCGGATCTCCATGGGTCCGACATAATGAGTGCGTTTTAACGACACCATCGCAACTTTTTATCACCTCTGCCTTGTGCTTACGGCCCAGGGATACGTTTCATTATGCCACCGAAATCAGTACGGAAAATTTTAATTATGAGCCGTCACACGAATATTATTGAATAGAAATTCGCCGTAGACCACAAAATTTCTTAGATAAAATAAGAACGTTAACTCTAATCCTCTAAACTCTTAGTAAGTAGTTGCAATTAGAAGATTTTAGGTCTGTCTGAGGGCATGCATTATAATATCTTTCGCCGTTCTTTTAATTCAAATTTGGAATTAAATTTAATACCATTTTTCCGAAGTTAAACCTCTTGAATTACTCAGGTTCCAGGTGTTTGCTTAAAATATATAAGGTTCTGTTTGTTAATGATGATATTGCGTCAATATTCATTAACCAAGGATTTATAAAATGACCTCAAAAACCCCCTTTTCAAAATTTCCAGATAGCTTAGCAATAACCGTAACTAGTGAACAATCTGAAACTCGGATATCCATTCCTTTATTGGCAAAGATGTTTTCAGAGTTTTGAGCAAAATTTTTCATATCTACAAGATCTATCCCAAAAGTATTACGATCATATTTCCGGATAGAAGGACGGGCGGTTGGCGTTTCCTCTGGCTCGATTCAACTGTGGGGAATCTCAGAAAAGGCTGGAGGTCGTTGGCAGCCATTACCGAGGGCGGATCGTTAGTTTGCTAACCTCTATAACGTAATCTCGTTGCGTTACGCTATGAACCGGTTATTCGAACAGCGCCACGCCATCACATTTTGCCTGAAACTGGGAAAAACCGGGATTTAGATTCATGGCATGCTCACGGCTTTTTACGGTGGTAACACCGGATGTTATTGAGCGACACAAGTTGTTTCGGGAGGGTAGAGAGAACGTTGAAGACACCGAATGGTATGGTCGCGTATGACCTCAAAAGGTGAGGGAAATCTTGCAAGAGCAAGACTTTGTTGGCCAGGGATTATAGATTAAGAGTTGGTATGGTTTCTGATGAACTGGGAATCCCTAAAAGGAATGTACATCGACTTGTGATCGAAAAAATGTGGTTGAGAAAGGTGTGTGTGAAGTTGGTGCCGCGAGTTCTCTCGGACGAACAAAACGAAACTCGAATGTTAATCTACGAAGAGCTTCTTGACCATTTCTCAGCCACCCTACAGCCCTGACGTTTCCCTATCAGACTTCTCCCTCTTCTCCCGTCTCAAATCCACGCTCAACACAACTCGGTGGAAGTGTTTCAACAGGCCGTAACGAGGGAGCTTTGCAGCATTTCGGAGGCCGCCTTCCAGAAGGCGTGGATAACCCGCTGGCAGCGTTGGGTGTGCGCACAAGGGTGCTAATTTGATGACTTACGAGTGAATGTATCAATTATGGCAATATATTTTTAAGTCGACTCAGTGCTACGTCTCTTGAGATAGTCCTTGTAAATGACCCTCTCGTACGATAAAAAACACTAACTTAGGCATCGCAAAAGAGTGCTAAATGTTATTTTAACATAATATACCTACATACACTTCTCAACACCTCTACATTGTAAACACCTTTCGGTATAGGACACTTTAACGCACATGTAGTGCATATTGTTGAGGAGTATGAAAGTTTTGCAATTAAATTTCATTTCATTTGACAGCACATTTTCCAAATGGGTTTGGAGAAGACTGAAAAACCCTGACCTTAAACATTTGTATGTTCCAATAAAAAGAGATGTAACGGTGGCAATTAATCACATTTTGTTCGGACAATTCCACATATTGCATAAAGAATACAAAGTTTGCATATTCATCCTATCCATCATATTAACCTGCCGTTTCCAATTTGCCTCAAAATCCCACCGTCTATATCTCCTCTTATCGCGCGCGGTATATTGAACGTCCTGGTCAGCAAGATATTACTTTAAGTTAGCTTTAAGTACTTCTAAAGCATTGACAAGAATTTCATACCGCAAATTTTTTTTGGCTTATTCGAAAATAAACATTTTAAATGTGAAGTGAACCCTATTATTCACAATCTCGCGATATAGCGTTATAAGTTCTATAACAGCTAGTAATTTGATTAGCCTCTAGCACTAAAAAAAGACTTCCATATAGTTCAGCAGTTATAGACTGCTATTGCAGAGAATATGCAGTGACCTGGAATGTGTCAAATGGAGCAGAAACGTTTTCAACTCTTTTAAGAACAAAACGAAAGCACAGTCACTTAAATCGGCTGTGTAAATGAGCATGTCGATGTACATCAAACTTGAACTAATAAAAATAATAATTCAAAATACCCAAAAAATACCTCATAACACCTATTAAAGTGCCTTAGAAAGCGGTACAAAATTAAATATGTTCACTTGCATACGTACATGTACGAAACTTTGGATTTTTAATAAGCCTTTGGGTCATAGAATCCCTACAAAGGAGTATTATAATATTTATGCAATGTTCGCGAAACGAAATGCAGTTGATGATGCTTTCAGTTCTCATTATAGTTGGGTCAAAAGATCCATTAACAGGCACGAATAATAAATCACCTCATGGGTAGCGACAGCTATAATATGTAATTATGAGATCCGCAATCGAACCCTTCATGTGTAAATGACTCTCTCTCTCTCTCTCTCTTAAAATTACCTTAGCAATACGTCACTTTTTATGATTCATTATTTGAATTTACAGGAAGATCTCTCCGGCAATACTTTTAATTAGTTTGGATTACACAATTTATGTTGCAAACAAATTTTAAGAGCCTTCTTTTAATACTCGTATAATACGCCGCAAGGTTGGTTCATATAATATATTTCTTTTAAAAATATTTCTGTGAATAATTAGAGCCATTAATTATACAGTAGCACCTAGTGCACACAAGGAAACATGACAAGCGCCGATTTGAGCACATTTGTGGGTTCAACAGAATTGTCTAGGCCCTCAGTAGTTATCTCAACCATTAAAAATAAATGTCCTCCGCCCCGAAACCTGCAACAAACACTTTTCCCATCCTTTAAATTTCCCTGAGATACGGTCCTCATGTCTTCAAACATTTACCCATTGGATCCAATACCATTCTACATCCTTCGAAACCAAACCCTGGAGCATAGACGCCTCCTCCCTCCACTCCCTTCCACACACCCTCACACCACTCCCTCCGCAGTAGTTTTACGCACAAGCCAACGAGAGGCACACACACACCCACACATGATTCCCCCCACATTCGAGTCTCAAATCCCTCCCCGACTCCCTCCCTTACCCTCCGCCAAACGGATAACCTACCCGAAAGAAACCCCCCCGCACCCCTGTCTTCCACCCCCCCCCCACCAAAACTCCTCTCCCTTTTCTTCAGGAGCTGAAGCAAGAAGCTCTTCTTCTCCGGACATCCTTTACTTCTTCAAGGAAGGGAAAACACGACAACTCCATTTCAGTAACAACAGAAGTCTCTCGGGTGAAATGGGAATTCGAGTGTGGTGGAGAGCGTTCTTCGGGGGGGATGGGTGTGGTGGGGGAAGGGAAGGCAGACACGAGAGTGAAGGGGGCGGGTTAGGGGGAAGGGAGGCATTGAGGGGAAATTCCGAGGGGGCGAGGGATGTGAAAGATTCGAAGGACGGAGGTATTGATACGGGAGGAATTGTGTATGGGAATGGGTGGGGGTCGAGGGTTTGGGGGGGGGGGGGACTGGAGAAGAAATATCCGAAGCAGGGCGCGTATAGAGATTTCATGGTGGAAGGAAAGCGGAGAGGAGGCCTGAGGTGGTCGCGGTGGAAACAGCAAGAGGAAGAGGCTCCTTGGAGAAGGAAAGGCGAGGAGGGATGGTTGGAGCGATAGGAGTGAATGATTTTCACGTGGCAGGTGGGCTTATGTTTGATTGGGGCGGATGAGGAGCGACTGGGGAACGGCTGTTGGACGGGAGAGACGCAAGGAGGGACGCCAGACGTAGAAACTCGGCCCGAAGGAATCGGGAGGGACGTGGCGGGACGGAGATGCAAGTCATTCATGGAAAAGTAAAGAGAGGGGGTGAGGGAGGGCTAATAGCGCATTGCTTCACTATGCGAAATAAAAATTGGAGTTCCGAAAGAATCGGACGGAGAAATGTTCACAGAAGGTGGAGGAAATATGAACCACCGGAGTCGAGCAGCGAAATGTGCTAAAAATGGAATGGGTGCCAATGGAGAAGGGGTTTTTAGAATTGGAAAACAGTGAAGATATAAAAAGTGTTTTAAGAAAAGTTTAGGTATTTTTATGAAAATTACTTTTTTAAGTGGGCAAATGATAATTGATCTATATTCCCTAAGGAATAATTGTCCTCAATTAAATCACCATATTTTAATCTTCACCCCAGGTAATTTAGAAAACATATTCGGATCATATTACATTACAATGTACCTAACATAAAGGAATCTAACAACAAACGCAGAAATGCATAATAATTTGTAGTAATTAAATTATGACGTTGTAATATGTACAATTGAAACGCCCGTGGAAGACGATTTTTTTTCTTTTTCCGGTGACCCAAGAAAACAACACTATGATATATGGAGTGATAAAGATAGTCAATCGTCATCCAGATTTATTTACTCTTGCTCCTATAACAAGACACGAAAGGTAATTAAATTAGTAGAAATAAGGATGAACTATCCTGGAAGCTATTTTTCAGCAGTAACACAAATTTAAGCTTTAATTTTAAGACCATAAGCCAGTTAGTTACCATTAATGAATTATTACAAGATTGCCAAGAGGTTTATAAAAAATGAAAGAAAAAATTTTAATATTCTCTATATACAGGTCAATGTAGATGTAAATGTAGCTTGCGACATAAAAAAGAAGGAAGACATTTGAGCAAAAACGATTGTACTATTAGCCATTATTTCGACCGTAAGGGAACATAATAATAATTTCATGATTGGTTTTGGTGAAAAAAGCATTCATGAATAAAAGGGATTAGACGAGTGGGTATTAAACTAAGGAACGAGATGGTAATTGAAAAGATCAGCCAAGACCTAGATGTAAGTTTCTTCTAAAAGAGAAGGGACGAAGTTAAAGAGCATATTGTGAACAGGTAGGAAGACAAGCAAAGAAGATTTAAACTTGGTTGGAAAAAATAGAGTGATTTCAAAAAAGAAAAAGTACGAGTCTCGTACTTGTTGGCGTAGTTATTACGAGACCTCGGGGTATTTTTGAAGATAATGAAGAAAGAAAAAATTTCAATAGGCAAGGTAGAGAGACGACGAAATTTGGCATTTCATGCCACCTTATGGGGAATCGTGCGTATATTTAAAGAACACCCTCTAATTTTTGAATTACACATTCTGGCTACTCTTTCTCACTATAAATTATTACTACTGTCTTTTATACGAGAGGAAAGTCCCAGCATATTTGGAATGATAAAATAGTATTTTATGCAAGGGAAAATAATTAGAAAATTATTTCAGAACAAAATTACGCCTAACAATGTTTACGAACCTTGTGATGAAGAAATTGGGAAGTTCCATGATATAAATAAAAATGATTCGGGCAAAATTTTGAAATGAGTCGATTGAGCACGGAAAGCACATTTAATTTCATCACATTTATCTTCAAATACTTAAAGCAATCAATTATACTTTTTCTACTTTCCGTCGGGAAAAAAGTTTCCATAAACTTAATCATATGCTAAATTTCTTTTAAATTTACATGACTGATTTTTAAGCAAAAAGAATTCGCAAAGAACAAATAAAGATATTTTTTTTAAAACTGCATGCCTAAACGAGTAGCAAAATCTCGGGAAAGCCGGGGGAAATTCAGAAGAAATAGAGAAAAAAGATCTAGTGCCACTGCGTCGTTGCGGTTTCTAAAAGTTTCAAAGTATTGTAAATAAAAAAAATCCTTTAACCTCCCTTTTATCAGTCGCTTGAACGGCAGGCCGTGGTCATGTGGCCAGCCTCTCGGAACTTGACTGTGTTCTCGGGGGTAAGGGGGAAACAGGACCATTGAGTTGGGTGTGAGGGTAAAAAAAAGAGTGCTTTTCACGTTTCGGACAGCACTCGAGTTCCGCGCATTGGTTAACGACCGAGTCCGTACCAATCGTCCGCTCCACCCGGCAAAAGCCGCGCGGGTTGGGAAAGCACCGCCGTTGAAAATGGTGGCCATAAAATGTTCATCAGATCAGGGGAAGGCCTGTTGTACATTTAGCCCACCCTTTTCTCGGCGTAGGACAAAACGGAAGATGGATTTTGTCAATGCTCATCGACCTGGAATACAGACGCCCTCCACAACTCACGTAAATTCCATGTCTAATTGGGACTAGGGCGTTGAAGGGAAAGTCATGCGTTAGTTCCCATGTGAAATCCAAATTGCAACTAATTCTTTTGCAATGTATTAATAGGCACGAACGTTCTGCTCAAAAAGTTCCCCCGTCACGAATTAGGGAGTCCCACAAATCGACAAATTGGTGGCTAACTTCCCACGGTGAAAATTTAAAACTCATCGTCTGCACGCTTGTCAATATTCTATGTCCAAAATATTTTTGTAACACGATGAAATTATCGATCATGGGTTATAATATATTTTTTTAATTAGAATCAAATACTCAAATGCGATGAAATGATGTAATTTTGCGAAAACCTTTGTCAAGGTTTCTCCAAACCTTCCGTATCTCGGCTAAAGCAAAATTAACCTCAGATAATAAGTATAAATGAATAACCTCAGAAAATGGAGATTGAGCGAAACAGTTTGAAATATCATGATTTTAGTCACTTACTAAAGCTTCAGAGAGTCAAGAGATGACCTTTATTTAATAATTTTTAACAGATTTTATGATAATTCGCACAAAGAGATGTAATAATGCGAAATATTTCACTTGCTGAGAAATTTTTGAAAAAGTACGACATTTATTTGGCCAAGGAAGGATTGACCTTTGGATGAAGACTATAGACTATAATCTTGAACCTCTTCCATATTTATTTTCTTGCCTCAATTACCTTCCGGTTCACCACACAGCTTGATATAGCATATATTGTGAAAGCCATAACGACATGATCCATACCTAAAGCAATTGAACTGTAGATAGTTTGACCACAGGAACTGAGTTTTCACCCACCTCCTTGGCGCATAAAATCTCAAATTTCACCCACAATTGACTCAAGACCGTAGAGGACAAAAATTTTGGACACTAATTCAATTATTTCAGCCGTCAAGATTTAAGGTCCTGGATTGACCTAGGGTGTCGATGCGCCTCGCATTAAATACCACCGACGATATGAATTTCACAATTCCGTTTCACTCACTGGATGATACAAATGAGGCCACGTCTTTGCTCCCTCGGGAGATCGCGACCCGGAGGTTAAGGGCCATAGTTTCAACGTCATCTCCACTTTTCCCCCCAGAAGATGTCACCGTGTGACAAAAATCCCTGAATGGAGAGAACTTCATCCAACCCAACATCACCGCGCGTAACAATGTAATATCAGCGCGCCTTTCCCTTCCCCGTGGCTCATCCCTCGACGAATTTTTCCCAACCCCCACCCCCCCACCGCCCCACGCTACATCCTGCGTCACCCTCCCTAACCCTCCCCCGCACCGCCCTGGACATTCCCCCGGCTGCCCCCCCCCCTCTTCCCTCGCTCCCGTCGACCATCCCGTCAACCTACACATCCTCACATGACAGCCTCTCTTGCACCCTATTTCAGCGCCCTCAACCCTTTCAGAATGGAGCCAAATTGCTTTCAAATCCCGCCGCTAGGAGGAGTCGCAGCGGATTGGCCCATTTGGAGCAGACCTTAATTAGTAGTCATTACTCGCCCGGTCTAATGACTCAAAACGGCTGAAAGCAATTTCTGTCAGGATTTTGTGTGCAGGGGAGGGATGAGGAGGAATGGGAGGGAAACGGAGGGGAGGAGACCAAGTGCGTGCCGTTGAGAACGTGCGTGTACTTGTGTGATAGCGAGGATGTGTGCGTGCGTGTGTGTGTGAGTACCATAATGTGAGACCCAGCGGGAGTGGAGAAGGAGAGCGAGGGGGTAGAAGAAAGAATCTGTGTGTGTTCGTGCCCCGCGGGCATGATGGGTTTTAACCGTTGACGAAGGGGGGGATGTGGTGGGGTAGAGGGGAGTAGATTGCCCCGCGTCCAAAGAAACGGAAGGGTATATAACGTCGACGGGGTATTGAAGTAAATGAGGTCAAAGCGGAGAGCAAGCGAACAAAAGGATCCGAGGATTACCGAATTTGTCGGTCCTCGTTCATTTCTATTTCGACTTAATAAAATGGATAATGTTTTCTGTGGATCCTCAAACCCGAAAAATAGGTGGAGAGGGAGTTAAGAGAGGCTTCCCTTCATTCTCTTGGCCGTTTTTATCCCCACTGTACGCTACAAGGGGTCTTTTCGAGCCTTATGACCAAAGGGAACTGTGACGGTCGGGTCTTAGATTAATAACCCGAGCCTGCTTCTCCTCCTCACTGACTAAACTTTGGTGCACGTACAACTTTAAATATGCACCTTCTCCCTCACAGATAACATTTATTTTGTGCCTCTCCAGGTGAAGCTCATATTGTCGTGCACCTGCTGTGAACACCTGTCATAATATCTTCAAATTGATTCATTTTTATTTAAAATAAGAGGTCATCACAACTGAATAAGGAACTGGGTTAAAAAAATAAACTAAATAAACCATAATGACTTAACTTACCAATACTGTCGAAAAACTAGTGCTATTTATGAACAAAAGTTATTTACGTCAAAGTGACCACAAAATCCACACATTCATTTCATGTCGCACCTCAACGATGAGAAAAAATTGAACTGTCAAAAGCATTCCTCTAATCAATTGTATGCTGTATCATTTGAATAATAACTTAATTCTTTCTGGTAAGTACCCCAAAAAATTTAACAGGGCACCATTCAATCTTGCAAAATAAGTTTCGTGTGAAATTGCCATGGAGTATATGAAGGTACAACATTCCGATATACAGTATGGAGGCCAAATTTTGCAATACACATCGAAACCTCTTTCGCAGCAGTATATTTGGATCACGCGTCCAAAATAAATATTGAGTCTGTCATCTCCGTGATAGGAACAGACATTATTAAATGCAACGGCTTTGAATCATGGTTGTGACAAGGGAGAAAAACTCAAATAAAAACAGACCGGGCAATCGTTAACCCCAGAGACAATAACGATCTCAAATTGAGTCGGCCGTAAACCTTAATCGCCCATATTCATAAATTTCCGGCCGGTGGAATTGGAGAGTGGGAAAAGGGACGGCCCAAGAATAAAAAGGAACCTCGTGCGAACTAACACACATCAAGATGGCGCCGTCCCCTTAATTCCCCTCCAATCCCACTCTCACACTCCTGCACGCATTCCCCCATTTGGCTTAACCGATTTTTCATCCCACCATAATTTTCTACTTATGGAACTATACTCCGCTCACCCCCCTCGCTCCTTCCATTACGGAACGAACTAACCCTTTCCCTTTATTCATTCTTAAATGCATTCTCGCACACCTTTGCTTTCAACCAACCCTCCATTATACCCGATCCTTTTTACCTTTTACTCCATTTATCGCAGATATTATTCGAAAAGAGGAAAACTATTCCCCTCATACCTTTTATAATCCTTTTCCTTTAAGCACGGCTTATGGTTTCATTTACGAAATCATTTTGCTCGTTAGACATTGGAAACTTTCATTTTCCTACAGTCAAATGCTTAGAATATTGCAGCAAAATGAATAAACATTTAAATCATTCTTAAAATGGTCAGTATTTTCAAGCTCTTTTATAACTATTCAGTGGATTGTTCACCACAAAAACTTTTCTTAGGAATTAGAGATATTTATATCGCCCTGCAGATTTCTTAAATAGTTCCGGATGTGTGGAATGATCGATAAAAATGACGACTACATCGAGGAAACTGAATGCAATTAAAAACGTTTGGCATTGACGTCCGAATCAAAGAAAGCTAGGGAAGATATTTAATAGTTTTACTATCACTGGGAACACCAGTATTTATCAAATTCAGAATACGTTAGCATAACAGAGATTTATGTAATTATTAGGATTCCAAAGCAATAGGATGACGTCTGAAAACTATATCTGCGGAATAAGAACTTCGAAATTCACTCGATATTTATAATAACGCCCAAAATAACGTTTCACTGAAAACACGCCAACCATAATCTACGATGCCAATAGAAAATAACAATTTTCACCTTTCTAAACAATATTTCCCCATTACTCAAAAAGAAAGTAGTAAACGCCCACCAGATATACTATAAATTCCGTTTATGAGCACTGTTTAAAAGATGTTTCCACAATCTTTTACACCTCACTGAAACCATCCAAGAGAGAACTAACAGAAGCTCCAAAAGCAAGAGAGAACGTGTTTTCTCTCAAAAAAAAATAGGAAGCGATTTGTGAGCGCCGTGAGCAAGGGTGAAGGGAGCATCAAGAAGCGTACTGAAAATGGTGGCGACTCCTATCCACGACATATTACGCTAAGCGAAGGATAACAACCCGAAACGATTCAAATTTCATTAGTGTAAGATCGAAAAAAAACCAAAAGGAAGGGAAGGAAAAAAATAAACTGCCCTGATAAATAAATTTCGGAGTAGGAAAAAAATGGAAACAGCTGACCTAAAGCAATTAGGCAATGGACAGGAGCTAGCGTTGCATACAAATCCGAATGGGTTGAGCGAGAATTAGAGTATGCATTTCACGTCATAATGACTGAAAAATTATTCAGCTAAATTCACACTCCAGGATTTTCTCGCTTGAATATTTTTTACTTTTTTCTAAAAGTTTTGACAATAGTACTAAGAGTATTAACAATGATTAATGAATAGAAAACGTTCATAATTCATAATTTCTATTTTTTTCAAGAATATACGAATGAATGCATTATATAATAAGGCATTGGAATAAAAGCTAAATTTATGCATTGGATTATTATTTCAATGCCATTTACAATAATTGAAATGACCAAAGAACTGGGAATGTTTCAGTTGGTACACAATCTCTAGGGAATAATATTTTCATACTCGATTACCCCTAAGAAGATTGATGAGATAGTAAAAGATGTTTAATTACAGGCTAAGGAAGCTGAATCAATGAAATACTATATATTTAATTTCCAACCAAGGATAAAACCAGTTGTCTTTTAAATATTAGAGGCAACAATCAAACTAAACATGGATATTAGTATATTTCAATGCAGATTCTTTGAAAGAGTGACCAGATACATATAGGATAGTTGCGCAAATGCAGTCAATCAAGTCAAAAATAGCAAAGATTTTTTTCCAAACCAATTTCTCCTAAAATAATATCAACGTGTAAAGAGTAAATAGTATGTACTATTGCACAGCACCATGCAATAGCACAAAGCGCTATATTTTGTTGGAAGGTCCATTTCAAGTGAAACGTAATGATAAACTTTAAACAAGAAATAACAAAAATTTGCAAGCCTGAGGTCAACGTATCCCTTATCGTAAATACATTTATTTAGGCTGGAAAAATATGTGTACCAACAATTGCCTCCACTCACTATACGCAATAATCAGCTGATTTGATACGACATCCCGGAAAGCCGCGACAAAGCAGTCGGTGACAATTATCAGTCATTAAATTATTTGTTGATAATTATTATTGAACCCTTTTTCCGGTGGTATGAGTTGCCGTACCTGATGTCCCTGTTTTTGTAACCACGGATTTTTGTGAGGTAAGAGGATCTCTTAAATGGATTTATTTTCTCGTTATGGCATTCCCTAACAATTTCATGCCGGTCTGCAAATATTTCTTCTTTAGTCACCGCTAAGCTCCTCCAATTTATATTTTACTAGTCGTCGTCGCGCCTTTATTGGCTTCCTACCTAGGATTAAAATAACTGTATGTCGGATATTTTCACGAAAGGTGCAGCTATATGCAGAGTCATGTTTTATCACAGAATTAGGTTCCGTGTCGGATCGTATATGTTCGGTGTCAGGGGAAGTTAGGGCTCACATCATAGTAGGTTCCACTGCGAGTAAAATTCTCATATCCTCGCAAGTCGGTCAGTTTCCTTCTCCTACAACGCTTGCAGGTTCTCATGCATACCTTGTACCCCCAAATCATACAGATAAGGCCGAACTAATGTTATCCATGAGCATTACCCATTTCGAACCTGCCAGTAGCTGAATTTTTACCTCCAAGTACCAAGCGCTACATAAGTCTACATAAGTTGTAATTATAAATTAATCGAGTCTACTATTTGAATTTGTTTTTATTGACAATGTTAACTAAGTTCCCATTGATTCTAACACCAACAGGTACTCTCCGAATTACTTATATCACACTGAAACATATGCAAACCCTGTCAAATTGATCTTTCAAAAGTATTTTTACCGAGAATGTCCCAGGCTTAACAAAATAATATATGAAATGGAAATGCCTATCTCTCATGCGGGATTTACTATCGAGGAACTTAAAAATAGGCAAAATCCTTAACCTATAACTACATCGTGAGATTCATAAAATATGGTATACTTATTATAAAAATCGTGGTAATAGATAGATAATAGAAGCCAATAGTATTTAACAAAATTAAATTCTATTTTCGACCATAACTATATAAGAAAGGAACTCAAACACTGCTGTTTGCTATCCATTGAAGTCCCAAGGATAGGATTATTCCCTATGAAGTCCATTTTAGTAAGACATTACAATCCTATAAATCCTGTTTTTGACGTATGATACTCGCAATCAGTATAAAAACGTTCCCACTATCTAAGCTTTAGACAGGTATTTCATGTAAACATATAGTTCCATACCACATATTGTACACCTAATGGCTATTAAATAGGCGAGAAACATTCAACTATGGAAGAGCTAAAATATGCACGTTCTTAACTCACACTACTCTGACTAAGAAAAGCCGAACATTTTTCATCCGGGTTCGACTTACATCCGGAAACAAACATAGACCAAAACAGATTTTATACGATAATTTTCATTGTAAGGCGATTACTCAAACTTTATCAATGATTGATACCCCCAGCCTTTTGAATGCAGAGCTTAGAGTCGTATTCATTCGCTGAATTCTCTCTCTTGTCGTAAACCAGGACGATGGACTCTTAAAAAATTAGGCATTAAGTATAGAGGCATAGTCATTTTATGTGGAGGCCAATTTTCAAAAATTAACCTTCCTAAATAGTATATTAATTTCATTTAATTTAAAATGAATTCAAGTAAAAACTTAAAGAACCTAAAATATAGATTGTCATACCTAAGGTTGAAAGAATTTGAATTTCATAGTTGGAAATAATGCCTTATTCTGAATATTTTACCATTTTATTTGACTCTTGACTATAGTTTGGTGGATCATTCATCTTAACAATATACGTGCCTTGAGTGATACCGACAAGGGGTTAAAAATAAAGAAATATTGCATTGTTAACGCTGATTCCCATCGTACTATTTCTCCTAGTTGATTAATATTCTGCGATCCAGTTTTTATGTAATAACTAGAGTAGTTAAAAACAAGAGTGTTATTATTGAAAATTGAACCTTCCTCCCTCCTGGCTCGATTAAAGTGATACCATTACTCCCCCTTATTCCGCACTCGAAGCAAAGAAATTTTGCGCAGAGAACCTTGGGAGCGGTGGCGTCTCCCAGTTGGACCCGATAAAAAAAAAGAAGAGGAAAAGAACCCCTTTCTCTGAACAAGATACCCTCCCGCGTGACCCGGCCCATAATTCCGTTTGCCTCCTGATGTCCCCCCAAATCCTTTACTCATTCCGAAATCCTTTTCCGTTGACGATAATCGGCTTCCACATCAGACCCACCCCTTCTAAAGCGCCACCCTTCACCGCATCTTCCCATCCTTTTTCTACCCCTACTTAAATTTCCGCACGGAGAAGGCTCACGTTCTTATTAACATCACTTCTCTACGTCAACATTTATAACAACCAACCATATTCCTTACAGCATTGTCACAGTTCCTAATCCTCATTGCTATAAGCTACGGGGCTCTTTAACTCGGATCAATTAAAACATATTCAACGAGGAGAAATCAGGAATCGAGGAGAAAGCATGGAGTATCAAGTCGCTATTTAATCAGCCTGGAATGTGTTAGCATATTATCAATGATTTCAATATAAATTGGATGACTTGAAAGTCAACCAGTTCTTCAAAGTTGAGTCAAAGACCATTCGGAACGAGTTAACGAAATATGATAAATAATAGGTCAAGAATCATGATAAATAAAAGAAGTAAAATGCTCCGAGCACCATTCCCCAACTACATATTATAAAAATATTATGAATATTAATTGCGCAAAATATATTTTTGAATAAATATCATCATAGGTTTCTGTTCAGGAATTTTAGTTTATTTGGCTAAGCCTTAATGAGTAGTGTCAAATTATCTTTTCACACAAATAGACTCGGAACCCTTATGCGAAATACAATAACTGGATGCGTAATAGAATAGATGGATAAAAGAACAAAGTATTTTACAGCATAATATAATGTTTGAATTACTTGGAAAAATGTTGCTAGAATTCCTAATATTCGAAATTTATTATTATTAGTAACGGTAAGCAGAAAACGATATAATTTTACCGAAGGTGAAAAGGGAGATGCCGTGACAATACCAATGATAAAAAGCTAATTTTAAGTAGCACTGCGGAATTTCATATGCTTCCATAGAAAATAGTTAAAGGAGTAGTTTCTGCAAAATATAAAGAAATAAAACTAGAATCCAGTTGCCTAATTATTCATTAGTTATATTAATAAATTAAATTTCAAAGCATGGGCTTTGGTTTGGGCGTAGTTACTGATATTGTAATGATGAAGGAGGCTTTCTGAGGAATGTCTATTTCCTACAACTCTGCATCTATCTGCAAGTTCGATCTCAAATGTAGTAGGGCTGAGTCAATTTAAAAAGATTATTGCCAGAAATGATAAATTAAATCAAGAGTCTTCAAAGTAGAGCCCTTGTTTGTCCACACACCGCTACCAGCAGGTTTTCCACACCTATTACGCCTTCTGGAAGGCGGCCCCCGAAATACTGCTAAGCTCCCTCGTCTTAGCCTGTTGTAACGCTTCCAGCGAGTCGGAGTGAAGTCCTTTTAGCACAGATTTGAGACGGGAAAAAGAAAAACGTCTGGTGGAGCATCGTCAGGGCTGTAGTTGGGCTGAGGCAAGGTCAAGAAGCTCTGGGCAGATCCGCGTTCGAGTTTCCTTTTGTTGGCCGTCCGAGAGTACTCGCGGCACCAACTTCCCACACACCTTTCTCAACCCGATTTTTTCGATCACAAGTCTATGCGCATCACATTTATAAATTCCAAGTTCATCAAAAAACATGCAAAGTCTTAATCTGCAATCCTTGGTCAACAAAGTCCTGCTCTTGCAAGTTTTCGTCACTTTTTGAGGTCATCGGCGTCTATAATATTCGATGTCTTCAACACCTTCTCTACTCTCCCGACGCAACGTACAGGTATATCACCCAAAAACACCCGATCTAGCCATGGCGTTATCACCGTTTTCTCTTTCCCAATTTTGCCCTGTTTCACGCAAAATTTGATGGCGTAGCGCTGTTCTAAAATCCGGTTCATGTCGTAGCGTAACGAGATCACGTTGTAGAGGTTTGCAAACCGACGATCCGCCCTCGGTAATGGCTGCCAACGGCCTCCAGCTTTTTCTGAGACTCCCTTCACTCGAATCCAGCCAGAGAAACCACCGCCCATTTGTCCATCTATCCGGAAGAAAAGGTCATAATACATTTTGGATAGACCTAGTATGCGCTTAAAGAAAGACAGTTCACGAAAAAACCACTACTCAGAGATAAGGCTGGCAATACTAATAGTCGTTTCCATACGTTTGGCCGATATCTGTATTTTCACATGAATGATGCCTACTTTGTTTAATGCAGAGCTTTCGTCTTGGTTCCTTGGTTGTCCTATTATTTAAATGTGATAATTATCTACCTTATCTGTCTATGCATTAAATGCATGTTATGCATTAAATCAGGAAGTTAGGATTAGACTCATTCCATAAATTACTATAATTTTTTATTCTTATTATTTTAGTAGGTAAGGTAGGTTTTAGATGGGCACAGCCTACACAATTTTACAGTAATATATTAAATTGTATCTCTTACCACTGCAGGACCCAACATCGTACGCCAAAATAAGCCCCTTTTATCTCCGTGCACTTCCTATCTCCCTTCATCCTGTTCAACGTCTCTATCCTGTTCCTTCCCTTTCCTCGTTTGCCTAATATTCTCCCCTCTATTACAGTCGTTAACATCCCACTGCCGATCAATCCCCCCTTAACCCATATTTCCTGCCTCCATAGGATTTCTCCCAAACAACCCCTCTCTTCGCCCACCATAACAAGTATTTACTCACTTTTTCTTCTCTGTCCATTTCACCTTCTACACCCTTCTTGACATCCAAATTTCAGCATTCTCCCATCTACGCTTATCACCTTGCTTAAGTGACCAATTTTCGCACTATCCATAACTACACCCGATTTTAAGTTTTGACGAGCCTTTCCTTAACCTCCAAACTCCATATCCCTCTCATCAATTTTCTATTCCTTTAGGAAGCTTTTCCTTGACACAATTCTTCACCTAATGTCCTTACTTCTTTGACCATTTCCAAAATAATCCAAAATACCTCCATGATAGGTAAACTGTTATATCTGCTCAAGTTTATGAGTTCCTACTTTAATATTCACCGTAGCCATCCCACCTCTCGAAAGCTCTACCTTCCAACTTTTTCTGAATCGTAGAATACGTCCGGTGGAATGCCCTCCACACCCTGGCCATATTTGGTTTCACTTCCCTTAATACCGTTTCTATCTTGACATCAGATAAGCCTGGACCAAAGGTATTCTTATTTATGTCATACTCTCCTTCCATACTTAAGTCTACAGGCCTGACGTCTAGTAATATACGTCCTGTTAAATAAGGCAAATGTAAAATTCGTCAATTCACGGTAGGCTTCAATTTTGGTCAAACTTCAACTGAAATCTTATAACACATATCCCAAGAAAGAGTTGATCGTATACTTCAGGTTCATCATTATTTATAGGGTGTGTAAAGGTGAAGTACCCATGATTTTTTCTCTTCCCCATTACGCATAATGTTGATATCATATCCCAGTACACGCGATTCTACAATTACAAGTTTACTACAATACTTGTATTAACACTTTTCATCTGTATTATTTTTTATGTAATAAGGGAAAGAAAGCGTGGCGATACTCCAGGTGTGGTCCAGTGGGTGGTGGTAGTCTAGGTGTAGATTGTTGGACTACTGACTGGAGAGAGTCCAGGTTCGATTCCAGGGAATGCCAACCTGGGCACATACGGCTCCACACAAGCTATGGAATTTTTTTGGGTGCCATATCTTCCTGGGAAGCCCTAACCAGGGAAGGAAAAGGCACTACCCTGATGTGTAAATTTACGTGAGGAACTTTATACTGAGTGAACTCTACCATCACCTACCAAACATACCATAATCTACCAAACTCTTCCATTACCGTCTTTTGGTTTGATTACGGTTTATGGTTTATAGTAAAGAAAACACCATAAATGAATTTTAATTAAGCTTAAAATGCACAAAATTCATCGTAATATAATCAAAGTGGATTTATTCCCAAACATTTGAATTACTCAATGATGAAAAACTAAATTAAACCGAGTATTTCCATTCCAAGGCCCAATATAAAAACATCCCCGGCTCATTGCACAAAATCAGTTTTTTTTATTACCGGCAATAATTAATTTTCAATTTGCTACAGGTAAAATATTTAACATTTTATCTCAGAGCGATGCTCAGGAAAAACATTTTTGGGACTATTCTTATGACATTATTCAACGAGAAAATTAATGTCAAGGCTGCCTTGCTAAAGTTAATGATCCTGAGGGAGAAGCATTCGCACAGAGTTATGAGGGCTAATTATTTTTGCAGACGATGTGTTTACGGGGAGTGGAAGGTACCATGCCCTGGGAAAGGAAATTCAGAAGTTAATCCCCGAAAAACGACCCATGGACGAATATCAGCATCATTCCAAACCACAGCGGATTAACGACCAAAACAAGCGAAATCAACTGCTGGATTTTCCTGATAACTGGGTAAATATCTGATAACGTTTTATAGCCTTTTTTAGTGATGCAATACATCCGGGACATTGAATTTGCTTTGGGAAGTGAGGAAATACGCGTTAAAATGCCTTCATCGACGGAATGTAGGCCATGATTGGGCATATCAACTACATACAGTAAATTCAAAATCACAAATCTCCCTTTTGTAAAGCCACACGCCAGTCACATTGACCTCAGATCGAGGAACATTCAAAAATGAGCTCTTCAATAGCCGTAAATCTTAGCAAAGGACGAATTTTTATCTGATGCTTAAATTTCCAAATACTAATCGACGCACCAAATAAGTGGTATCAGAATTATCGATTATTAATCGAAAACTTATGAAAAATTTAATCATAAGATTATATTTATTTTTGGATTAAGAATCATAGACACGATTAAAGTATTCATATATTTTAATTTTTTGATTGTTAAGGTTTTATCTTGGGTTGAATTGTATTTAAAAACACCAACGAATCAGTAATTATTTTCATTTATCGATGATAACTCACAAATATTTTGGAATGACAAAAGTAATTATCATTTATAGTTGCACACATTGCATTTCGCTATATACTATAAATATGAGTAACAAATATTATTGGTTTAATCATAAATTGCAATACGATTGATGTCAGATTAAAATATTATAATAATAAATTCATTATCCTTTAACAAATACATTTGCATGCGATATGATACCTCGAACCGACTGGCATCTAATCCGTACAGTAAAAAATTTAATCAGCAAAAACAGCACCAGAAAAAGACAGTATATTTTTGATAACTTTATTTTAAAACAATTTTTCACATAATTTTATGATTAACCATCGAATAAAATATGTACAAAATTGCGAAATTTTATCAATCAATTGGACAAGTAATATGAAATAATATTCATGAAAAAATTGAATATACGTTTTCTACCTTTTAATTATAAGGTATACATTTCCTAAACATTGCCTAAAAGTATGGTTTCGCAATTACAATGTGCAATAATAGGCAAACTATGTGTATTAACATTAATTGTAATCAATTCGCGATTTCTTTTCAAAAATGGCGACTTGATCGAGACGATATTTAAGAAATAAGTGGAGTTATGAAAGATGAATGCATACCGGGATATATCCATCTACGCAAAAGTCATAGAGAGGTTTGCTTTGAATGCATTCTTTGACTATTTAGAGCAAGAAGCAGTGTAGTTATAAAAATTAACATGAATTTTTCTCAAATATGTGGAAACATTTTCTATATAGAATGCGGAGATAATTAATTAACTTTGTCATAAGGCATTATAAAATCCAAAAATTATCTATGCCATCTTCTTGATGAACATATTTTCCCTGGAACAATACCAGACCGATGCGTAGTAATATGTAGGGGCTGTAAGCATCCTTAACGATGCGTCGAAATTCACGGGATCAATTAATTAAGCCGATTACAAGGAATCAACCTCGCCTACTCCGTCACAAGAGTAATGACCTGCGGCTGCACTTTGTGCACCAACCAACCCTTATTCACCCCTTCCGTCAATAGAGCAATGACCATAGACTGCCCTTGGTACCCCCGGAAACCCTAATAAGATCAATCCGTATAGATCTACCATCCTCTGATCTCCCTCGTAGAGATTCGGCAAAGGAATGGCCCCCACGCTATGGCCTCCAAGGGGAGATGGCTGTGCCATGCCAACCACCGGTGCTCTTCTTTCCGGAGGTACTGACCGCCAGAATTCTTTCTCACGCCGCCGATATTCCCAAAATAGACACTTCTTTAGTCCCTTACAACGTGTTGCATTACTAATCCAATTTAATCCTACATAAATTGCACCCTTGTCTAGCTTGCCTCGTCAATATGCGTTTCTCAAATCACTTCACGGTTGTGTTGTTACTCGGCAAGACCCGAGGTCGAGCAACGCCCAGACCTACGGCAAAATTTATTTGACTTTCCGTCGGAGGAAATTACCTGTAAAAGCAGCTGTTATCACTACACTCAATATTTATTTTCTGAGTATGCTAAGAGCGATTCGATTTGATTCGCTCCCTATCTGGGCAGTGTAGAGAGACAATTAAACAAGGAATGATGAGAGCAAAAATCAAATCGAAACTCATCGCCTATATCGCCCTGCATAATATAAGCATGCATATTATGGACAAGGTTTCTAAAGTCTTTTCACTAGAAATTTTTGAACTAAAATAATCAATTAATGCCAACACTCCTATTTGACTTCCTGTGGGGGCTACCATCCCCCACCGTGACACTCTTCAACCTTCTAATACACAAGGTTTGGATAAAAAGTATCGTTAACTATTTTTTCTCAACATGTGGATGAAGTGCTGAATCCAGACCGTTGGTTGTATATGCGCATGATTGTATTGGTATTGATAAGATTGCACTGCACACAATTATCACTGAAAATTTGGCAATGCGAAACATCTGTGTTAAACTCATTCTGAAGGTCTTGACGGACGACCAAGAGCAGAGTCGAGTGTCTGCTCGCCAAAAACTTCTGCAACGGTATCGCAACGATTCCCCAACCTTCTAATAGTCCCAATTTGGCACGGACAGTTTATTTTCTATTCCCAAAAGTGAAATTCTCCCTAAAAGGACACCACCTTGTGACCCTAAGTGCCGTCAAAGAAGCTTGTAAGAATACCCTTAAGGGCCTACCTCCTACCAGGAGGCCTTCGAGTCGTGAAAAAGTCGCTGGAAAAAGCGTGTCGACGCTCAAGGGATGTACTTAGAAGAATTTTGAAGATCTGTAGCAGTGTTTGAAATGAATCTATTTTTCCGAAACATTTCCCGATACTTTTTATACAAACCATGTACACTGATATTATTTTCAACATTCTATCCCAGCACCCTCGTCCTCTAATCCAACTGATTTTTCCACGCCACTCCAATAAACCATTGCCTCGTAGGAAAATGCATGTGATTCTCCAATTTCCTTGCATGGGGTACTTAAAATGATAAGAATGATTAAAAGGATGATTGACTGAGTTAGGGTAGGGAAAGTACAGATATTTATCGAAAGAGATAAGAGTACTTACGATACACGATTTAGAAATCGGTTAATGTATAACAGGCCCATCTTAGAGTATGTTTATTCCTCGGATATTCCGTCGCAACAAAAATTTAGGAGCATCCATTGTTTGAATTGTCTTGAAATGAGACAAAAATGCCAGGTAAAAGCCTACTTAAGCTTTTTGAAAACACTTAATAGTTAACAGATAACAAAACTTCCCATGTATCGTAAAATTTACTCTTATTATTCAATTAATACATCTCCAAATATAATCAAAACATTTTACAAAAATATTTGAACAAAGAAATTAGCCGGAAGACATTATAATGTTTAACATCACTTCATGCATAAACTATTTAGCAACTGTTTCGAATTAGACGACCAACTGAAACAGTAATTTTACTTGACACTTAGTGAGTGGCCGTCACCCGAATCGTCTGTAGCAATTACCTAGGAGTCACAAAGTTCAGCTCATTTCACGGATCACCATATGCGTTAAAATAAACTTTTGGAGGAGTGGGGAAATGCAACTTCCTATCGCCAATAAATGATTCCATTTCTCATCTGCCAATCATCTTCCTCTGTACCCTACCTCCACTCAAGCTCCTACCTTTCCGACCAGGCAGAGATAGACACTCAGTAGAAAGACATTGCTTTCTATTCCATCCTTCCGCTTTTTTCGTTCTTCTTATCCTGATTATTTTGCACCAAATGTTTGCAAATTGGCTATTAGCCATGTGAAAAGTCAATAATAAAGCGAAAGGGGAAGAGAATTGAGAATGTGATTTCTCGTATCTAGAATACTCAAATATTGTTTCTCATTTGTTGCACCTAAGGTTTTCGATACTATACTTATTTTAAATAAAAGAAAGTAATCATATATAAAATATATATGAATTATTCTAGAATCTCTGATATGAACATGAATAATAATTCATATCAAAATTATATTACTTGAAAAAAGCTTAACGGCTGCAAATTCTGAATTCGTATGGATGAATATTTAGTTCTAAGGCTAATTTTAAAGTTTTGAATGGTAAAAGAAGCGTGGAATTCGACCTTTTCAACGCCAATAAATTGCTTGGTTATATACCAAAGTCCCTAATTGCATGCAAGTAGTTGCGGAGTGAAAATGAAAAATTCTTTAATTTCTTTGATTTCAAAGTTCACACTCACAATATCATTTACTGTAATTATCGAAGACAGTTTAAAATAACAATAAACATTAACGTAAGATAAACGATTTTCTCAACGCTTTTCTTCCTAAAACTCAACCACATATGAAATGCTTTATTATTTTATTAAATCTCCCTGATAAACAAATTGAGGACTTTGGTGAACAGTGATTCAGTAGAATAGCGAAATCGCTAGAGACCCGTTATTTATCACGGCAAATATGTGCTTTGAGATAAATTACAACAAACTGAAAAAACTCGACTAAATCCACATATTTATTAGTGATGCCCAAAGTAAGTGTGAAGTAATGTGTTCAGAAAACTAGATTCTATTTACGTGACCAAGAATGTTTCCTTAGTTTTTCAATTTATATCTCATACAGCTTTTTCCCTGATAAATATTATCCTTAAATATTAAGAACGAAGCAGGCGACGATTTGTCTAGATACACTATATGCTGATTAAATTAACTCAATCTCATATTCAATGCTATTCATATGTAACATAAAATATGAGATTTCAAAAATGCAGTTTTGAGAAAAATAATTTAGAGCAACTTTACTTCTTTTGGAAAAATCAATCGTATTTACATATGTGCCATCCACACTTGTCCATTTCCGGAGTAGAGAAAAATCAAATTTAAGTTATTTCAAGATACATATTTAATTTCACTCAGTGCTTCCGTAAAACCCTATCATTAAAAACCTCTTTCGCTTCCATCACATTCATGCATGCTCCTCTTGAAATTTAAAATATTTTTCGTCTTCAGAAGCTCTTCAACCTTACTCATCCGTGATTTTCTCAGCCTCAATACCTATTGAGGCGCAATAAAAAAGTATAGCCCTTGTAATCCAATCTTTGGATACTAAACATAATTTTTACTAATGCAAGATTTGAAAAGTGACCTCGGATACTAATATTGAAATTCTCTGTAATCCACTACACCAATGCACACCCTGGTACGATAGGTGATAGTCGAGTTCATATCGTGGTGAGCTCTTGAGGCACCTGAAATTCACTTACGGCGGCAAAAGGGACAACTTCCTTTCCCGTTGCCGCCCACAGCTTCCAAAAGAACGTGCTAGATTGTACTGATAGTGTCTATAGGCTTAGAACGTGGAAGCAAACGTACAGTACCCGATCTATCTACTTGGCTACGACGATTCGATTTCACAAAATGAACCAACACTGACATTGGGCAAGATATATAGAACCACCGATGTATGGCCACCACAGTAGAGCATTGCGAAGGGCCCCATTACAAAAACTGATTATGAAATCATAATCATATTTATCGTAAAAATTGTAATAAATCAAAGCAAATTGCCCTGGAACAGATATACTCATAATAAGGACAGAATGTCTTGCAGTTGATCTCATTTTGATCCAAAAAACGCTCGAGAATATAAAAGGCTATAGAAAAAATAAAAGGATAATATAAAAGACACCTACATCCAATTCTGGATGATACAGATTTTTCTTATTTAGGGCTTTAATATAATCAGCTGCCTTACTTCTTTGTAAATACACACCACACAAGTTTCCTAAAAACTAGAAATAAAGCTGATCCCGTTATAAATAATAAGTTTACTCTTGATATACTCAAGTATTGTTCATTAATTGATGTGAAAACGATCGGATTAGTATCTCCACTCACTCCACTGGTGCGCATTCATTAGTATCTTCCACTCATTCCACGCCATTGGAGGGTGGGGTACCGGACAATGCCCTTGATACATTGGCTCACGTTTGTCGCATCGCAACAAATTTAAACGAAGATAAAATCAACCGTGGTGAAATCTGAGGCGTGTTGTCCCCCTTTTTATTTTCGGCGATCGTTAACATTTCGAAATCACTGTGATTAATTTTCCTGATTCAATCATTCACACCAGTTTCAGAGAGTATTTTCTGAGGATGAGCCCACCTGAAAAGGAATGCTAAAATGGGTGATTAAAGGCAGGCAAAACAGCGGCCTAAAAATGTTAACATGGTAGTCAAAAGGACATCTCAGTAAAAGAAAGTGGTAAATGGAAGAAAATTATGATAATAAAAGACATCTAATTTTTTTTCGCCCTTTGAGTTTGAAACTCCCGGCGTCACTTCGCAAGGGCAAAACAATTCTTTCGGAAATTTCCGTCTGCCAAAGTTTTATCGCACCTCATCATTCTATTCGTTTATTCTGTTACAAAAACCTATTCCTATACTTAATGTAAAAGCATAACTATTTGAATGAGTTACGACAATTTAGTACTTGAGCTTTGTACATGGATTTGTTTGGAAGTAACGTTTACTTTACGCAATCAATGTTCATATTTAATTTGAGTAGCTATAGGGAATTGCGTACACATCTGCACTATGGCAACCGTGTGATAAAGCACTCTACACAGTATACCTAAGTCCCAATGCACTCCGTTAAGCCTCTTTTGAGTAATTTATGTGACGTTAAGGAGGGGAATTTGAAGTACAATTTCCCATTGCCAGTAGCAAGAGAAACAGAATATAATCGCGTTCATACATTATGCAGCAAACCGAAGCAAAAGGCTGATGAGTGTGAAATGAAGTTCAAAACAGCTCTGGCAACACGTTACCTGCAAAACACATAAAATGCACCAAAGCGGGACAAAATAAGCACGGCACGTATAGAAAACGTTCCATTTCCAGTTCACCAGGCGCGACCTTCCTTTATTGAGCCCGACTCGGATAAGATATTTTTTCCCTTCCTCCCCAGTGGGTGAACAGGAGACCACCACCACCCCTTAAACCGGACATACGGCCAAGTATACATCTTCTCCCTTCAGCCCCGGCGATCCCCTAGCCCACACCATGATCCCCGACCGCTCCCCCCGCTCCCTCCGACAACCTCCTCCCCCGAACGTTCCCAACCAAATCCCACCAAATCACTGTTAAGTCCCTCCTTCCCCATCCCCTCACTTGGTCTACCTCATCCGACTTCCGTCCACTCTATCCACAACCTCCAACCGATTCTCAATGCCCACTTCAAACCCATACTCTCCCTTTAATTCCTTTCAGCCGAAAGCAAACGCCCTCCATCCCATTCGGTTGCGGCGAAATTACTGAAATCACGAGAGCTGTTTACGCAGGAGGAACGAAGATCTTGTCTCGATCTTGTAATATGGTTTGATTTGTAAAATACTTGTGCTTACTCTACGGGCAGGTTAGAGGCTTATATGTGAAGAACATCTCTTGGTTCCATTCACTAAATCCTAGGAGCAGTTTTCGTTGTACTAAAACACCTTCGACATATTCAGAAAACTATACTGGGTACTCACCTTAGAGTCGCTCTCTAATTCCTCTAGAAAATTACACAATGCAATAGGGTACGCATTCTATACATCGTTAGAATTGAAAATTGGTAGTGTTTTCGTCAACATATCAAATTTTAGCTTTTACATGCTTTTGATATGAAAAGCATCTTTCCTTCTCGAAATTTTCTTCTTCTCCTACTAATAGGAAATTTTCTCGTTTCTTTCTTCTTTGAAGAGAAAACAGAGGATAACCCCTGCTGCCACTGCCACTCTTAGATTACCCCTGCTTTTGGCTCACGGTTTAGATAGTGCTTCGAAATAATTGAAGGAATGGGATTAAAAATTCAAGGGAAAATGATGTTCGGTCTAAACGTTTTGGTGAAAAGGAATGGGAAACATGCACCTAATTCTTGAAAAGAATGGATCAAATGAAACTCAGATTTCATCAAAGGTCTGGGTGCAATTCATCTCACTCACATAATATGGAGCGCACATACTAGAAAGATAAACGAGTTTAGTTGAAGTTTAGTTGAATACAAGGAAGTTTAGTTGAATCAGATGGCCAGTGGTAACATGTAATTTAGAAGGTTACGGAAAGATGTTATTTTCCCCCGGTAATGCCGCGGTTTGTGGCGATCTTCACTGGCCATGTCTCACGTGGGTCATTAGGTGGGTCTATCCTCGCGACCGTCTAATCTGGGCATATGCTCTAGTCCCACCCCTCCAAATGAGACCTCATGCATTTACCCTGAGTGAACTACGACACATAGAGTACAAACTTGTATTTTATAAACTTTGATAGTTCACAAAAGAAATCATCCTTTTCGAAATTTTCTTCTTCTCCTACTAATACGAAATTTTCTCCTTTCTTTCTTCTTTGAAGAGAAAACAGAGGATAACCAATCGGCAAACTAATTTGACTTTAAGAAGATCAGAGGAACCATAGCAGACATACACTGTCTGAGAATCATGGTAGAGAAAACAATACATGTGAACAAGCAACTGTGCGTGGCATTTATGAACTTGGATAAAGCCTTTGACAATGTGGCATGGAACAAGATGTATGGACTGCTGGAAAAACTCAGAATAGATTACAACGACAGAAGAATAATCTATCAGCTATACAAGAATCAAGTAGCCACTATTCGAATGAGATATGAAAGCCATAAAGAGGCTAAAATTAACCAATGAGTTTGACAAGAATGAAACCCCCCACCTGCACTGTTCAGCATGTGCCTGGAGGAGGCAATAAGAGAAGCACAAGACATCGGATAAAACGAAATTAGGATCAATGGAGAAGAGATAAACATGCTACGCTTCGCCGACGATACTGAAATTACAGCAAAAAACCAGGAGGATCTTCAAAGGTAACTAAACGTATTGAATAAAGTTCTACAAAAACACAACATGAACATGGACAAGACGAAGACTAAAATCCTAGTATGCGGACGAGAGAAGCGGAATACTGTGGCCACAATGAAAGGAGAAAAACTAGAGCCAATGGATTCCTTCACCTATCTCGGAAGTACCATCACATGGGATGGACGAATAACTGCTGACATCAAGCGAAGAATAGCTCAAGCTAAGCGAGTATTCACAATGAAAAGCAACTACTGTTTTCAAAGAAAAAAGAACTGAAAACGAGGAATCTGCACTGCATCAATACACATGAAAACATTCGCATGGAGAGTGATACTCTATGGATCAGAAGCATGGGCCATCCGAAGGGTTGAACAGAAAAGACTAGAAGCCTTCGGAACCTTCGGAACCTGGTGCTGTAGGAGGATGCTTAAATGATCAAATGGATGAATAAAAGATCAAATGGATGAATAAAATAAGAAATGAAGAAGTATACAGAAGAATAGAGGAAGGACGGGCCTTATGGAAAATCATAGAGCAAAGAAGAACCAGATGTATTGGCCACCCCTGGAGGCACAATGGATTCGTGAAGAATATAATAGAAGGAAAAATAGAGGGAAAAGTCCCAAGAGGAAGGGCAGGGTTCAAGTGACAAATAAAGAACGATTTACATTGCAAAAAATACCAGCAAGTAAGCCAATTAGCATCAGATGGGGTAGGATGGAGGGCTTCAGTCAACCAATCTTAGGATTCAACGACCAATGATGATCGAAATTTTGCCCCGGCGAAGATTACGAGTCTTTTGATCAATAACAGACGATAAAGAATAGGGTGTATCCTCTCTTGGGGCAAATAAAACCACTCGCATACCGGATATTCTCGAACTGTAAAGGACAAAACTGGTATATGTTTCTAAAATTTTTCTCATTTGAGGTAGAAGTTTTTAATTAATTAATTAATAAGAAATTAATGGAGAAAAAACGTAAAAAATATTCATGACAAGAATTTAATGGAGACGGGGTCACTTGAAAATCTGGGAAGCGAGTCCGAACATATACGGAAAGGTAATGCTAGACCAAGCTGCAAGAAAGCAGCAGAATTAAAGAGATTACGTATCACACGAAAAGTAGTGTAATCCACATTTTATTGGTCGATGCAATAGGATAATATGGGATAGCATACCTATGACAAGGAGAAGTTCATACACTTTTCATTCCCCTTACAATTAGTGACCCACAAGAGGAAAAATAATGATTGCTCAAAAACCTATCGATGGGTATCTGGAATTCATTTTTAGATCGTATTGCAGCACATCCTTTGAATTTTCATGATAAAGGTTGGGGCTCGAATACCGAGGCGTGTCATAGCCATAATGCAGATTTAATTGCAAACCACACATATTGTTCGTTCATGAGCAGTACTTAAAATTGGCTATCTTTGCGATGTCTATGTGCCACAACAACAGCCTATCACAGTTGATTATAGAGGGTTCAAAATGAAAGAAGAAAGTCGGTATCAAATTAAAATTTTACTTCTGTCAAATTGGTAGAAATGAATCATTATATGATGAAAATACAATGCACAGCTTAAAAATTTATTTTGTGCAGAAGAGGCTTTACCACTAGTATCCTGATCCCACGGTAAAATTTGGATAATACACAATACTAATTACGAATAATTATAGGTAAAATAAGGGTAAAAAAGCAAAAATAGTGATGAAAGACACCGCAAGTGAACGCCTTTATCGATGATAGCCCACGAATATGAAGGAATGGTAAAATAAGAAAAATAGAATTCAATGATTTTTGACCCTGATATATCAGAAAATAACTGTAAAATCAAATGCATTCTTTGACATATTGAACGAGATATTATTTCATTATGGGACGACGAGTTTTTGCAAAACATTGATAACTTATTGAAATATTCATGCGTATTAAACTGAAGTTTTGGAATAATTGAAACAATCGAAATATTCAACCTCATTAGAAATGATTAAGTACACCAAATAATAAAAAATAATAATGGACTCAAGTATTTGTATGAATTTGAAGCCAAAATATATCTCAATCCATAAAAATAATTTAAAATAAAAAAAGGAATTCAAGATGTTTAATATAGTGGGCTTTGCTACAATGCCTTATTTTAAGCATTTTGGTGCCAACTTGTGAAATTGGAAGTTGGTAAAGATATAATATCACACAGTAATCGCATAAAAAGGAAAATTATTTTCAAAATATGACAATAACCCTTAGACAGGATATCACATGCTGCGTAAGGAACTATCGAAATAGCATTAAGATGGCCGAGAGGAAATTTAATTTTCTCCAGAAGGGAGAACGAAGCGCACAAACGAATGGTAATATATTTGGATATTGGAAAGCAGATATGAGAGTTCGCACAAAAGACCAACTCCAAGAAAAACCTTTGAGGAGGGGGAGGGGTGAGAGAGAGATTGAATAAAAAGTAACTGAAATCTGGAAGCAAAACATGCTAGGCTGAAAGAATTTTTCCAGAATGTTATAAGATATGTACGTGTGATGACGCCAAACGAACTGCAGTGCTAATATCATAAATACCATTTATTCAAAGGATGGGTTTTATGGATCCATATTGCCATCAAATAAACGTGACTATGCATTTTCTTCCCGAACATGAATAAGAGCCACCCAAGCCTGTAAGCATTGTAAGCTACTCTCAGAGACCGATAATGAATTAATTCATCAAAAAAGAATAGCTTTACATGTCAAAACGAAGCAAAATCTAAACACTTTTATATTCGTCATTGTGAATACGTTTTCATAAACGACTCTCTTCGAAATTCATTAATTTATATTTTAAAGCTCAAGTCCATGGATTTCGTATGGATACCAAAAGGTTTCCAATAGTAAGTACTCTTGAAGCAGATAATACGCAGAAAATATACGCATAATTTCAACATTTTTTGTTAATATATGTAGCTAAACCGCGCAGTTCATCCATTTTCCTCCCTTAAATTTGCGTTATACCTTCCATGTATTTAAAAACTGATCTCCGAGGAGCAGATATTAATTTTTTTCTTTAGTTATTACGCTAATAATAATTATATTTATTAAGAGAATATTAAGAAAAATCTTAAAATCCAATGAAAATTCTCTTGGTACGCAGCCCATATACTCGCTAGCAAGGTAGCCCCACAGCGCCAATGCCCTTACCGAATGTCCAGCAAAGAAAAACTGAATTCTATGGAGCGTAGATCATTTTCAAAAACAATTTATGGCTCTTAAACAGTGTATTTTCCCTTGACTTGGAAAAAGCTCTGCAGACCGTTAGTGAGTTGTACGATCGCCTCATTTCAATCTATGAATGATAAAGGGTAAACAAGTACATAAGGTCAACTGAAGTTAGAACTACGGAAAATAAATAGCAAAAATAATATTTTTGTGAAAATCGATACTATCGGTAAAGGCGAAAGAGTAACCAGCAGTTTGGAAAAGGCTAACTTATTAAAATATTCTTTCAAAGCGTCTTCATCAATATCTTACAGAAAACCTCCAATAAAATCGTGCCGGTCAACCGATGTCCATAATTGAAATCTCATTTCATGGAACAGAAAATTTGCTGAAAAATATTAAGCCTAATAAATCCTCCGGGCCCTATTAAATTCCCGCTCGTGTATATAAGGATCAAGCATTGATATATTCGCCGTAACTAGAAATAATATTTAAGAAGTCGCGGGAATATCACAAGACTCTCAGAGATTGAAAAATAGCTGACGTAACACCAATCTTTTAAAATAGAAGAGACAGAGAGGAACCGAGAAATTACACACCATTTCCCTCATATCCATTTTGTAGAAGGAAATGGAACATAAAGCTGCTAGTTCGATCGTGAGACACCTCGATAATTAGAATTAATCACTGAAAAATCAGCACGGTTTCCAAAAAATTAGATTCTGCGAGACACAACTTGCGCTTTTTGTTCATGGTATTCTTACTTCGGGAAATAGCAATGCTCCTACGGAAGCGGGATTTCTGGATTGTAAGAAATCCTTCGAAAAAATAACTCATTGTAAACAGCTTGCAAAGCTCGAAGTGTATGGCATCCATGAAAATATCCGGGATTGGATTAAAATCTTTTTGAATGGTCGGGTATAAAGAGTAGTCTTAGATAGAGTTAGCTCAAATGCAGTTGAAGTTACTTCAGTTATTCCCAGGGAAGTGTTATCGGACCTCTTTTATTCCTACTTTACGTTGACGGCAATGACTTCGTAGTCACTACTAACATACGTTTATTTGCCGATGATGTAGTGCTTTACCTTGATATCCGTGATCCTGAGGACACATCGGCTTTGTCAGATGGCATTAATGCTATACTATGCAGGTTAGACACTTGGAAACATGAATTAAACTTATAAAAGTGCGTAGTCATACTTGTTTGGAGAGAGAAAAATGTATTATAACCTCCATCTTACAAATATAGGAGAGATCATGTTAGTAAAATTAGAGAGATTAAGTGTAGAACATGTAGGTTTAAGATGTAATTTTTTCTACGAAGGATAGCTGATTATAACATTTTTCAACCGCGATAGGGTCATGTTCGGGTAAAATTATTCTAGTGTTTATTCACCCCCTATAGCACACCCTGGTGGTTACATTTATGGTATATAAAGAAATAAATAACATGCTATTAAGAGAAATGGATAGATATATTTTTATTACCATATAACACGATTACTGATGTACGAAATTCAACTTCTAAATATCGGCTATATTCAATATCGTTTGCATAAAAGCCCAAATATATTAATGACTCTTAATAATAATCGCAACTGCAATTTAGAAATTCAAAGTCGACAAAATCGATCTTTCTGCCCGACGGTCTCTAAATATTCAGGGTTTAAATGCAGTAACTTCACCATTCAAGCATCGGGATCACTAAAAATGTAGGTAAGATGTGAGATCGGAATAGTACACATAATAGGGAATGCGTAGAATGAATGTTTCTTTCCGAGAAAGCACTCTGACGTTGCACGGCACGTTGCAGTAACGGTTTTTATGAATCAATTTTCGCTTTAAAGTGTGTTCTCCACAGATATGGGAAGCTTCAGCTGAGATTGGTAGCGAATAAAATATGGTGCTTAAGAATAATGATGAGCGTATAGGAATATACTCCAGCCAATGGCCACATTCTATACAAAATAATGAAAAAGGAAAATCAAATAACTTTGCGTTTCCACGGAATAGAATTTTTATTGCCGACTAATTTCGCTACGCGGAAACATCATCCAAGCTAATGCCTAATTTAGTCCAGATGATGCTATATTGTAGCGAAGCTACTTGGTAGTAAAAATTCTATCATGTGAAAACGTGAAGTTATTTGATTCTCTCTTTATCGTTGTTAAATAGCACAAAGTATCGGCTTAACTATTTCACAAACTATACCAAACAGGCAACCAGACAGTCGCCAGTAAATCACGATTAAAAATGCCTCGGTTTTCCATTTTTTTGGTCATAATATGTTAGGAGGAACAATAATGTAAAACTCATTAAAATATGGATTATCATAAATACAAAAATCACTTTGAAGTCTGCAACTGAAATCAATGTCTTGATGAATTAATAATTACAATTTGGTATGGCTGTCAATGAACTCACTCTAAATGCCCACTAACGAAATATTTTAGACTATTCTTTGCTAACAAAAGAAAATGAGGGATAAACGTTACGATGCTGTTATATGAAACCTATGTACAGGGCAGAAAACGAAATGAAAGTAAATGAAAAAGACAGATAACATGAGGATAATGGAAATGAAGACGAAAATATCCGTAAAAGAAAATAAATGAAAACCAGGACATTATGGACAATACATGTTCTTCTACGATTGATAAAACTTAAACGATTTAAAATAATAAGATATCGAGAATACTTTTAAATAACATTTTTATTTAAACAGCTAAACACAAGTCAAAATGAATTATACAGAAGAGGAAGGCTGGGGCGATTCAAAAATTGAAAGAGAGAAAGGAGATGAAACGTCGACGAAGGAGGATGATATCAAAATCAGGCATACGATAGTAAAAAGGAACGGTTACTTCAAATTCGACTGTAGATAGAAAAATGAATAGACCCGTGTGTTTGTTTTTTTAAGTTGTCAAACTCATTCCTTTTCCCATATCCCTGCTCTTGATAAAATTTCTTCTTTTGGTAAAATTTCATTCATGGATTTTTGTGGACAAGATTCACGTGCGTGTCACCGTGAAATTGGTTTGAAAAATTATCTAATGTAATTTCATTATTATCGACTCGCATATTTTACACCCTACTTTCAAACATGAACCACTGAACTCCTTTGGGAATATTCTTAAGCTTCACCGATTCACATTCCTTTCTAATTTTTCATTCTAGGTACTCAAATTTAAGCGCTTTTCGTTTAAGTTCCGTTACCTCAATGGCAATTGAGAAGTCACGTAAATCAAAATAAAAGTTTCCCAGTGCAAAGGGCAACGACCTCGTGTCGCTTTATAGCTTTTTTCTTTCTACCTCCTGCACTAAAGTCATAAAAGGCTTACTATACTAATTTAAGTAATTAGGCTGCAAATTTTGACCCAATGGTTGTTTTCTGCCTTGATGAACACTGATTCCTAATGGAATCTATATTTCCTTCTTTGCTACGAAAAAAATGTTACTTTGCAATGACGTCGTTGGGAAGGCTGAGTTTGAGCCAGCAACTGTCGGCGCCATGGCCATGTAGTTTTTGTAGCGAGTGCTCTCGGGGGGGTTCTTGCCTGTCGTAAGTTACGCCGGGAGAGCGGAGAGTATCTTCAGCCAACACATTCTTTCCTCTGATAACTACTCGATTTACTGTGTCAAAACATGGGGAACCGATAACGGGCTCTGGCCACCGAAAATGCTTGCCTCTTCCCATGTTGACTCAGGCCTCAATGCCCGCCAGTCGATAACGCGATCAATAGTAATCCATTATGACAATCTTTGCCCAGTAAACGATGACCACCATTTCGCCAACACAGCTTGCGTTATTTACACTTGGGTATTATTTAATTCGCACCGAGGTTTAGCATATAAGTTTTAATAAGTTGACAAGTTCATTCCTATATTTCTCTCATATTATACACCCATCTCTGTACGGTGAACAATGCTTATATTTACATTTTAAACAATGTTAGTGGATTAGGTGAAAACTCTAAAATCACAGGAAACTTAAGAATATATTTCATGAGATAGCATTTCGTAAAATATCTGATTCTTTTAAAGTATATTACAATAAAATGGTTCTTTAATAATAAAATATTACAGTATTTTTTTATTTCTGCGCCTTGATGTCTAAAAATATTACAGAAAACCTAGGTACAACGCGTGACAGCGCTTAGTGACACCACGCGGGCCAAACCTGGGGCAATGTTTGTAACTCTGCAACCATATTCGTGAAAAGTATATGATTGCTTGGAAAGTGGGACATTGCATGGTAAGTGGGAAATATACGTATATATTTGGTCGTAGAACTGGAGGGTTTTCAATTGTCTGTGAGATGGGAAAAGTCCACTAAGGAACGGCTAAAAGAGTTTCATATTACGGTTAAGTCATTGGTGTAGTACCGAGAATGTGATTAGTTTGATTGGGAAATTCATATCCCATCGTAAACAGAAGGTAATAATATATGACATCAGTTCTTTAGGAAAACATTATAAAATCAGGTAAGTAAACGTAAAACAAGCATACCTACGACCGTAAAGCAATAGAAAAACGAAATAGTCAGAAGCATCTGGTGTCAGGTTTACTTTGGGTTATTACCAACTCTCACTACCTACCACCTTCCTCGGTATGATTGAAAGATCCCTGGAATAGAAGAAATCCTTGCAAACCTTGAGTTAGCAAGTAATTTTTAAAAGGTCACTGTTTCCGAACATACCCAAGTGATTGAGAGATTGAGCGTGTACGTATGTCCTTTCGATTTTGTGCAATTTATGGGCCCCTGGCGTAGGAGAAATCCTTGTAAACCCTTAGTGTGTGTGTATTAATGCGATTAACGAGAGTCACTTCTTAATTTTAAAAGTTAATCCTTAACACACCCGAGTGATCGAGAGGTTGTGAGCCTGTTTCCTTTGAAATAGTTTTGCATTGTTTGTGTGTGATTGAGATTGATGAGAGCCACTCTTTCCCAAACACACAAGAGTGGTTTTTAATTTATCCCTCACTTGTCACCTTGTTTTTACCAACCCCTAAAAACGAACCCAGTTTCAATCATGTTTACAGCTTTGTCTATTTCCTTTTTCTATCAATATCAGACGTTTCTTCAGGAAGTGTGAAAGAAATGGCTGTGAAAGAGTGGCTGGTAACTTATGAATACGACTGATGCCGGTCTTTAAACAACATTTTTATTTGTTGTACAGAATATAGAGCGTATTTAACATTCACAAAAAACCATAATTAGTTAAAGAAAAAATGGCTCGAAAAAATTAAACTATATACGATCCAATTGAGTACAAAGAACGTTTTACTAAGGTGTCACTCTTTTCCTATTCTATTATGACTGCACATATTAATGGTACATGAGGGGGCACCTTAGGAAAATCGGTTTTTTACAGGTAAGACGTGCTCGGAGAAAAATTGAAATATGCTGTAATAGATATCACTGTTTTGCATTGGCAATACCGGATTATAAATGAGCAGAAAACATCTGGATCCGTCGGAGGAAGTTCTCAACAAGGAGTAGCGTAAGAGTTCTAATTAAAACTTCTAGCACTATGAAAAATATCAAGGAGGCCTCTAAACACAATAAGAAAGCAAGACTAAGATTTCTGAAATAGCGTACTGCAAATGCAGATTTGATTAATTTTTCTCTTCTCACAAAATTGTCAGCCAAAACAAAAACATGGTTAAGGATGGAAGTACCAAACATTATAGGTCCTTATCTATATTCAACCGCGAAGACATTTCATTCACACTAATACTACTACTGCTCAAACAATAAAGGATTACCGTAAGAACACCCTAGGCCACCAGCTCGTAAATTGGCACGCGGAGTGTAACGTTAGCCTTAATTAGTACAATAGCAAAGATGAAATATAAATAAAAAAGGTGGAAAGACAAGGTAAAAATAAAAAAAACACATAATTTACAAGATAAATTCGTATTTTTACAACATAGTATCCTTATAGGCTTATACATTCGTCCAACGCTGCTTCAGTTTATTGATCCTTTCCAAATAATGGAATACTACCATTTCTGCTAAATAATCTATATATTTGTATTTGTTTGCACAATGGCATTCTACGTTGAATAAAATATCCTTCTTACCAGTCATTTATTCATTTTGGGGAACAGGTAGCACTCCGAGGGAGCCAAATCTCGAGAATATATGAGGGGGAAGGGGGGTGTAGATTTGGAGTCGTAACTCCATCAATTTTGCGGCCACAACTGAAGAGGAGTGAGCTGGCCCGCTTTTGTGATGGTAAAGTACGTTTTGTGAGCCAATCGAAGCACTTTATCAAATAGCTCGGATTCTAAATGGTCTAATAACGATGCACGGTATACCCATGTTAGAGTTTGCTCCATTTAAGAAGTAGTCAATGAAATTTTTTTATCACGAATTCAAAAAAAATTGTCAACAGCTCGAGGAACGGTCTTATCCTTCTTTGTTGAAATTCTCCCCCATTACCACCTATTGCTTGGTCTCTTCTTTACTTTAATCCGTGTTTACAAATTTGGTCCTGTGTCCGGAGTATGCTTACTGTATGTGGACTTGGCTTTGCACGAGTTACACAATTTCGTTTTTGAGCAGTTTTGTCACCCATGCCGAGGATGGCCTGTCTACATCTCCAAACGTAATTGAAAAACATTATATACCCATACACTCAAAATGCTCTCATTTTTAGCAGTTTTGCATATATTTATTATTTTATCACGCATCATCGTTCAGGGCAACTCGTATGGATACAATTTTGAAACCGCTAACACCTCATCCTAGTAGCACATTCACCATAACTTTACCGAATTTCTTTGCAGTCTCCTTCGGCGATTTTCCTTTTTTAAATATTTTTTCCGTTCGACACACGAAATTATATTTGATTTATTTTTCAATTACAACTTGAATTGATTGAATCAAAGGAACAGTCAACACAGACCTTTAGACTAAACTGATTGAAACGCAATGTTTGTTCCAACTAAGGGTTATTACTAACCGCAATTACGTTCGGTTAACATCAGTGATGCAATCCATCACTCTGATTATGCAAAGAGCTTTCAAACACCCTAGTTACTACTTGTTCTTAGGTGAGGAGATATTCCTGTGGGAGTTCATTAATCCACGCCCTTTCATCTGAGATCGTTGTGGAAAATGAATGTGATTATCGATCAAGCTATGGCACATTATTATAAAAATATGGACTATGTGATAATTAGTTTGCCAAGAGATCTTTCAAAATGATGCGCTGGGTAGTGAGAAAACTCAAAGGGAGCAATAGAATAAATTAACGGAAGGCTCATAAAGGCCTAGTAAGACCGATTTTTGTGTACACATCACAAGCATAGGACCCACATGAAGAATGTCTTCTTGCAAAACTGGAGATGGCACAGAGAAAAGCTGCCAGATATGTGTTTGGGAATGCACAGGAGGACGAGGAGTGTGACAGCAATGTTAAAAATACTGGGCTAGGAATCTTTAAAAATAAAAAAAGAAAAGAAAATTTTAGACAACGGATGATAAAGTCGTAAACGCGGACGTGAAGATTCTCTCCATCAGAGCAGATGTTTTATCTATCGAGGTAAGATTATGGTGACGCATTATTCAACACACGGAGTCCAGACACGAACATCGAGCACGGCTGCAAGAAGGTAAGTGCTTTAGGTGGCTTTTAAGGCTGGTCCCAGGAATATGAATAAATCTGACGATCAAGAGGTGCGCTTTTTATATTAGTCCATCACTAGACAAAATCGAGTATTTATATATGGATAACAGAGTGTGCCTCGGAATGCATTGTTTTTGGATTTAGCTCAGGGAAAATACTTATACTCTTACGCATAATAACTTTAGTAATTTTACGTGAGTTTGTCCAAATTTATTTCTCAAAAACATGAAGAACGTCTACTCTAAATATTAAATCCCTATTATAATTAAAAAAGTATTAATATCCGAAGAGAAAATTTCAGCGATGTAAACTTGTATAATACGTATTTAATACGTAATACTGAATGATCTATATCCTACTAGCATAAGTAGGGTTATATTAAAAAAACATTCCAAAACATATTTCTAAAGAGCCGTGAATTCACGTTCAACCATGTGCACTCAGGGCATTATGTCAGAATCTTAGATTCTTTTATGGCATCACATTTTACAGGGACTCATACCTAACATCGCAATTGAAAACAAATGGAAGAACTAAAACCATGAACATATCTATTTTTACGTCCAATTATATAACACGGGTGACACTGGTTATACTCGTACATTAACAGTGTAGAAAAACTTCCAGTGTGGTCAAAAACTATTCCCTTAAAATTTCTGAATTTACACTAACCTACAATTACATTACTGAATTTTCACTGACCACTTTGTCTCCTATGTTAGCCACCCTGCAAGGTAGCTTGGCGTCCTTCCCTGCTGGAACTGACACGGAATCCGGAGTTTCTAGGAAACTGGGTTTTGGGGCGTTGGGATCCACTGGTTCTCTCCAGTTCATCGATGGTTTCCCCCACTGGTACCCTGAAATAAATGGAAATAACTTAGCTCAATTTGTAAGGAATCGCACTTTCAAATTACCGAAACTCGAAAAGAAAATCTCGTCAGAAGGCAACGCCTGAAAAATGAAAACTACTTGGCGTACATGAAGCTGCATACAATTAAACAAATAAAATATTTGGAGTTTGTGTGAGTAAATGGATGTTTCCGCATTAAATAATTGCATTTCTACGTCATGATGATAGACTGTAGGTTCTTATAATTAGTTTGAGGTAATCAAAGCTGATTTTATTCCAATGTCAAATATGTGCACAATTCCTAGCTACTTTAGTACGCAAATATGATAAATGGAATTTTTTTTAAAACTTTAAATCTAGAAATTTGAATTTTTCACCATAAAATCTAAAATGTGTTTAGCTTTAGTCTTGTTAAATAGAGACTAAACATTCTTTTCAGCTGTATTGCGTTATGAGGAACATACTCGTAGCTACTTACGAGTATAATAAAATAATCTTAATTACGTACATAATGAAAGCATAACAAAACAAAATGAAAGACAAGTAGTTAAAAAATGTATGCCACCCGATAATCGATTGCAGGGATAATCAGAATATCTAGTGTCGCATGTCCTTCTTAACTTCATACTTAATTCATTTCAGCAATTTCAATTACGAATAAATTTTAGCTCAAATTACCAAATTAACGTTTGGTGTATGTTTTCAAGATTTTAAATACTGATAGCAAAGTTATCACGCGTGACAAAAACCATTCCCCTTCTTCGCACAGAATGTATCACCATATATGCATCTCTTCAAAGGACGCAATGAAAAAAACCTGAGTGCTCGCATACATAATAGAGCGCTCGAACGTACACAGTCTCTTGGTGTTGAGGACGCTTAAGGACCGCCTTCTTTATCGGATGTCGTGAGACGAATGTCTCTCTCTCACCATTAGAAGACGATTACAGCACGAGTTATATCGTCGTGCCTAGGGATTTTAATTATGGGGCTCATCTTTTACCATCAAGGGAAGGGAAAACAACCGCTCATTTTAATTATGCGTCCCTATAATTCTCATAGGCACAGCGACGCCTTGTCTCATGCGCTTGGCGTCAGTCGCTAGAAAGAGTGGATCTAAACCGCGGCACTTTTACAACTACCTTATGAGCAAGGATTCATTTTTTTTTTCTTTCCCCAGCGAAATGCCGCCGTGTGCGCGACCCAGATTTTAACGTTGTGAAAAATTCTCCTGGGTTGAGACAAAGGGATTTTTTTTTAAGGCACAATGTCTTTCCAAGGAATGTTATTTCATTTTCCGCTTACGTGCAGAACGTTGTAACGCGGGGCGCACGTAAGGTTTTTAAATAATTGGCATCCTTTCTAATCCATTCAGAGACTCGGAGAGCATTGCGTGCTTGGTTAAGGCAAGGCCGTGTGGTGCACAAAAGAATGCGCGCCCCGTTTCGGCAAGTTCAAATGTGAACTCTTATATTTTGTTAATGCCTCTTGATCAACCGAGACAGCCGGAAAAACCACACAGGTTTGCGAAGCACAATCCTATGTAGCATAGTTAAATAAAATAAACATTTTCCGATATTAGGTATTCACAAAAATACTTGGCTGATGCATAAATGCGAGCTGCCGCAAATTCACCAGTTATACGGTTTCAAATATTCAATGAGGTACACATACCTTTCTAAACACTTCACCAAATCCTAGACTATGATTCATTCTGAGATATAAATTGAATTAACTCTATTCAGACAGTAAAGCTTTGTGTTATCAAAACTCGGTTACCTGAAGGTGATATAGTATGAAAGAAAAAATGGATACAATAAAGTATTTCATTGCAGAGGAAAAGTTCCTAAGATTCGGGCGATATTTAGTGGAATTGAAACATATTTGATATCAAATAGATGCATAATTTTAAACAAATTAATTCATACGCCACCAATTTTTCTGAAGGGAAAATACATCTTCAGGTCCTAAAGCCTGAAGCACCTGAAGACAATGTATCCAATTGGAAAGTTACGTCGTGAGTAAATACCCTTATTAGTTGAATACCAATGTTATATCTCATAAAGATCTCTAAGTAATCACTTGTTGTTAGCCTGGAACGGAATAAAACAGTGTACCTCAACTAGTTACTCTAAATATTCTACACCTATTGTCTCTGATATAAAAGAGAGAATATTTTATTCGGGTGAGGAAAATATAGGCGTTTATTTGATTAGAATTATTGGTATATAATTGCTCCATTACCCAAAGATTGCACGATATAAGGTAAAATACGAATGGAAATAGAGAAATATATATCGTCATTAGACTACCCGTAGTGGGGGTAGAGTGTTTCGTGGTGCATTTTCATGTGGTGTTTCAATTTCTTGCTTGTTGCGTCCTGGCTTCCGTGTTGTAGGATGGCTTTCGTGCTGCATCATGGGGTGCAGTTTTTTAGTTGTTTTGCGGTATATGTGTTTGCATGAGTATTGGATGAAGGGATTTTTGCATGAGTGTGTGCGCTGCTGTGGGTGTAATTTTCCGTGTTGTTTTTTTGCATGTGGTATTTTTCTTTTTTACGGTTGGTGACCTAACACCCCCCGCCACACGCCCTTGCGGCGGCTTGCGGGGTATTATGTAGATGTAGATGTAGATGTAGTGAAACGAAGATAGAGAGCCTAGGTTTAAAGTAAGATTCGACGGTATAAAAAACCTCTAAATTATCTAAATACTAGTGAAATATTACATTTTGCCCATATTTGTATCTTAACTGTCAGCATTAGTGACCTATGCCATGGTCAGCGGAACCATTCAAACACACTATTTCATTGCTTACCCTTACTGCAAAAGGGAACAAGCCTCATTGCGAACTACTTTCAAAAACATTTTCCAGAATAATACTATAATACCTTGTTTAAAACCTTGACTTCGACCTACAAATTTATACTTCGCCACACAAACCTTGAACATTATTTTTTCAATTAATATTTACTTGCACCAGCAATCATCGTCGGACACAAAATAAACTCGATCATCTGGCAAAAAACTCTGTAGCAATTATTAAGTCATCACAATGTATCAGTTTTATGCAAATACAATGATGTACAAAATACTTGGACGATTTTTATGTACGTTCACCAGAGCTGTAACGGCACCCAAATTAAGAAATAACATACAAACACGTACTTGAAGCGTTGCTGGTGAGTGTAGTAGCATAAGACGATCAGTATATTCTAACAAATGAACTTTATTCCTCACACGAAGGAATTGTGAAGAATTAGAAACAATTGGGTTTAATTAGAAACGAATGGAAAAAATTCTCAACTACTTAATACCGAAGTACAGCTCTTGTCGGTTAAGGAAATAAATAAAAATCTCTATGAATTATACCACAGCCTATCTAATAAAACAACTGCAATACTGAAGTTAGTATATCTTACAATTTTGGAAATAAGCCCATTCACGGCACGAATAAGGAGTCCTGTTTGAGTCATAATTGAGGTAAAATGGATAGAAAACCATGTAACCACTTCAAACACGAGCAAAAAGTGAAACAGATCCATAAATGGAAAAGAAGGGGATTAATCTGAGGTGAAGAGCAAAGCGAGTAGAAAGGCGGATAACGGAAGCAAAAAGACTGAGGAAAGAGCAGAGGGAGAGAGAAAGGAATACGAGGATAGGAAGACCTGATGGCATATCCGGTATCTACAGAGGAACAAATCGCTCTGTCCCCAATCTTCTCACTCCCAGGCTTTGCAGCAGCATCCATGGGAAACGCAACTTTTCAGTACAATTTCAGAGGGTGGAGAGATGGCGAGAGAGATGGGGAGGAG
This sequence comes from Hetaerina americana, assembly GCF_022747635.1. NCBI lineage: Eukaryota > Metazoa > Arthropoda > Insecta > Odonata > Calopterygidae > Hetaerina > Hetaerina americana. Next base: position 68,682,913 of record NW_027287205.1, on the reverse strand, counting down.
AGAGGACTGAGGTCATAATCCGGTTTAGTTTCCGTTCGGAAGGAAGGGGGTAGGGCGTGGGCGGAAGTAAACTGGCAGGGTCACCCGCGGGGGAGACATGGGAAGGGCTTTGTTGAGGCCAATCCTGTTCGATTTCCTCTCCTGGTTAAGCCCCACTCGCAAATTTTGTGATGTTAAGCGTTCTATAAGGTCCTCTCGGGAAAACTAACCGGGCGCAGTTCACATAACAATATACGAGTATGTCCATTTTTCTCATAGTTTTTATTTTCACCGAAAATATTTCATTTCATCCGTTAGCTGAAGCGGCAGTGCTAAAATCATTGTTATGAGGTGCTCTCAAGGCTTTTAGTCATGCGGAAAAGTCAGTTGAGATCTATCTTTTACGTGATACCATTATCTCCATGTCCAATGGAGAGTTGCACGTACTGCGGGTTGATTAGAGACTGTGCTGCCACCAACCTATATTGTGAACTGAATGGTGATTTTGGAAGGTGTCGTGACGTATCATATAGGTTAAAGTACCATTCTTGTAAAGGCTTTTACATAATATCGAAAAAATATATCATCTGCACCTTCAAAATACCGCGTAAGCTGCCGCAAGGGTGTGGAGCGGTGGGTGTTAGATCACCACCCATAAAAGAGAATAAAACCAAATGAAAGCAAACAAATTCATGCAAACGTGCACCCACAGAGGCGTTTATATTCATGCGAAAACCTTTTGACCTTACAAGCATTGGAACTTCATAAACTCTCAACTAACATACCCATCTACATCCACAGAATAACTCGCCAGCCGTCGCAAGGGCGTGTTGCGGGGGGTGTTAGGTCAACAGCCATGCATGTACAATCGCAATCATATTACTTCTACACTAATAGAAGTTTGGTTGTACACTCGAAAAATTTTAATCACACGAAAGAAAGTACTTTAGCGCAACAATATTTACTAAAAGGACACTTATATTCACATCGTACTGTATAAATGTTAAACACATGTGTCTATTCAATAGAAACACTTTCATGCCGGAAGAAACATTCAGGGTAGAGTACATCAGGGTATAGTATATCAGGGTATAGAAAAATATATAGAATACCAATTTTTATTATATTTAACGCGAATGCTATCATAACTATTCTGATTCCTAGAGGTTCGAAGGAAAAACGACATATTAAATCAGGACTTATTCGTAGTTATCGTTACACCAAAGTAGTTTACCTATTCTACGTGTGCCATATTAATTTCCTGTTAAGCTTAATGCTTTCGAGTGAAATACTTTATCTCCTACAAAAAATATCTGACCTGATCGTCGAATGGCCATTAGCCTTGAAAGTTTCAGATTTCTTAAGCATCCCTCTGATTTAGTTTTCGCTCATAAATTGAAACTATTTTACAGTTGGAGGGTCAATACAGCACAGGGTATTAAATTATTAAATTCATTGACAAAAATTTGTCAGTGGGCAGAAACAGGACTGTTGGGAAAGTTCCAAAGGAAACTGGGTAGATGGCGATGGAATTTTGAAGACAGGGATGGAAGAGAAAATGAAATACAATCGAGAGATGGGCAGGAATAGGATAAGCATGTTGGAAGAATTAAGGGAGGGAGGAAGTATGTGAAATTGGAGAAAGGTTTACTTTAGCGACACAGGAAAAGGATTCCCCATAACCTGATGTGTGAATTTAACACGCCATTGGCTTAGTATTAGGTAAATTCTACTGACACCTAACGAACAAGCCTTGAGTCGATTAATGTTTTATAGATTGTTTCTAGATTTCAGGCTATTTTTTGTTAGGAAAGGCAAAGAAACATATCGCCGCATCGTTGTTCAGTCTCCACCCATAACCTACCTTGAATGGTATAATATTAATAATAATAAATAGAAAAGTTAAGGATGAGACAATTTTTTACGCTTGCATTTTTTTGCGTTTTTGCTGCATAGAATAATATGCCACAAACAATTTTTTTTTATATTAATTTTGCTACAGTAATAGGGAAATCAACCCAAAATCCTAGGCTTTAGCCATGGTATGTGAAGAGATGACTGTCCGAAAAGAGTGAAATGAAGCAGGAAAAGTGGATGCGTGAAATGCTGAGAAGTATTTGGGTGTCGAGTACGATATGAAAAGGGAGAACCCTGAAATTCCTACTATTTCGCTACCTCAAACAAGCTAGTAGAGGAAGGAAAAACTCTATTTTGTGCCATCAAATTGACATCTCAAGAATACAGCTGTTTTTAGTGGCCAGGTACATAAGAAACTTACCCTAAACCACTAGAAAGCAACTAATAATGATAGCCACCCGAGCTACACCGGCACCCAAAACTAAGCATCAACCAACAGCCATAACGAAACACCAGAATGAAAATTTTATGACAGTCTAATTTTACTCCCCTGAGCACCGTTTCGAAAACCTTTGTCACCATTAAGAAGCCAATCTTACCTTGATGATACCACTGGCTATCGACACCATTGTCGGTGAAATAAAAATAATGTAAGGTGATAAACATTTTTGTAGTGGTTTTTTATCACGAATTTCCAAGTTTCACCAAATGACACCTTGACTGTTTTTCTATCACGTGATGGCAAAGTAGCTGTAGCTACAAGCAGTAAAAGGAACGCCTGCAAGCATTCAAATAAATAAACGTTACTCTTCACATAGATGAAATGTGACAGATTAGAAATATTTTAGGACAATAAGACGAAAGGAAATTAGCAGGCATTGTTTGGAGTCGAAGTATTCCCCTTGTTTGATAAGGAAAACCAGAGTGCCTTCAAGCAACAGAATATTTTACTTTAAAAAGAGCACACAAAAAAGATGAAACTGAACTGAAGGAAAGAAATAAAATAAGGTGCATTCTAAGACTAAAATTTGAGAATGGAAAATGGAAGTTGCGAAGCGAAGGACAACTTTATGAAAAATAAAGAGAATAGTTTAAACATAGGGAAGATAGAATAGGCTTCTATGGACACAATAGAGCGTGGACGGATGATAAAAGACTGATCGAAACATATTTTTTTGTTTAAACTCCCTGAATGTAAATGATATGGATCACACACCAAGGTTAAGACGGACCTGAAGGAAATCATCAGAGTGAAGGTTGTAGTTAGTTCGAGAACAGCGAAATTAATTCGAGATATATATTTATGGTCATCAGGATTTTTAGTTATAGATGAAAAAGAATAGAGTCAGGATATAGAGTAGAGGAAAGTAAAAAGAAACGTGAGAAATAATAAAAAGCACTGGAAAAATAGAAAGGATGGAAATAATTCAAATCTTATTTTAAACTGCACATAGATGATCAAATCCATGAAAGAGAGAGAAAGAAATATTACACAGAATGTCTATTAAACATATAACATAAGGTCGAAAGCTTTTTATGATATTTTGCGAATTAATCTCTTTGACATGAACCCATTAATGATGTAATTTTGCATAAATAGTGAAATGAAAGATAACTTACAATAAATACGGAAAGACTTTATAATGAATCTATATTCTTCACTTTCTACTGTTAATTTACATGTTTGAATAACTTTAAAGGGATTTCATTACTCCCGCTTTCTACATCTACCAGTGCATTCAGTTCGAGAAACGCACAACTTACGGATTACTAATGACCGAGATTTTTTCATTCAAAATTTAATTTGAAAAACTTGCAGAAGTTCAAAAAATTAATTAAATTTAATATCATTTAATGTAAACGGTTTGAAACCACGGCACCATATGAAAAACTCCATTCAACGGAAGAAAAAGCAATGCACAACGGGTAAATGCTAAATTAAAACAATTTGTAAGAAAAAATTAAATGTCCACAGCATTATTTTATAAACATTGAAGAATAAAATTATTGAAACCAATGAAGTAATTATAGATAAATATACAAAATTTACTTCTCACTCTTTCAATAAAATTAACAATGCTATGGAATTAAAATACAATTATTTTTAATTGCAGGCTTTCAAGCACAGAATAAAGTTTGGTGGAACAAGAATAAACGAGGTTGACTTTCTTCTCAATCTTCTTTTTAGAGAAAACGCCATGAATGTGGTGAGAATTAACAATTATTCTCGACAATTTTCATTTCCTTCTTTCTCTCTGCAAAGTCTTATCGCACTGGCATAAAAACATTTGATGCAAATGAATAACATAATTATTTTTAAAACGACTTTCAAATCCTAATACGATAAACGACCATGGACAGCAGTCAAACAGATAACTGGTTTGATGGTTAAGTAAAAGTATATCCGGCCTATCTCCATGATTTAATTGATTCAGAGTACAGGAAACAATGTGCAATGGGAAAACAGGAGAGAATTGAAGAAATGTTTCGATGGAATTGTTCTAAGAATTCATTTCTGTCTTAATACTTATACTTCACACTTAATACTATCGCCTAGTTTAATTAAATAGAAATACTATCGCCTTAATTTCTGTCTTAATACCTAATACTATCGCCTATTTGTCAAATCCATTTTGGAAAAACATTAGCTAATTAGAGTTCCCATATTTTCTCGATACTCAATTCGGTCAAATTTACAGAGCATTATTTATTTGAATGTTAGATGCAAATGATGGATCTAAGAAATTAGAAACCTCTTTCCCGCATCGGCAATTCTAAAACAAAATTAGGTCGGCAACACGTGATCGCAAAACCTTATTTTGCAGGTAATTGCCACTCCCACCACTGTGAAGTCTTCCTTACTCCCTTCCCATCCCCACTCCTCTTAAACAAGGAAGGTTTCCTGGTCGACCGGAGGTCGCCCCTTGTGCCAGTTTTACCACTCGACATCCTCGAAAAAGACAGACCGTGAGAGATGAGAGGAATTCTCTTGCTTTTACCCCTCTCCTAGTTTCAATCTCGCCCGAATGAAGTCTATATTTAATTTAATCTAATCTCTTTCATTTCCTTCTCTCTCTCCAAGTCTTTCTACCCCCTTCCCTTCTTACATTACCTTCCTGATTCTCCTCTCCCCATGGTACTCCTTTCACCCCACAATTCTTTCCCTTTGTCGATAATCCGTCCACTTAAAGCCCTTTCTCTCCCACACGAACAATTTCCCCTCCCGACCCTTCCTCTCTATCCGACAAACCCTAGCAACCTCTTTATATCCCCTCCTTTCCGGATTTTCCTCCTCCCACACTCGTCCTCCCGAACCTCTCACCACCCTCCCAAGCCCCTCCCGCGGCATTTCTATCCCAATTTCCCCCCCTCCCCCTCCGCATCACTTTCCCATCCCATCATTTTGCCTCCTCCTCTCCCGCTGATCTTCCTCCCCCCCCGCACCAATCTTGCTTTCCCTCTGCGAGCCATCCTTTTAATAACGACAACCGTATCGGTTTCCAACTCCACTCCGCCCGGCGAGGATGAACCTTTATCCTTCACTTTCTTCGCTCGCACTTTCAAATACTCAATGCCAATCCACCCAACCCTTCGAGCTCTTTCTCTGATTACCCCTACTCCTCTAAAAGGGCGTCGAAGCGATATATAACGCTTGTAACAATCTCCCTCCGAATCTGCTCTCATCTACTAGGAATATATAGTATTACTGGACTTGAAGTGTTGCTATAAAGATTGTTTATAATTGTTTTTATTGGACTGCTCCGCCTCTTACTGAATATAAACTAGCCTTGCATATCGTCACTCACTAATTTCGATGCTATACATTTACACGGGGAAATTTCCTGACATGATTCCTTCGCAATTGTTTGCCTTAGTCATATCCCTCATGAAAATACGGAAATTATGAATCCACAAGAACTTCGTTAAAAATTGGTGCAGGTAATTTGTAGTGTTTCAAGTCAAACCCTCTAAGCGAAGGAGTTATTTCTATTACGCTTCATCAATACAATAACTTCACGTTCTCCTATATTAGCAATATAATCTTTGGAATTTATCATCACAAAATTGCACAATTCATGGGATACTTTAACTGGGAGGTTAAAAATGATCATATTAATTAAAATAGAGAGATAAGCTTAAAATTAGAAAACAGAATCATTGAGAGTTCATTGAATCTCTCGCTTCGTTTTGCTACGGCACGTAACAAGCCGCGTGGACGAAGGAAGATAATCAGGGCTCGTCAAGCACCAATTTCCATGCCAGTCGGAAGGGAGAAAACTCTGTGCCACGGGGTGCATATGCTGCTGAGACATTTTTCACGATATCTTGCATGAAAATAACATTATCCAATTACTGGGCACTTTAGTAAGGACAATGTTTCATTCATATAAAAAAAACCAATATATTATATTTTTTCTAAATGACAGTCAAACTCAATGGCATCTCCCGCAGTTTCTTTGGAAGACAGTCAAACTACTCCAGATGTAAAAAAATAAAAGTTAAACTAAATCAACCGTGAATTTCTTCTTTCAATGAGAATCATATTCAATTAATTAAACTTATAATGAAGTTAATTACTTTTGAACTCTAAAATAGCCGAAAAAAACTTTAGTAGGGGAAATATTGGTGATTTTGAAGAATCCTTAGCCCTTACATTGGATGGGGCACATTATATTTCAAAGTAAACGTGTTTTCCTTTTGAAAATTATTAATGATGTGCACTTTACGGTACTATTGCCCCCCATGCAGTGGTCATGAAAATATAAACACTATCACCATTTGTGAAGGGATATTAGTTGCCGTGAAATAAAATTTTAGCATATTACAAACCATACCGAACGCAATACCCTTCCGGCGCACAAATATTTGAACGATGGTGACCTTTCAAATGATTGAAGCAAAAATGGCTGATAGATTATTTTTTTATCATATCAACGACCCACACAGAAGCTGGTGTGTGCTATGTGGGTCGTTGAAGATATGTGGACAAGTTTTTACCAGGAACTGCTAGTGTAAGCATTGGTATTATTCCCGAGATAGCAATTAATATAAAAATATGAAGTGCTATGGTTTACAGCAGGAACGGGCTGTAAAATGTTAAAGGATTTTTTCAGCGATTTATGACTTCAAAGAGTGACCCTCTTAGCCCTTACCCCTATAACTTAGAGTGAATACCGTATTGATTGGTTTAGTGACACTCATTCCCGGCAGGTATCGTTAAAATGCTTAACGGCTGCAGGCCTTCGAAGGCGAATGAAATGGGAAACTACTAAAATACTATCCCTAGGAGAAATGCCTCCACAATTCTTCCTCACTGGTATTAAGTTGAATATAAGATAAATTGGAAAACTTGTGTTGTGAAAATTCAAAAGTAGGTATTACCCTGAAAAACCAGTATCAACGAGACTTGAATGGCTTCCTGAGAAAACAATGAGAGATTAGTCACGATAATGTAGCAACAGCACTTACGAATAACTTTTTGGGAAAGGTTTACATGAATATCACTAACCATCAGGAAACTGAAATGGAGGATGTGTACGAATATAAGAATGAAGTAATGACTAATTGTAAGGAAAACGAAATTGAACATGTTAAACAGGTGTGGTAGAAAGAACTAGAGATATCATCTATCTACATCTACTTAACACCCCGCAAGCCGCCGCAAGGGCATAGGAATCCTGCTCCGTCTTCATCGGAAGATAAGGAACTAATTAGTTTGTGCTGTCCAATACATTATATATATATATATATATATATATATATATATATATATATATATATATATATATACATGTATATGTTCGTCGTTTATGTGTTCTTATCGCCTTTCCTTATACCTGTTTTCATGTGAATGAGATATATGTTCGCCATTTGGCGGGTTGTTTTGTTTGAATGCGTATTTGGCCAATGTGGCTCGTCTCCTTCTGGCGCTATGCATGCCTCGAAACGCACTGTTCCTATCCTTTAAGACGTTGTATGTTTGCTTTACCTACTATCCTTTCCTTTTGTGTCATCCATTTCTCCTTTAGTAGGTGAAACAGCTCCCAAACCCTGTATACTTCTGGCCAAAGAATCGGGGCTTTTGGTTGCATAATCCCCCCACATATTTCAGGGTAATTTCCTCGATAGCTAAAGTGGTTAGAGCATCGCCCTGGCAAGTCGAAAGATCCGGTGTTCAAGTCCCGTTCAAGGAAATATTTCCGCATTAGTCATCTGCTCGATTCCACCTTCCCCACTTCTCTTGTGATCGTCTTTAACCTAACATTCCGTTCCTAACTCTTTTTCTTATTAAAATTTGTCATCTTAGGCGTAAATTTATGGAATTTTTATAATATATTGAAATGAAATGAAATAATTGGAATTACAAAGTCAATTATTTTATTTCATTTCAACCTTTTTCTTATGTTTTTTCCATGTGAATGAGTATATGAGTGATATATATATATATATATATATATATATATATATATATATATATATATATATATATATATATATATATATATATATATAAATATATAAATAAACACGCCTCCCAACAGGCGCATGCATATGCCGTTTTGCCTTTTTATACTGTTTTTATTTTAAAATTAAAATTGGCAGTTTAATTACTAGACTTGGGTAATTTTATATTACGTTCCAAAACTGTTTGATAGCATATAAAAATATTCATGGCATATTTTAAATTTAATGAAATAAATTAAAAGGATGTCGATGCATGCGGTACGCCACGATCCCGCTTACCTTACAGAGTAGGGCATGCCTATGTATAGGCTTAGAGAACCGTTTACTTTACTCCATGCAATCGATATGAGGTTCAAAGCACTAGCAACGTCTACCGGGCTAATTAAAGGATTGGAGATAAGCACGCATATACTCTATAGAGAAAAATTTTACTTGTGCAAAGGAAAAATTAAGTTTCAATATGAAGTGGAAAAGATAATTAAGAAGTTAAATGCTTATTTTCATGCAGTGGGAAATTTCGAATTTATGTGATATTTCCCTTTGCATTTGATGAAACTTGCGCAGAAAAATCTCGAAGACCAAGGTGATACCGTTTAAAGGGAAAAGGTGGATGCATTACAATTTTGTGATTTACCTGTTATATGGGTTTAAAATACTTAGAATCTACACGCATTACCATCACGCTATTCATCCATGAAAAAAAAGAAAAATTATGTTTTAATGTTGTAAGATCGTTGCTTTTTATTACAGGGTTCGTAATCATTTCTCATGCTAAGTACATAATACATGAATATACATACAAGTGCGTACCCATACAATAGATGTTTAAATCATCTATATTGTTAAATAATTGAATTTTGATTAGCAAACAATTTAACTTTTATCCGTATATAAAGCCTTAACAATAATTATGCCTTCTATAAAAAATCTTAGAACTGAAGATATGTTTTCCAACTAAAAAATTTTTCGGCCAATTATTTAAGGTTATATTAAACTTAACCTAATAATATCACAATCAGGTTAACCAAAAATTCTCTCCTCTTGATAAATTTAGACTACCCTTCATATCTCAATTTCAAAACCCATTTTAATTTTTACTTCTTTTAAACTCTATAAAATTCCAATAGTTCAATACCCCCTGCTCTTTAAATTTGAAAAAGGAAACTAGATCTCGCATTTCCCTATACTTTTTAGACCCACCAATCTTGATCTCTCTCCTCATCCGTGTGCCGTTTCCCCTAGGTCCCTCTTTCCTCAATTGAGTTAACAATTCAACGTCATCTCCTTTATTTTCAATGCGCCTAATCCTCCTCTCCTTCATCTGTTTTTCTCTCCCTTTGGCCTACCCATCTTCAACACATCCTCCTGTCCTCACGATGAAGATTTCCAACCATTAACTCAATCCCATCCACTCTCCAAGCGCCCCTCCACTCTCACCCTCTTTTCCTTCCATCCTGTATCCTTCCGCAATAAATATTGACGCTTCCTAATTCCAGTACATCTCCCCCGGGTCTAATGTGGAATTCAACCGTTAGCGAATTTCCGAAAGAAGATGTTTCCCTTTATGTGCGTGCATCTAAATAATCCTCTACTACTGGATTCCGAATCCTCTTTCCTCTTCCTACCTTCCTGGTATCATTAAAATAATATATCCCACTGCAGTGTTCTCTTCTACGATTTTCTCTTTTAGTATATTCTCAAAATATATTCGGTACGAACCTTTCGTGCTCAAATTTGTTGGTGACTAACTTAACATCAATCTGCGTGAAAAGCGATTTTTTACGTGTTAAAAAACGAATTTAAAATGTATGAACATTGAAATTGTATACTTAAAAATTTGTAGCAAAAAGGATGATTTAGAGGGTGAACAATCATAAAACGCGTAAAAACCATACAGCATAGTCACACATTTATTTGATAGACAGTTTCTCGACTTTATTTATTTGTTTATATACCTTGCAAGCCATCGCTAGGATGTGTGGCAGGGGTGAATACACACCAGAATAATTTTTACTCGAACATGGCTCTACTGCTGTCGGACAATGTGAATGGCTTAAAGAATATGAAAGCGAAAAGAGATGTTCCTATTTTTAAATTCATTTTTTATACGCATGATGTGCGTCATCTGACATAGTACAACTATTATTTATTTATATACACTACAAGCCACCGCTAAGGTGTGTGTCAGGAGGACACACCCGAATACTTTTACCCAAACATCACCCTACCGCGGTCGAACAATGTTAGTATTATGATCCCCTATCATTCGTGGAAAAAATGACATCTTAATTATATCTGTTCTACAGTTAATCTTTCTAATTTTACAAACATGGTATTTCCTGCCATATTCCAATGGGGGTAATAATGCATTTTCAACATCGCTGCTAAAGAGACTTCCAATTTATTCAAGAGCTTCAATCTGTAATTTAACCTTTGCTCCGTGAGCGATTCCCATCCAATCTGCTCTAATATTTTGGATAGCTACTAAGTTTAACATAGCAACGCTTTACAAATCTTTCTCCTTTAATTATAATGAGTTTTATCTACAAAGGAGATCATGAATTTAGAGTGGCACTAAAATAACCAAAGTTCGTAATAGAAGGGAAATTTTTAGGTCTTTACGGTGCCTTACCGTGCCCTTTACACTTTCCCTCCCATGAATTCGTTGCGTTAAATGAAGCCGTTCATATTTATGAATCAGTTGACATGATTTTCAAAACAAGATCACAAAATAAGATTGATCTAAGAGTGCACGCCCTCTTTTATAAGCGCATGGTTGAATAACATCATGGACTCATCTTTGGCCTAGAGGGTAGTAGACTCAAGGCAGATAAAGAGTTTGCCTGTGTGCTCCAATAGAGATCTAACAACCGAAACACCTGGGCCGAAGTTGAGGGTGTATTGAGGCGTCATTGTGAACCTCCACTCGAACCCGCCCAGAAGAACAGCGTTCTCACCACTAGACAACTAAGTCCGGCAAAAAGTCGAATTGGATCGCGAGTAGCGTAGAGGAGTTAGCTTAGTGAAACATTCTTATGATAAACTTAGTAAAGCATTCAAAAGCAGAATAAATAGAGTACGAGAGATCATGCTAGTAAATTAAGGGAGATGAAATGTAGAACAGATAGATTTAACATGCCATTTTTTCCACGAACGATTAAGGATCACATTAACATTGTAATATCGCCGTAAGGCCATGTTCGGGGTAAAATTATACCAGTATGTATTCACACCCTGCCACACACCGTTGTAGTAACTTGCAGAGTATATACAGAAATAAACTAAAAAGTCCGCTCTGGCAGACAATTTCTTTTTCCAGGTAAACTTTTACAAAGAACGGAACGGTAATTTCGACAACACTAGCTAAAGGTAGTCGGTTGGAGTCCTGAGATCTTAAAATAGCTTTTCTTTGTAACTTGGCACGGGAAAATGAAGAAACTGTCAAGAAATAATATCCTCTTATTTCTTATTATTTCATATTTTCTCTTTATATTTATTTATAAAATATTTTGTTCACAAGGGTTTCTGAAAAAATGAAGGAATGTCGCCAAAGCTACACTAAAGAAATGTTCCTCAAAAGACCTACAATCCACATTCCAGCTCGTACCTTCCGACCGTATCCGGATGAATTACGCAGTGGGTTATGCAAATAAATCGGGTATTTCACGATTTCTATGTGACAGATCTCTTTAACTCCAAATATGTATTCATCCTGGTAGATCAATATGAAAAAGGAATGAATCATGGGATAGGGCAAAAAAATGCAATAATGCAAATGCAAGAATAAAATTTCTTATTTCTCCATAATCTTTTAATAGTGGATTTTGCCCGAGGTTCAACTAAGCTTTAAATTGTACATTACAATAAATGCATGTACATTGTTAGCATTACCATTTAACACTTATTAAGGTTAAATAATTGATCATAATTATAGGAATAAACATCATGTCCGGAATGAGTCTCTTGTCAAATATTGCAGTATAGACAATATTATCCAAAACGGGAAGCAAAATAAATGTTGAAACAATTTGAATATGTTTTGATCACAATAGGCTACTTGCTAGCTGGTGAATCATTAAGAGATAGATAGATAAATTTTCAACAATAGAAAAAAGGCGTTCTACTAGATGGCACGCCGATTATTAGCGTAAAAATCAATTAATAGGGTTCGTAATAGATGCTTATATCCCACTCCATGCTCATCGCTTGCCTGAATAAATAAGCTACTATGGGATTTATACAAGGGTCGACTGAAACTCAATTACCGATGTATCCTAAAAACAGATATGAGCCTTCAGAAGACGTTTTGTCGAAACAAAAGAGAAAGAGCGAAACATAGGTGACGAAAATATATGGAATAAATTACCCAGTGACAGATAATAATGAAAGTTTTTGTTGCCTTAGGCATGCTGAAAATGAATAGGAGGCACGTAATTTTCAGACGCAAAAGTAAAGAGAGGAAGAGGGATAAAAATATTAAATAATATTTATCCAAATGATTAAAATAAAATTAATAATAAACGAGAGAGTACATAATTGTACGGGCAATAACTATTTGAGAAACTATTTGAAATCACTTATATGATTTTAACACATAGTGTTAAGTACTATCGGTAATCTACCTATTCAGGCAGGTATAGGATGGATGCAAGCTGACAAACGGTACAGTGGCAATTTGCCTAGTCTATCTGAACTAAACATAACGTGACAACCAAAATTACAACAAACTAATTTTTAATGCCGAATACCTCCTTCCTCCCTTCATTCCATTATATACCAATAATATGCATTGATAAGACAAAATATTAGGATTTTTCGCAACTTCTCTTTAACTCCAAATTATTTCTATCTATTCGGTAAATTAAATTTTTTTTAAATTTGCGCATTTTTCAGCCGAGGAAAAAAGAATCATTTAATTAGGTAAGAAACATTAGGGGTTCACCGCTCTTCAACCAACTAAGACTTAGGAGCTAGCTGTAGGAGTTCACTTTTATTTTTATTCCCAATACATCTCAAAATATTTGAAATACCTTGCATTGATTCCTTCATGAAAGAGTACAATAAAGTGAAGCAGGAGAGTGGTACAACGGGAAAAAAAGAACTTTAGACAAACCTCATTGTTTTGCCTTTCATTTTTTATCAGATGTTTTAGCAAGTACAAAATGTGGGTGCCGAAATCAAAGAATCAATCATTCAAATTCAAACAAATAGTAGTCCATGTGCATTGAACATGAAGGGCTTACAGAAAGGCACCCACTCTCACGCTTAAGGCGTACTCTTTGCCCTTCGTGGAAAAGGCGCGGGGACAAAAGCACCCTTCTACATCTACATCTGTATCAAATACCTGTGAGCCACCAAAAAGGTGTGTGGAAGGGGGTTCTATAATCACCGGCACCGATAAAACACTCCTTTGATCAGAGAACCATTTAAATATAGCCTTCCATTTAAATATAAAATATCCATCCAAATAGCTCGTTAGCAGCATTACGGTAGCGCACTTTCGGCAGATCGATAAAGTAAACTGTAATCATTAAAACTCAATTATATTACCATCTTCACCAGTACGGAAAATACAACGCATCATCGAAGTGAATGAAGTGATTTGATAAGATTGTTGAGAAGAGTACAGTTCAGAATCACGAAAGATTATTATCTTTGATTAAATTTTACGAGTTCTAAAAAATTCATAAGTATTCGTTCAATTGATAAATCATTTGGCTCTCTGAGTTTACTTTTTGAGAATGCTAAAGGCGTTTCGTGTCCATTGAAAGATGCATTGTCGAAAAGGCGCATTGTCTGAAAATAACCTTCACATAACTTAGCGTGGGACGAGAAACGTCATTTAAAAACATATAGGAAAGGAATATATATGGAAAAAATTACCATAAGGGTTTGGAGCGCAACCACTTAATACTTGGTTTTGCCCAAGAGCAAGTTTATAGATATTTGATTACCATAAAAATGGAAAATATTTATTGATTCAATTGGATACTCCGCCCAGTGTGATTGTGCACTAGTGGACGCTGCCGCATTCTCCAGAGGATCTCGCTAGCAGACTGGTGAAATTAGGACAAGTAAGGTTTGGTTTGCATTTCTATGTCGCCACGTAACATGGTACTTTACACAATACTTTGCCATCAAAGTTCAAACATGAGAATTTACATTAACTAATCCTGGATACTAAAAAAAGGAACAAAAATTATCCGGAATTTTTGTACAAAACAATAAGTTTAATTAACTCATAAAATTTACGGGAAAAAGCAGCAACCTTCAGAAAAATCCTGTATAAGATCCTCCTTGGTCATTTCTAGTATGAAATTTCTAAAGTGATTTTCACCACCAAAATGTAATAAAATATCTTCAACGGTGTATACCGTGCTCATGATTCAGCTGAGGCTAAATCACAAAATATGGTGTACAACACCGTATAAGTATGTGAATAGTCACATTTTCGATATGATGAGTTACATCACATCCTGCTAAAATTGTTCTGTATTCGCTATGCTTAGCACAAAGGGTGAAGTCATACGATAGTATGACCAAAATGAGCCCTGTGGTTTACGTCCATATAGCAATTCTCAATGGATACCCCTAACTGTTTAGTACAATCAAGTAAGTATGTGTTGCTACAATGGTTCTGTGGATATCTTTTTACATTAAAATTATACTCCAGACTGAATAAGGAGAAAATGTTTTCTTATAACGACTTTAAGCGATATTTTTATACCCAAATACATTAAAATACGATATTGAAAAACATTTGGAATCATTGATGTATGTAGAAAAACAGTCTCAACTATTTATTTTTACTTTTCGCCCTAATACTTGCTCCTCTCTTTCCAATCGTTTCCTGCATCGGCTGGGTGGCTTTAAACTACATTCGATCTGTTGTCAGTGAATTCCATTTCAGATACGATTGTCAGATAGCATTCCGTGGGAAGCAATGAAGAATTAGGATTTCCAATGTCACGGACTCCAAAAATGAGCAACACGCACTGAGCTTAGATTTTATGTTACCAATTTTACTTAGATCACAAAGAATCTTCGCTTTCCAATGACGGGATTTATTAAATATGGATGAAATGAATTTCATGCCTCTCAATAATGGGTAAGACTGGAAAAAGGTTTATATCTTAAAAGAAGAGTAGTTAATAGACATATAATACAAATCAAAACATGATTTTAAGGGCACAAATCATTAATTTTATAACTATTGGATACATATATTGTGAAGGTCTTTAGAGAAATCCCGTTTAATTAATGAAAATGAACGACCAAATTGGCTGTCGATTTATATTCCCAATGGCTAACTATCCTTAGCTTTTTCTAAGCTGCCCAAATTTTCTAAGAAGATAGTAATAGAATATTATTAATCGCTTAATTTAAAATCATTTATATTATAACACATTAATTCCATATAACACGGACTAAAGTAAAATGACGAATAACAAATATTCAATGTTTACCTACCACAGTAAGGTAAAGCAAAACGCATTACTCAATTGGCATTCCCGATTAAAATCGAGTAACAGAATCAATAACATATTCATTTATTTCCTTGTAATAGCAGCTTTATTGTATCAGAAAGTGACTACTAAGTGACTAGCAGCAGCTCTATACATCTTCAATTACGGCTGTCACTCTTGGACATCTCTACTACACTCGGGAGCTTCGCAAAAAAATTCACTTCATAAGCGCGCCTAGTTGCTGATAGAAATGGCTGCATAGTGACAGGAGCCCGGAATACTTGGTTCCAAATGAAGGCAAGGAAGGACACTTCAAACTCATTTGGCGCTCGCAGAGAATTTGAACCTCTTTTAATTTTTAAGAGCCAAGGAAACACTGGAGGTAACACTACATCTTAATCGCTCAGCGGAAGAAAAAAATAATAATGATCCCTTGAAAAGAATTTAGAGAGCCATAAAGGGATGAGAGATTAAGTCAAAAGATTGGTTCTCTCGCGAAAGGAGAGACCCCTGGAGGATGTTCCATTTAATGGAAATACGGAGAAAACCGTCTCCAGCCTCGGGGGGAGAATGACACACTCTCTCTCTCCTCATGCATACCAGAACGGGGGCGTTTCTCCCCTTCTTCCCCTATCACCCCCTCCGCTATGCGCCGCCGCTCTCTATCCTGATTCGCCTTTCTGATTAATCGTGCCCCAAAGCAGCACTGTCGAACTTTTTCAACCTTTAACCCACCACCGCCCACCTATTCCCTCCTACGATAACGACCCTGCGTTACTTCCCACCGGCACCGCCTTCCACAGTGGCACCTGCTCCCCCCACCCCCCACTTCCTCCACTGCTCCCACACCGCCCGCCGACCCTCTTGCGGCCAACTGGACAGATTGCACCACCTCCCTTTCACCCATACCTCTTCCAGTCCTTCTCCTGCACCATTCCACGTTTATACACGTATGATGTCCTTTCAGCGACCGCTACGAGGTGTGGCACGGACCATGGTACATAGCATGCGCTAACCGCCGCATGCGTTTCCGACTTTATATCTATCAGTGAAGATAGTGATATCAGCAATACCTTGAACGAAAATCGATTTTTTGTATAAACTTAGAGCTTGCCAATTTAAACTAGTACTCTAATGACGGGATGTCAAGAGTTGGTTGTGTTTATAATACAAGAAATATAATTTAACAAAAAATATTAGCTATAATGTCTAGTCCAAGTAATATCTTCTAAAGAAATTAATTTTTGGCTTCTAATTGCATAAGGAAATTGTGTAGCACCTGTTTCCTTTATTATTATAAATACGGCATCAAAATAACAAGCGTTCTACCAGATAATGAAATTCTATGGAAAAGTACGTTGTTTCTTTTGTTATCATGGCCTTTTGATGAAAACAACTGCTTCTTCTTCAACTACTCTTTTATTCCACTTGTCTTCATTTAGTCTATCATATTTGAAGACTGTCTAGAATGAACCTCCGTGATGCTTTAAAAAATATACGGGTCATAATACAGGAAATTCATGAATTTAATCAGAAAACTACATATCTGTACTATTTTATACATATTCGCTCCTTCCAATTTCAACATTTTTGATATCTCGGAACTAGTTTCTAAACTCCTTCAGCATAAAATTCTGCCATTTGAAATCGCAGCCAACTGATGACGGCATCTTGAAGTTCCTCGTTAAGGCAAGCACAAAAAAAGGAGTAGTCTAATTCTTAAGTCACTCTCCCACGCAACAGAATCGTAGAAATCTGTGGAAAAATTTCTAAATATTTAAGTTATCGTAAAATCAATTTTCTTGTGCTTTTCGTCAATTTTCAGCTGCAGTTCATTGTTCACCACAGACGGGCAGTTAACTCTGTCACCATCATGGACATTTATGTTCACTTAAAAGAGACGTTATGGACTTTTATGTTGGCTCTTAAATTGAAGGGAAATACTGATGCGCAACTCTTGTCAGTCAGCACATTTGGAGTGATGAATGTCGGCGGCTCAGAAGTTTTCTACGCGTAAACTCCTTATTACTGATTGGGCTTATATTTTGCCGGCATTCCAATTGGGGATATTCCATTTTTACTCGCTATTGCAAACAAACGACAAGCGGTGCGACTTTATAACCACTGCAGCTGGAGCGTACTAAGCTACTGTGTGCGTCAATACAGCTATCTCCACTGATTTTCACGCGAAAACGAAGCTTACTTTCTGGACGGCCGTCGTTATTGTAATAAAACTTCATGTTTTTTAACATCGAGATGATTCGAATTAGCATGTGAAACTCGGCTTATGTTTTAACGTCAGTTGTCGAGGGATCTTTACCTTTAATCATACCAGTAATTCCCTTCGTTATATGCTCAAACTGTTAAGACGAGTTAAACCTAATTCAATAATCTTGCTGCTCAATCTCGATTTTAAGTCATTCTGAGAACTATAACTGCACCCTCTTCCCTCTGTTACCATCTTTCTTTCTTCCTTAGATTTCTCATCAAAAAAGTGTGCTAAAAGTCATTGGTCATTAAATGTCTCTCGACGGTTGAGGTCAAATCTTGCTGTAATAACCATCAAAGATCACCCAATCCTCAATACTTAAGATGAAACAGATGTAACATAAACATATTCCAGCTGTCATGGTATGCATACATTTTTGATAGAGATCATTTCAAATACATAAACACATTTTACGCTTGAAAATCCAATGGTAAAATAACGACTCAATGGCATTAGTTATTTCATTGATCGAATATATGTAATCTATCAGTGACACGTGCGGAAGAATGAAATTTTTAGAGAATTCGAAATTCCAAAAAATATTTCTTGTATTGGTTAAATATTATAGGTAAGGTAGCATATTTTGTTACTTAGTTTTTGGAGAAACTAGTACGGAAGAACTATGGTCATCAAGCAGAGATAACATCTCAAAATATAAGGGACAATAGAATTAATTTCCCATTACGAACGAATCATCGCATTCTTTCCCACGCACCTACGTGCCAACTCGCACGTCATGGCGATGCAGACGTAACGATTCGGTGCGAACCAGGACAAATATGCACCCGCAAAATTTTACGTAGTTAGGATTTTCAATTTTCACAACATCTAAAACACTCATGTTTTCCCACTAGAGTATTATTAAATAGGATGGAATCGGCTATTTTCAGAACACTAGAAGCGGATAAATATACCCTCTCTCCAACTAAAAGCAGCATTAATAAAAGTGGAATTCGTGTTAACCACTCCATCTCATTCAAAGAGGGACAACATAGGAATTAGGGTAACAGGGATTGGGAAAAAAACTCAGAAATTGACCTACTCACATCCCACGAGGCCATGAAGTAAAGGGTGTCGCATTTCCTATTCAACGCACAGAGGAATTCATTTAAAGTGTCCTACGCGGGATGTCTGCCGCAGACCGGAATACCAACGGAGGCACCGCATTCTCAGAAAATGGAGACCTCATGCTCGGCCAGTGCTGCAGTCACTGCACTAATCACGCAAAATGATTACGTGACGAGTGATGTAATAGGAGTTAGCGCCTAATTGTTACAGACTCAAGATGTTGCGGGAGGACGTCTCATCCCGATGAAGGCACCAAGCTAAACCCGCATTTTAGAACAAAGAAAAACAGCTTTCTGCTTCGAAAATTTGATACTCATAAAATTAAATACATCAGCGGCATAAATATTAGGTGAATTTCCTCTTTTATAAGGCAATTTATAACTCAAGATTGAAACGCAAAATATAAATTTTCCTTTAGTTTAAATCTGAAGGACTTTTTATACGGTTTTATTTAAGAAATATCACGGCATTTGCCAATGGTGACCTGACGAGAAATACTTCATGAATAAGACTTACTTTAATTCAAAATCAACAAATCAATTTTCCTCCATAAAAGGGCAGCATTCGGACACATTTAATTTTTAATTCACAATTCTGGAGGTATTTCAGCCAGCACTCGCGGGATCTAATGATTGGAAATTTCCACTTTAAAGATGGACAATATGCAAAGGGCCACCGTCAAGGGGAAAATAAATAAAACTACAATAATCCAGCCTTGTAACTTCCATATGAAGGATTTTATACAGAAAAAAATACTAAATGGTGCTTTTTCTAAGAATTTTTGACCTCCGAACCTTATCTGGTGAATTCAATTCGACTTCGTATCTTTCCAATCATTTCTTGCTCTTGATGAATAAAACATAAAAACTCTTTCTGGTGGAGAACAAAATATAAGAATGATTTCCCTTTCCTTGACTGGGCAATTATAAAAATCTTACTCATTAACATATTAATAAATAATACTATACTAAACATAATATAATAGCTAACTTTATACAAAATCTACCTCCTTTGACCCTTCGCCGAGGATACAAGCTCTCCCAGTTAATGGTTGTGTGAACGCATTTAGATATGGTCGGTAAGGATCAACTTGGTAATAGGACTTATTTCCCCCGAATGCGTACTACATCGAAATTGACGAAATGATAGTATAAGAAAATCGGAATAGTGCGGTGACTAACGTACTGGCTTCCGACAGAGCGGGACATCTGATATTTTTCAGTGATATTCCGATCCCCTTGAGTGAGTCGCCGTCCGTCGGATGAGACGTTAAACTGCGAACTCTCTGGCGCATTTCAACAAGAGTACCCTAATGCCGACGCTGGCTTCCTCTCCACCCATTCCCCTTTCCCATTTGTCCCTAATGGCGGAAATGACCTCAGCAGTCGGTCACCTCCCCTAAAAACCAGTGGAAAGTTTAAACTCGACGACAGACTTCGGCGTATCCCTTACGCACAGACGCTCCTGAGGGAAATATAAAAATGGAACATTTGGCTAAGCTAGCTAAAAATTAGGAATTTTTGAAAGAAAATTGGAGAAACATGACATTGAGGTTAGAAACTATCATACCTTTCACTAATAAGACCTCAGTTTTTAATGAAGTTGAATTAACAGCCAAATTAGATCGTGTGGAGAATACAGGAGTTAGATCTGTAAAACGTCATTATGGCTCTAGATTATTAGAGGAACTAACTGGAGAATTAATCATGTAACGTAAGATAAATTACAGACAAGTTAAATTTAAAACGGTCTCGTTTGTTGTTCCTTTCAAATACATCAGCACCTTCTTAAATGATAAATATAGTTGTTCTCTTATTTTAACATGCGGAATAGAAATGCTACTCCTAGAAATTATAAAAATCTTTGAGTCACTAACACAGGACTGCGCTCAAACGGTTTCTCTAAAATCCTTTTCTGTATTAATATTATATTAATATCACATTTGTATCACCTCTTTATAAAGTAATTTATTAATATGTACGACATTTATTTTTTAGAAAATTTTAATCATTGATAAACACCTTCGAACATAGAAAAATATAGTTAAACGAACTGATCCAATATTTGCTTTCTCCAGTCCTAATAAATGATTTTCATGCATTTCATTTCCTACCATACAAAGCAATATAATTAATTAGTGAGACCATTTTAAATGCATTCATTTTTTAATTTTAGCTCTATTGGCTAAGAGAATGAGCTCACGGCTAATGCAATCACTTCAAAATTAATGTCGAAGCTAATTTTGTTAAATATTTAGCAAGAAAATATTGAATTTAATGTAAACAACAGCAACGTATATGGAAAATATCAAGTATCATCAGTTGGAGCACGACTGAAAGCATATTTATAAGAGAAAAATTTAATAATTAATTCTAAGTAGGCTATTTATTTTTCCTTTCGATTTAGCCTTTAAAATTTGCCTCTAAAATTCTTATTTAAAATGCTATATCACCATAATTATTCAATTTATATTTGATCACCTTTCAATTAGGTTGCTGATTAGCCTACTTGCTGAATGTGCTTTAAAATATGTAGGTATATAGTATGCGAGTATTTGTGCCTAGGTACACACGTCCCTTCACACAATTTGCCCTAGACGCATTTAAGTTTTTAAATATAAATTAAATACAGATTTAAAAAATGCTGTTGGTACTTCTTGCTGCAAATTTAACATTTTATATGACCAGAACTCCCTAGGAAAAGCAAAGTTGATGTATCTGCTCTTATCCCTAGAATGCTATGCACATTCAAGAAGTCTCATACTTGGCTCTGAAATTTGGGTAATAGAACCTAGAAAGTGGAACTCATGCTGCATGAATCATTAAAAGGTTAGTCGATAGAATAGCATCATCGCTGGCACTATTGAATCTGTTGATTTTATCCAGGGTTCATTCAGGGTAATTTCGTCAAATTGTTGAACTTTTCGAGCGTTATGATGATATTATTAACCTGGAAATTGAACTGTTGTTCTGATATCATCATAACACAAACAGCAGAGCATGTCAAACTAACAGCTACTCAGCAATATATCTGAAATTTTTTCGAAAAATTACCAAAGGGGCAGTAGTATAAAAAGTAGAATTCTTAATAAGAAAACGCAGTTCAGGACTCAGGATGAACGAACTAAAATTGTATTAAAAGAAATACGACTCCCAGGAATAGGATGCACTAAACTAGAAAAGCGTTTCGTATGAATTTTCAAACTGTTTTATTCTGACCAAGGATCTAGACTGTCACCTCATTCCAATGCGTCAAAGGAAATATTCACGAAACGATCCAACTGTAGAACTTTCTTATTAGATTATCACGAGGAATGGAATAGTACCTTGGACATTTTCCACTCTCCATAGCCTATTTCCAATAGGTTCGGTAATTTATGAATCTCTGGGATTTCAACACAGTTTTGAGGGCTTTGGCTTATTAGAAAAGCGATCTCACTTGACCCCAAGCGGAAATGCAATGGCAACGGTGGGGGTGAATCAGGTTGGCCGAAATTTCCGAAAATCCAAATTGATATTTCAAGGAAACTATTTCGGCTAGGAATATGAGACCAACGCGCCCGTTTCCCTCAATAAATCTCCATAAAAAGGGAATAACTTTTGAAATTCTGGTGAGCGTGATTTGTGGCAAAGCGACTTTGGGAGGAATTGACTCCATTGTTCAGCTAAAAAAATGTCCGAGGGTACGTCATCATTAAAAAAAGGAGTTATGGGCAACTGGTACCCGGATGTAACGAATACCAAGAAATATATTTGTATAAGTTTTTACTCCAATACTAATGGAAATCATCCATACCACATATTTAAATAAGCTGACCAACAATAGGAAACTTTTTCTATTCATATCATGACGGAAGCATTATTCTCATTGGAGATTGCTTCATCTAAATACCTAGTTGAATATATTAGGAATGCATTTAGTAAAATGTTACAATACTAAATGTATTTTTACATTAAAAACAGTGAAGGGTAATCCATTCAAAGGAGCCATGGCTAACGTTAAACCATCTTTATTAGGTTTTTCACTTTATAATTTGACTTTTGTGTCCTGATTTATCCAATTAACGTTTAAACGTTAGCATTGCTGATGTGATAATGATGAAAAAATGATTATCTTTTACTTTGGTGGCCTAAAGTTAAAATAAAATAATCAACAATATCATGATTCATATTTATTTAATTATTTCCAAATTCAAGATAAAAGTGGTAATCCTGAGTTGAATTACAAATATACGATAATAATATGCGTCCTAATTAATTTGTTTTGCTTGTAGTATCTTTAAAAATCTTAATCACACAATTTAGGCACAAACGGAAATAAATGAAATAATTACCTAAAAGACAACAGAGGATTTAAACGCGTTTATTACTTTTTAAATTCCGAATGAAAAATGTGCACAGGATTTTGATTATGGATAGGTGAATATTTGTATGGATGAATTTCAATCACATTTAGGATGACTCTCGTAGCTCGGACAAATACTATTGATTCTCTTTTTTTCACACACAAAATTACAGAAATTCGTCAAATATATTCTCATTCACAAGCGAAATTGATATTGAAAAGTATATTTAAAGGTTACCGATTAAAAAATGTAATATGTTATATTCACTAACGACAGATAAACCAGATCCCTCAGTTTCAGGTATATCGTAAAATAAAGTACCAGTTTTTTGCATATTTATCATTGGAATGAAAGTAAGAATTTCATTTACTGCAAATGTATTCCAGTCAGACATTTAAATGACAAAGATGATGAATATACAGGCCTACACAATTTTAACCAATGATTACAAATCTTAAAGCGGTCTTTTTGAGACTTCAAAATAAGCTTGACCATCGATGGAAATGAAAGGAAATTTTTTACATCCGACATGATGCTCGAAAGATTAACTCCTTTGTCATCTTCGTCTCATTCCCACCGAAATATCCCGTGTCATTCATACTCATGAGACTACCACGTATTCACCCTTCTCACTGTGTATATATTTATA
Source organism: Hetaerina americana (assembly GCF_022747635.1). Taxonomy (NCBI): domain Eukaryota; kingdom Metazoa; phylum Arthropoda; class Insecta; order Odonata; family Calopterygidae; genus Hetaerina; species Hetaerina americana. The sequence continues at coordinate 68,658,815 of NW_027287205.1, read as the reverse complement.
CACGCACACAGGCACCAACCCGTATTTATCTGAGGGCTAAGGATAAAGACAACATTCCGGCGAGTTCCCCGATCCCACTTGAATGCAAACATACAATTCATACTTAAAGATGTTGACGTTCGTGAAAAGTGGGACAGTAGGGAGACGGCCAACGGCGGGATGAGAGTAAGGGCAGGCAACGGGGTGTGCGACGGGATATCTTGACAAAAAGATAAAACAATTATGGGTGTTGGGACGGTAGTAGTGGTGGAAGCGTTTGCCCTGCGGCTTACTAAACTCGTCCCAAGAGGAAATCTGTGGCCTTAGGACCACAGGCGCTACAGCGTACAAACTATTTGACCGAAAATGTCCCTCATTGTTTTCAAAACTTCATTATAATATCTCCAAGGGAGAGAATATCCAAAACGAGTTCTTTCGACCATGATTAGAGCCAGTCTCAATATCCTCTTTCCTGTGAAATATGAGTTTGCAGTGTTTTGCTCAACAGAAATTCTTTTGGATTTGACAACACTTTGATCATCGAAATGCTTTGTAAACAATTTAATTAAGATTTAAATATTATTTAGGAGAGAATTTTTCAAAAATACTCGGTTACAGAAGCAGTTACTGTAACTATTACCTAATTAATTCCGAACCAAATTACCCTTTGACTTACACAACAGATCACAGATTCACATTCATACTATGTGCATCTGGAAAATACGAAAAAATATCAAATGCAATTGCTGGCCATTTCTAGTAAGGAAAAGTTACGGGACATAACCCATGTTATATTCGTTTATTTCTCTTACAAGTTCAGCAATGCTTTGCCAAATAAAACTTAGATGAACTGCAATTCTTCATATATTTTTAAAAAATAGTATTTATTTTACCCCATTGCAGGACTCCCATTTGAAATTGGTCAAGATATATTCCCATACCTTTTAATTGTGGGGCCTTTCCTTCTAAATTCCCCCATGTTATTCTATGTCTTAAAACATATACCATAAGCTAGTAACAACCAATTAAAAATAATCTCATAACAAGCTTTTTCTATAGATATACCTAAGCCATTGCATTTTCTTTTATCTGCGAGTTCCGTTTTACTAATAGCCACAAATGACTTCAAGCACTCTGTATGAATATTTTTACAACGTATTCACATACTTTTAACTATCTTCTTTATAGAAAATATTTACCATCTGTCTACTCACGACAGCCATCGTATTTAATGAAAGAAAATTATTTCCAGTGGACTCTAATTATCTATCTACTTTTAATGCTAGACCTGCCTTCACTTCTCTTAGCTGTTCATAAATATTTCAGGATTACTTTAATTTAGCTTATCGTTGCATATTTGGGGTATTCGATATTACTTATAGTATAAATCCATCCGCAAAACTGAACACTATAATTTAACCCTCGTCGATATCTAATTACCTACAGGTACTTTAATGAGCACATCCAGTAAGCTAAAGGTTGACCAGATAGGCGAAAGAAGATTTCACCTAATACTAAGCTCAACGTCGTGTGAAATTCACACGTAAGGATAGGTGTACCAGGACCATACCCTACGCCACCTGCGGTTTCCCAAGACGTTCTGATACCCGGATAATTACACAGCTTGGGTAAAGCTGAGAATCCGCAGAGGCATCACCTGTAATCGAAACTGGTTCCTCTACTCCGTACTTCAGCGCTATACCATTTGAATAACTACTCCTTCATGCTGAAGCGTGATTCTAATCGTACCGGCGAGATGTCATATCATTTTCAAAGTAATTGTCTCTAATTTTTCATTTCCTTTGATTAGCAATGCTGCGAACTAAAGTTGTGAAGTAAATATAAATTTTTTGGGCCACTTAATTACTGCAGTTTGCAACATGCATTCATCCCTGAACAACTGGCAAATCATGGTTACCGTCTTCGTACTCGATTTACCCAGACTAACACAAAATTTGATGGTGTACCGCCTTTCAATTGTTCGCTACTTTTTGCGCTTGCACCGAGTCACTCAAGAGAGGTTACTAAAAAGACGTTTTAGCCTAAACCAACGCTCGCGGGCGATTGGCACTTGGCACATGTTGTAGGCTAGACCACCCACCACCAGGCCTGCGCGGTGCGAGCGCGCTGCGACGTACGCCAGGAAATAATGGTCCCCGATACTTTTCATACAAACCTTGCACGAGAGGGATTCGTATATAGTTATAAGCATACTTACATTTATACGTCATTTATAAGGTAAAAGAAGAAGTGGGCCGTAATGAGGTAAATAAAGGCATAAAAAAGTACGGGATATTTCTTGTCATAAGAAATGTACTGAGCGTCTCAGAAAGGATAAAAAAGACATTTGATGTTGAGGAGTGGGACCTATGTTTAGGATCGATTCTGAAGGAGAAAGTTTGTTAAAAATAGAAGACATTAAATACATAGAATACAAGGAAAACCCCAAGGGACCAGTCCTTTGTCGAGCAAATCCTTTGTGCAGCGGTGTGAGGTCCAAAAGGGAGTTCCTTTTACTTTGCTGGAAAAGGAAGTACCGCGAAAAGTTTTGTGCTAAATTCACTTTCGCCATTGTAGACGAAACCAAGTATTCAAGGCATCTGTATGATCACAAGACTTGAGATGCTAGACGACTGAATGAAAATGTGTAAGAGAACTATCATGAGTCAAGTAATTTTCACGTAGTTTCTACGCTTTTGTATCTTTTTATCTTGTATGGTTGGATCTTGCATCGTTGCATCTTGCACCCTGGAATCTTAAATCTGTGAGACTTATATCTTTGTATCTCTGTACCTTTGTTCTAAACATTTTGATACAATGTTATAAAATAAACGCAATTTTAATAGCAGAATGTTAGTTCATGACAGCTTAAATATTAGTAAAATTAAGAGAAAGTCAAAAGCTGCGGGAGACTTCGCAACAGTTACTTTAACTGCGTCATCCGCTGATGTGAAACGAAATGCAAGAATTTCACGGAGTAAAATTCATCCACTTTGTCCGTGATTTGAACCCGCATTGCTTACTTTCATCGCTTTGTTAAACCACTCGGTTGGGTGTACATGACGGAAAATAACTTTCCGATACGATGATCATGAACTAATTTCGTACATTTTTGAAGTTCTTCACCACCAAACTGAATTACAGGGTGCCCCAATTTTTCAATAAGCATAATTCCTAGATTATCTGTGTAATTTTACGCATGTGCAAAAAAGTAATGTAGCATTTGACAATGGATTGAAAGAGAATCTACTCATCCGAAATTTTCACTGAAATTTTATTTTTAATCCCAAATCTTGTGTCTCATAAATACTTTTGAAACTGATGGTGTACGGGGAAAGAAACATGCCCTCTAGCGCTGAATTTTAATTTCCTTACGCAGCGTGGTTAAAAAGGTGGTGGAATTATCCCCTCGGCTGACAAAACTCATACCATAGGTCGGTTAATCTAGAAGAAGTGGCCAACATAGAGGCTTCCAATCTAGGTATTTCAGGCATCAATACAGAACCCAGGTAGTTTAAATAATTCTATATAAAGCCTTTATAGTAAGGCATGATAAAATATGGTTTCTTTCCTAATACTTTACCTCATTGCGAGAGCAATTCATTCTCATGCTATGCTCCCACACTTAAATTTATAATATTATCCGGAAGCGATGGTTAATTTTCTAAGAGTAGTAGTTACCCGGCCTATTTTTGAAATCTCGAAATACCTTTTAGATGAATGTGAGGAGGTACAGCGGAAATTCTTTTTTACTATCACCAAGCTACTCCTGGCTTTTCCCAATTATTGGTTAATTTAAATTATTGTTTTGATGATCATGTCCATTCTATTATTCTTTAACATGGTATTCTATTGCTTTAACACGCTATTTTGATATTTAAAATAAATTAAATCAAAATTTGGGCTTTATTTTTAAAATTTTATTAACCATGTTAAAATATTATGAAATAAGCCAGCAATATCAGAATAGGAGAAGAATTAAAATGACAAATTTACTACAATCGTAGATAGAGATTTCAAAATATTTGGCCTTATGGAGTATGTTTATAAGTTTAAGCAAATTTCTAACCAAGTCAAAAACACTTCAGAAGAGGTAAAAAGGACATTTTGTTATTTCGAAGGCATAAAAGACTCGCCATATGGATGGAAGAATACGATAACGGATTAAGTTATTTAAACAAGGCACTTATGGTATATAATTCTGAAGAAATGAATAAAAGATGGAATGCAATGAATAATATGAAATTCTTAAAATGATTCAAAAACACAATGAAGAAATTTGTATTTTAGCACTACATGTTAACCCATTCTTTATGGAACAAGAAGAAGGAAACGCTAAACATTAATTTTGAGCGCTAATTTCAAACCTCCACAGCGGCTTTTATTTGGCTTCTTAGATAACATAGAATTTAAAAAGACATGCCTTTAGAACCGCAGCTAGGAAATATTTAAAGCTGAAGCAAACCATTTATTGGGTTCCAAGTTCCACCAAGTCCTCTGAAATGTTCTCTCAGATTTAAGGTAAAATAAAATCTATTCTTAGCTCATATGTTCTTGTTATATGGCAAAGGAGCTTTCCATGAAAACTAACGTTTCCACATCTCTCATAGTAGACGCGACTTCAGATATAGACGCAGGACGTAGACAATGCTTCGACGGAAATGAAGACGGATTGAAAAACAAAAGGATCTCCGCCTTTTTTCCCGGAGAGACTTCGGTTTCCTTCAGGCATAGGCGCCTAAGAAAAAACCAGACGGGAATCTCCTTCGTTCCCTTTAGCAAATGACCTTCTCGGTCTATTTTTTTGCTGCTTTGGCTTTCGGGAGATTCCTCGTACGGGGAAACAACTCCGCTGCGAAGAATTTGCAAACATTGGTCTCACAAAACGACGAAAAAAACGTCCAACTTATTTCAAAATCTTTTCGCGTCTTATTTTTTCAGCATCCTTGGCTTGGAATGTTGTTCCATCGGATCTCTCATCCCTCCCCGAAGGCATTTCCCCATTGTCGAGGGCAAACGTTATGCATTCATCAGAATGGAAGCAAAAATCAACGACAGTATGAAAAAGGCTGTAAGCAAATACAACTTCTATGCAGGTTGATGTTGGGATGATACTAGCATAAAAAGTATTTGCGATAGACACTTCGATTACAATGCTGCCTTTATGAGGCAAGATTTTCTAATAAATAAGCCTACCAATTCTTGATATGAATGAACATAACTTCCTAAAACCATCTAATCACGTATCATACCTCTGAACATAGGTTTACAGTGAAAGCATCATGGCGTTGGCAATTAACTGCAGAGATTGTGGGGATTAGATGGGGTTATGGGGATAATATCCTTGATTCACCCTTTCCTTAAATTAGTTCACATAGTGTTTTTCATTGAATATTTACACTGATTCATATATTTTGTTTTGAAAAAATATTATAAAAATTACTAAAACTACTGATAACGATGTAAAATGAACTAAGAGAAGAAGTTTTCTGGTGAAAAATAAGTCATCAATTACCTAATGGGAACAACGATTTTGTGAATCGATGCGAAGGACTAATTCACTTTTCTAGTGACGGGACGAATAATGGTAATTTTTTCACAATTGTGAGGTGAGAACTTTATATTAGCGCTTTTTTATTATCAAATTTACGATAACGGTTATTGCGGAAGATATAACCAGCGATCAGATTTATCTCAAGCAATTACTTACCAATGAATTTTCTATCGCTATCTCACACCGTATCTATTGTTTTTTTGGGTTAACTGAAATGGAATTAAGTCAAAACATTCCACCTCATTCGTGTTTGAAACAAGCCATTAGTGACATTAGAAATAATATCTTCTTTAATAATATCTTTATGATATATCTATTTTCGAGGCAGATAACTTTTTAAACGTGATTATAGAACGAAGATATGAAGCCCTAAGAAGGATATCACGGAAAAATCCAAAGGAATTCTCCACTAATTAATACTGAGTTGACTTCCTCTTTTTGAAAACACTATTTTTTTACATTGGTATTCATACCATACCTATCGTAGTGGCTCCCTGACACTCAGCAATGCCTGAAATCCCTTAGCCAACTGACAAACTACATCTTGATCATCCGCAAACATATGGATTTCATGAATTTCTTTCCAAAATTATTTTCTGTCACCAATTTTACTCACAATTTTTATTAATTTCCTATACATTAACATTAAAAATCGTGGGTTCTAATAGATATTTCTGTCTTATATCTCTTCCTAACACTACCCATCCTAACTCCCAAGCTGTCCTTCGCACCTGTCTGAGACATCCACAGATTGTGAATAAGTCTCCCATCCCTCCAATCTCCTCCTATTTTCTGAACCTATTCATAAATTTTACCAAAATCACTCTACTGATTGCCTTCACAAAGAATAGTAACCACAAATACATCCTGATAGTATTTTATGTTGCACACTATTACTGACCTCCTTATGACATCATGCCTGCCTCTAGCCTTACTGGACTCAAACTGATCAACCCTTAAGTAATGTTTATTCCCTTCCCTCCTTCCTTAAATTGATTATTTTAATTACTAATTTGGGTACATGCATCATCAAGCTTTATTTGTTCTTCAGTCCTTACATGGTAGGATTTTCCGTTTCCCAATGTGGCTTCGTGGAACTATTTCATGATTTTAATGTACTCAAAAACTTTGTTAATACTACAAAATTGTCTTAATTTTGCGACCCAGGTTTTGCTACTAAGCTACATCATCTGGTGCATAGTTAGGGACTTCTATTTAAATTTTGGTGTGATATTAACGAAGTTTTTGAGCTATTTAAATCATAAAGCATTTCCACTTAGTCACGCCGGAAACAATTTCTTATATCAAGCACGCTAGTAACATAACTAAGGAGTCACCTGAACATGATGTACGGCAACAAAACCATTTCGTAAAGTTAATTTTTTATGCGAGATTAACAAAGTTTTGAAGCTGTTGTACATCATTTAGTGTTCTTAAGTTTATTTATCGGTCTTGCCTCACAATGGTAGAAACGGTTTTCAAGTTAACTCAAGTGAAAACACTGATTGGAGCTTAAGGTCTACCTCCATTTAAAAATTTCGCCCTATTTAATAGTAATTATTTAATCCCCTGTTAACAATTGCACCATTTTCTAGCTGTATGATAGAAAAAACAGATTCTGCATAAGTCGCCTATAGACAACAGGCGGCGAAGATTCTGTCAACCATCAACGTTAGCATGAAACGTCATAATTAATGATCAAACGGATTCTTAAGACGGCTAATGTTTGGTCAAGGAGAAAGCATATTCAACTGCATTGTATTACTGCTGGCGTAACTCAATCTCTGCCTTAGTCGAAATGAACGTTTTTATATAGCAACAACTGCCACGGAAGCAATACTGAAATGACATCAATTAAACTAATTATACTTACATACACATGCAATAAATTTATAATAATAATACGAATTAAAGTTTGTGATTTCAATTTGCAAATGTGCTGTAAATGATCATATTTTATTAAAACTTTCTCCTAATAAAGATATTCAACCCTAAGGAAACTTTGACTCAATTGAATCAATTATATTAAATTATCATCCTATTGACAATACTGAAATCAAATTTAATTTCAAACATTCTTAAAAATAAAAAAAGTATATCAGAGAGCAAACCAATCTCGATTTTTAAAGAAGAATCATGCTCTATATCTCAATTTTTTCCTTGCATTTTTTTATTTCCTGTTATTTGTGTTTTGCCTGTAATTAAATCGACCATTATCCGAGGCAATATGAGTGGATAGAGGATAATGATGGAAACAGAAGCTGGATTTTCGAAATGTTACGCATTAACATAACATTTCGAAATGCGGTCAGAGTTGTCCTTTAACGAATCTTGTAGAGAGAACCGTAGTTTGCATACATTTATCTCGCAGTCTAAAAGTAGGGCATACACGTCATCGTCCCCGGATGGTGCTCTCGATTCCAGTGATTCAAATCCTGCGTAACAAAATTTAGTTCTAACTTGCCCATCACTGATATACGTGAACGTTCGACGCTTCGAGTTAATCAGAACTGATACGTGCATTTTTCTTTAAGGAAAAGGGAGAGGTGTCAGCAGACCTCCATTTACTTATTAATGCGTACTATTTGGGACGCAATGTAGCATTAGAATTTACTATAATGTCCTATTCTTATTATTTACAATGATAAATTTAGTGGTATGGGCAATAAATATTTAAAGATATGTTAAATAAGGATACAAATGAGATGTATTTATCGGTATCATAGCCATGTTTTTGGGATGACTTAAGGTATATTTAATTTTTTCATATTGAGGTTTCCTAAATTACATTAACTGAAACAAATGAGGCGAAATTTCCAACAGAGCCATCTCAGTCATTAAATATTAAGATCTTATACAACATAGTGACTGAAAAGTCTTGTAAATAGAATCTATGATTCAGACATTTGACATGAACAGTTACGCAAGGCATTTTTAGTTTCCTTATTTGAGAGGTGCAATGCAAATGAATGAAAAGAAGATGCACAAAATTCATCTTATCTGTAATTTAACAATATCTATAACAAGACTTTAATTTCATAGATTAGAAAGAAAATTTGAAGAGAATATTGGGTGAAAACAAGTTGAGATTCTATGAGGGTACAGAAACGCGAGATGTCATAGCGGGTCTGAGGATGGTAGGCGAAAAAAATTTAGATGTGAATCGGCATTGTATACTAAATTAAGGGCAAGAAAATTGACTGATTCAACTGAATATACAGCTGATGTTTTAAATAAATATTGCTACTTGAAGGGTAGAAGAAAAATAAAATAAATATATCGTCATCCAAAAAAAAATTCGTGAAAAGAACAGGTAAAGATAAAAAAGGCAAATATGTATTGAGAGAGGAGTAAGAAAAGGTTTCTCTTTACCACCAACTCCTGGCAAATATATATGCTGAAGGGATTGCTAATATGAGCTTAGAAAAAGCGTTGGTCATCTTAAGTTCAGGAACAGAGAGGCACGCATGATGATGACATAGCATTAGTAATGAGGTCACAAAGAGAAAGAAATATGCTGCACAGTCAGGAATTTTATGTCAGGACATTTATTCTGTTAACTCCGAGAAGGAGTGTAATACAGTAATTTGAGTAAATATATTTCATGTATTACCGAAGATAGAAGAAATGGATAGGTTAATGTAAATGTACAGTGAAGTGACTTACGGGTGGAGACCTGACACCCCCACCACACGCCCTTGCGGCGGCTTGCGGGGTATTATGTAGCTGTAGAATAGTAATCTGGACAAGTATTAGACTACTCAGGCTAGAGCGGTGGATGGGTATTAGGATCAGAATAGTTTCCCAAAATTAAATGAGAAGGTTAGCTATATGTTAGCACTATTGAACAAAATGTTTGACTTCGCACACAGTTTAAGTAGCACTAATTAACATCAATAAGAACATGAAGATGAGGGTAAATAATTAATTTATGACCGTTTTGTTCCAGTAAAGTGACCGATACGCCCGATGCCGTAGCAGTGATAGGATCACAAACAGAGAGGAAAATTTATATAATATCAGGATATATATATTTTATATGTTTATTTATATTGATATTTTTATTATACCGTAAACTTCTCAGTAAGTAACGTCTCATATAGGTAAAAAGGGTAGAATTAATAAAAATATTTCATAAAAAAGGAGTAGGATGGAGGTATAGAGACTGATCCGCAAACTTTTTACGCCTCAGACTGATCAGATGCGATTGGCAGATAAAGAGTCTATGAATTTGCGATTAAGTTATGCATAAAGGAAATGGTAATAGAGAAAGAAAAAGAACTGGAGAAAAAAATATTATTTTATAAAGAATTTTTAAGAAACACTTATAGTTGAGGACGAAGAAGTTTTAGTTTGTGAGCTAGCCGACCGCTCAAAACTTTGGTAGATACAATATTAAATTAGTGAAATAGAAAGAGGATGAGAATACATGAAAAAAACAAATTATATAATGTTTCCAAGAAAGAGAATGGTTTATCAAATGTTAAAAATATAACGGAAAAACTGAACATGAGGAAAAGTTTCGCTATATTGGTCGTAATTTTGACCAAATGGTCAAGGCTGTAGGGACGTAAAAGAAAAGTTAAATAAGACAAAGTATGGCTTTCCAAAGGAAGAAGGGGATGACAGGGACATTTAGTAAGACTTTTGCAGAAAGATTTAATAAAACGACAATATAGTTCGTGATTTTGTGCAGCACGGACAAGAGGTTATTTGAAACAGAATTGAATGCTTAGGCTGGAGGCTTTTGATATATTGATGCGAATGAGGATGAAATAGGTGAAATGGGTAATGAGTAAAAGAGATGAAGTGAAAGGCACGGTATTGGATGAGAGCGGACTGTTGGTAGTAATCCAGAGGAGTTAAGATAGATGAATACAAATCATTTAATTCACGATGGGATGTGGAAGACTTTGGTAAAAGGGAGAACTTAGGGCAGGTGAGGAAGGTGGTTTGCAAACAAGGCAAGTTAGACCGCATGAAGGGATGAACGAAGAAAACGGAATTAAAGAAGTGCTTGTAAAGTATATTAATTCTAAACTTTTGTTTTCTCGGGTATGGGTCTCTGTAGTCCAGGGGTAGAGCGTTGGACTACTGATGGAAGAGTCCATGATGACTCCTGCAGCTCCACCCAATCTTTGTAATTTTTCGGGTACCAAGTCTTCCTGGGAAACCATAACCGGCATAGGGAAAGGAACTGACCCCCCTACCCTGATGTGTGAATTTCACTCGCCATCGGGCTTACTACTGGGTGAGTTCTACCATCACCTACCAAACCGACCTTCGGGTTAGTTACTGCGTTTATAGTCTTTATAGTTTTCTTCGGAGGGGTAAAAAAATGTATCGCTGCTTTGTTATTATTCAAAGTAGGTATTTGATGGCCGCAGACTATACGCCGATTCAAAGATAAATTTCTAAACCTCTCAAAACCAACGGGACATCCTATCGCCGATAAAATGTGTCTGAATTCACGTTTCCCACCTGTTTTGGTTGTTGCTCAATCATGAACTCTGCCTTTTTCAATTTTATAACTATTATTGGTGGGATTTGAAAAATAAATATTGATAAAATTTGTATACAGAAATTATATATTAACAGTTGTCAGGTCATCAACAAAAAACAATATCAGTATGACATCTCAATAGTTCATCCATACGTACAATTGAACTTTTTACCAAGAGAATATCTCCTTTCATGAAATATTTGTGACTACGAAAATTGAGACTACGGTTTGAGGAAATATACAGAAAAAATTGAGAGCAGAAAAACAGACATCCACCTTTTGTATACTGAGTCACATCCTCTATCCCCACAAAAATAAAAGTTACCATCATTGTTAGTTGAATATCTTATATTTAAATACGATTCGAAGAACAAATCGTCATTCCATCTATCACACCATATAGCGTCAACAATAAGAGTTTGTCAGGAAAAAACACAAGAGCGTACCTCAAGAAATTTATGTAGTTCCTGCATTTCTAAGCGTAATTATTTAGGAGTAAACTGGCACTTGCGATTTTAATCAAAATGCCTCGGTAGTAATGATTACCAACCCTTAAAATTATTGGAGAATCAAGTAACGAGAAACAAGGGTTGCCCCTTAAAACGGAGACTCAATGCATGGCTGGCTGGCTATCTTCTCGGCCCAAAACTTTGCGCCAAACTCGTTTTCCTTGGTCGTCTTTCTCTCTGACCCCCTTCCGCTACTCCTTCCGCCTATTCCCTGCGTCTTATATCTTCCCTTACCCCCCAACAACCATTCTCTTCCAATCTCCATCCTCACCCTCCCTCCGTCGTCTTAGACTACCGGAGAGGCACGAGCTCATTAAGGACCTCGGCCCGAGAGAATCTTCGAAGGATATTCTCCTGGCCAGCCCGGCACACACAAACGTTTCATAGAAGAAAATGGTGAGCGAAGACTAAGAGAGAGAGAGAGAGTAAGTCGGAGTTAGGGGGGTGGAGGAGAGAGAGCAAGTTTGCGAAATTACGAAGCTGCAGAAGTAATAATTCGAAGCGGCACATCCAAGAAACATTTCCGTTTCCGATTATAAATCCCGCCCGCTGAGAAGTTATTGTTGTGCAGTCCTCATTCAAAGACAATGACCGTTGTCTTGGTTAATGAGGAAGCTGAAATTTCCTTAAGAAATTCGCGACGCATATGAGGAAAGAGAATAAGCTGGAGAAATAATGGAGACGGATTCATATATTGCTGAGCTACACAATTCTATAGCATAAATAGTTATTTGAAATTACAAACTTACTAGTAAATAGATAGTTTCTCATTAATTTCGGTGAAAAAATAATTTATATTATTCCAGAAATGGATTTATAACATTATAATGGTCTGAAATAACAGTTAAAAATCTTTAACACATTATATGAAACGCTATTAAACTTTCATTGTCAAATTAATTTAATTGTCAAAAGAGCTATTATATTATTCTTAAAAACAAGCTTTCAGTTTTTAATTATGTAATAATTTTGGGCCAAAAAAGGTTATAATTATTTGATTATGCCCAAAAATATATTGAGGCATGATCATCAATGGCTTATGTGTGTACTCGCGCGTGTGCGTGCATATATATATATATATATATATATATATATATATATATATATATATATATATATATATATATATATATATCTTTACCATTACTTCCATAGTATTAATCCCACTCTTGGATCAAAGTTGGAAACTTGCAAATCGATTGAATAGTTGGGGAACGAAGAGACCATCATTTCCTTATTAATTTTTCTAACTACACTTTCTTTTTATAACAATCTATTCATCCATTTACTACTAAACCTGTATGGCCATTAGATCTTCAAGTATACCCAAAGGAATTAAGCCAATTTTCCAAACTATCTACAAGGGAATTACCTCCTGGTAACTATTTCCAGGGCATATTAACACATAGTCTATCATCTATTCTATTTATTCCGTACATTTTAGCGTAACACCGCAATTAATATAGTTACTAACCTTTACTTTAACCCCAGTCATTAGAAACTATCCTATCCTCGAAGAAGTTCATTGGAAACATAATATCAGAGAACTATTAGGGTAGAATATTTCTACAAACACACTTTTTAAAATTTTTTGTCCTTATTATTCCTACTTTAAGTGACATGAAACATATTCTACTTTCAGTTGTTTTTCGCGGAGTGTAATTTATTTCAAGTAGAATTTTGAAAAAAAATTTGGTAAAATCATAGAATTTTTGCACGAAAAAGATAAATATACGAAATAGGTCTCAAAATTGTATTTCTATAATTTTTTGTTCATGAAAGCCAATGAAGTCTAGCACCCTCTGCAAGGAGCTGGTTATAACTCCTACACATGAATCAATTAAATAACTTAACTTGTATATCATTGGTTATCTTTAACATTTAAAACAAAAGATCACCCTTAAATTCGCAGCCTAGTCATTCTTGCTCTTAGTCTAGATACTCAAAGGGAGGGTACCAAATACAGTTTCGGTTGTTATTACTAGTTGTCTTATTTTGTCTAAGACGGATAGACATTTTTTTGTTTTCTTTTATATTTAACCAATCCCTGTCCTCTCTTACGCTCCTCAATTATGTGTACACATTCTATTACTCCACGCCATGTCTGCTTTTAGTATATAATTATGTTTGTATTTGCTGGAAAAATCGGTTTGAAGTTTTTGAATAAGAATTAACAAAACTAATTAATAAAGGAAAAGAGGTTTTCTAGAAAGAGGAAGGGTAAGTCAAAAGTTGTACTAAAAAAGCCACAAGAAGTTACAATTACAAAAATAGAATGTTTAATAAGCATTTGGAAAATTTTGCCTATGTTGGATGTGTTTTAGACCGGGACAGCTTAATCAGTACTAATCCTTGAAAAATAATTACTTTAGGTAAAGAAGCATTCAGAAGTAGATGGGGGTTGATTATTGGTGCAGTATGGAAAAACCTTAAGAATAAATTTGTGATGACATAGATATAGATTATGGCTGGTTACTGTAAGGCACAGAAACGTGGTCGTGGTCGATAAGAATATAAGATTGCTTTGGAGGCTTTTGGAATGTGGCTGAGAAGAAAGATGGTAAATGTGGAAGGAAAAAAAGGGTAAACTAATTAAAAGGTATGGAGAGGGGGTTAGAAAGGATTTTTCGTAAAATTAAAATGAGATTTTGAAAGTGATTGTATAGCATTTTGATTACTAATGGAATATTAGATTGCAAAAATATTGGGCACATTGGGTGAGCCAAATATGGTGACGAACTGGATAGGCAAATTGGACGGAATAAATGGACGTAGAAAGAACGAGGAGTTGAAGAAAAGTTGATTGTAGCTTGCGTTTCACCTTGAATTTTCGCAGGTGTTTCAGATGCACAGTGGTTTCTAGTCGGTTTCCAACAAAATACGTACTATCTTAAACGATTGATTATCTTTTTTAATGTCAAATAAAATGAACTACCTATAGAACTATTTGAGCCCTTCCTATACTATAAATATATTTCAGAACATATGCAAAAATTATATAAGGTAATTGGATGCATGCGCGCAAAATTGTATGCATGGATGTAAAGGGTATAAATTGTGTATATAATGTAAAATTTAATGAACAAATTAACCTTAAATGTAACACACTAAAAAACTGTCAACTTCTAACAATTTTCAATGAATAAATTTAAATATCAAATAAATATACTAATTTTGTCGTAAAACCTGCTATTAGCAAGAAAACCTCTACATAGGAAATGGATGCAGAAATGTCTCCTATGAATAGATGTTCAACGCTTATTATCATATTAATGGGACATATCAATAAAATAAACTCAAAAGAATGAAACAAAAAAACGTACCTTTTTTATAATTCTCGTTTACTCTGCTCTTTATTGATATTCACATTTATCACACTGATCATATCAAACACATATGCTTGAAGAGGGTTGGTTCGAATAAATTACACGGTTACTTAATTACGTATTATCACAAAACCTACTTAAAATATAAACTTAATTGGATGGGGAGTTCAAATCTCTTATACCATCTGAAATATATTGACCACAAATTGGTGTTGAGCATCCATGTCGAGTTTCCCCTAATGGTTATACAAATTGCCAATCATATCAATCATGTTGCTTATCTAACACTAAGGGACAGTCTACTCTCATCTCGAGGAAGTTTTTCCATTTGTGGAGGCGAATAATTAATTACATTGTGGATGGATACAATTATCACTCTAATAAGAAGTAAACTCTGAGACAAACGCGGAATAAGTAATACCTAATCAAAAGTATTTACTGTTGAATTCACCGAGTGATATTGGCATACGAGTATATTTGAACGACATTGTAAAGGAATATTCGATTACTTTTATCTGCGTGGGTGTAAGAAAATTAAATGATTAAATTTATAAAATGAAATTAAATTTTGCAATTAGTTTGAATGACATATATGAATTCAATGGTTATAGAAAAAATGAGGCAGACATTTTTTTTGTCCCCTTGTTCTCCTTGTGACACGGTGTTTAATAATCCCTGACTTTCAGAGGTAGGTAGTTAGCGTTAACAAAAAGACCTACGGGGAAGGAAAGATATATTTTACTTTCTCTTTGCAGTATTCTGTTGGGTAGGAGCACAACAATAGTATTTTTTCATGAAATAAGGAGAAAAAACATACCATGAATATGTGAAGCTAGAAAGTGTAACATGTGAAAGAAGCGAAAGAGTAATATTCAAACAAAAAATTTACACTTACGTCACAGGCATGCTGCCAAATTGCCAAGGATGGCCAATTCTGAGGTTTTTTCAAAATAATTATTTTAATTGGAAATGAAGGCTCTTATAATTTATTTCTATACCTTTTTACCTTAATAGAGTTCTCAGTGAAGTAAAAATTACGAGTGGCGAAATTTGTACGCGTAGGTGGGTATTTTATATGAAAATGTAAACTGAACTCTAACGGATAACAAGTGGGAAGATGGAAATAAGAATCGAAAGATAATGGGAGGTCATTCAAGTTGACCTTGGAAAAATACTGCAAGAATATAATAATGACAGATATGTTTATTGTGAGATTGTTTTCAAGATAAAGTAATGTGTGTGGTGTAAAAATATAAAAGTATATATAAAAGTTTATTAATTATTAAGACTAGTAAATGTCACAAAAATGAGTGGTACGCATGTAAATGATATATTTTTGTTAAATGCAACATATATAGGAAAATTATAATGAATAAATTACCGTTAAGTATGAGTGTGTACGCAAAAGTTCGAGGGTACAAGAAGAAATATGCAGTCGTGTTAAAGAGGTTCGGAACGAGGAAGAGAAAGCGGAAAAGTGTGCGCCCGGATATTATTCCCGTGTTAAGGTAGTTTACAGCGTGGATTTTAATGAAAATAAATTCGCCACGAGATACGTTCATACTTTTTTCAAATCAAGATTTCTATGGCAGGATTACACGCAGAAGTACCCCGATAACATAGGAGAACGTAAAAAAAACGAATCGTAACTTATCTGAAGAAAGACGGGCATTTAATTCCAAAAAGAGGTCCCTGTTTTGGGATTATGTGCGTGTATTTTGGGATCTTATCCCACCTTAGCTTTACCTCTCACTTGAAAAACCATATTTTCGGAAAAGTTATGAGTTTAATTAGGGAAAATCATTTAAATGGTATTAATGGATGTGGAAATGGTAGAAAATATTGTTTTTACTTAGTTCTTTTCGCATATTGAAGATGTAAAAATGCCTCATGATTGGTGACATGGTGTTTGAAATGCTTTTGCTAAGTATCCGATTTTTTATTCTTGGTTATTAAAACAAAATTAATCATAATATAGTCGTTTATTTTATTAAATTTGTAACTTAAGTTTTCTTTTCTCATTAATGCTCTTAGGTCTTAATTTTGATTTCTTTCCCATAAGTTTAGATAACATTGCTCATATCAACTTCATAAAAGAATTTAGAACTATTTATTTTATTATGAAGTTTTCTATTTTCAATGACGTCGATTGATAAAATAAGAGTAGTAAAATATGAACATTATTCACCAATGTTGCTACGAAATCTTTACATAATATATTTACCTACAACATCTCACAGTTTGACGAGCATCTCACAAAGCTTGAACCCTACGCTACATTATTTAGGTGAAAGATAATTAAAGGTTTTTTCTCCAGAAATCGAGGAGGCTTTTGGACAATAAAGGAATAGAAAAGAAAATCATTTAAAGAATATATGGTTCACTTTAACAAGCAATGGGAAGAAAGAAATAAACTTACAAATTATGGTCTCAGTGTAAATATAAGTACATTATTATTTACGACTCTGCAGGCTTGAATATTCAGGAAAATGGTCTTTGAGGAGAGAGGATGAAAAATTGGAAGATATTCAGACATGATGAAGAAAAGATGAGTAAACATATTTTTTCCGTATTAATGAATTTTGAACAACTATGAGACTCAAATGAACCTTTAATGGGGTTTATAGTTTTCGATTTTGAGTTAATCTGCCTACAATCATGCAACATGTCTCGGATATTCGGGGAATATGAGCGATTTTTAACTTTTATTTCATTCCTTGTGCTCAGGAATTCATCTAAGTTTGCCTCGTGTTTCTGAGTTTCTTATTTTTTTTCGTGCAATCATACGGTCTTCAAAATTATTAATTACGATTTAAGAAAATTTAATTATAATGAAAACATTTCGTGGCAAAATATGGTTTTAACCTTTCGGAATTCTGATGTAACTGGTGGATCCAAGGAAAAATTTAACAAGACTTTCTTAAATAAAACTTTTCTAACTGAAGTGGTGAGTGTTTGTGAAATTAATTACTTTACCAAACGTAAACGTGAAATTCCATTCATAATATCAAAATCACGAAAATATTTATCGATAATTCAGGACTTCATCACGCATAAATCAAACGTTTCTCCATTTAAAAATAAGAGAAATGTACCCCACATCATTTTCTTGCACATGGACATGCGTGGATAAACTCTTACCGTCAACCGACCTTATAATTTTTTTCTTTATTTTAATCGCAAAATATTCCTTTCTTTCATAATTCTGAGGCTTGCATGGAATTTTATTAAATTGCAAAAATAAAATCACCCCGGCAATTCGCTCTCTCCCTCGCACGATTTCCCTTCACTTTCAATGCTTTGACTACTGCATGGATATCATTAAATGCATGGCTTTTAAAATACCATTAATTAATGTTTTTCCATAATTATCCACTTTGAGAATTTGAATCAGGCCTCTTCACTTTACTATTGTCATATTTACATAACCTACTCTGGAACCCACTGATTTCATTAACAAAATCGAATATTTATTGGAGGGGTTTTATAAGAATGTTTGTTGATTTTGAAAATTCTGATGTTGCATTAATGTGACAAGCTAAATAACTTACGAATAGATGTTAATAAACGATAAAAAAACTAAAAAGTTTAAACGAAAAAATCCCTTGCAAGAGTCAAATCAGGGTATAAATATCAAAGCGTCATTTTTCAGTAAAAATGGTTCATTTTCTTTTATTGACCAAAGTGCTACCTAAGCGTCTATCATATTTGAATCACACGCGTTAGTAGACCTAGGTTTGTTGAAATTCTTCTTAATATAGCAATAGGATTTAAATTTTCGGTTTTTTACGATTGCCAAGAGATCTAAGAGTAATTTTACGCAATTTAATGTTGATGAACAGTTTTCGAATTATAAGTCCGTAATATTTAATGGACCGTTTTGAAGGAACAGCGTGTCTGCATCAAGGTAACTGTTAAACTCAATACGACTGCCGTATAAACAGAAAAAAAGTTGCAGAAAAGTAATCAAAGAGAAAATTTTGAGCCAAACAAAAACTTACGACTGACTGAAACATTTCAACATAAGCGGGAATTACGTTGATGACGATGGACGTTACGGATAGCTATCACCCGGAATTACATCAATAATGCGGTTCCTAATCGGAACGCAATAGTAAACTATTGTTGGCAGACATCATTTAGGACCAATGAATCATTGTGGAACTACTCCATGGCATATTGCAGCGCATCCAATCAAGAGAATAGAAAAAAAATAGATAGCAGCCACGAAGATCTAAATTAACGACCAGAAATAATATTGCATAAATATCTGTAGACACTTCAAAAAACGGTGTCGAACTGATCCAGATATTCTTTTTAAGGCCTTTAAAGTTGACAAAAATAGAATTTACGGAGGTTATCCCCAAGTCGAATAGCAACCATCACACTAGAAAAACTCATCTTCAGTTCGGCCAAAGAAAGTTCAATGAAGTCAAGTCAATTGCAACATCGACTCTTTAGTAATCTATTTTGCTCGAGATAAATTGATTATTATCCACAAGGGGTTTGTATCAGCGGGTCAGACGATTGATGCCGTATTACATCGTGATATCTCGACCCAGCTAAGGGAGATTGTGAGAAGAAAAAGATCAAAATAATGGCACACGAAAAACTGGGTTCTCGGCTACATTAATGCGAGGTCACATATCATTTTATCATTCAGCCGAGTTTGGTAAAGAAACAACCTCGCTGTTAAATCCTTGAGACCTTTTCCTATTTTCAGATGTGGAAATCAAATTTGAAGTAGTGAATATTTGACACGATATAGGCGATCAAAGCTGAATCGCAGGTGTTGCTGAAAACACAAATCACAGACTTCCCAGAAAGTATCTCGTTGATGTTAAAAGCGCCTTGCTGTAAATATAAAGCCTTTGAAACATATCATAGATATGAATAAATTTTGCGGTCACCAAGCAATAAAATTATATTATTAATAAAAAACAAATTCCATTAAAAAAAATTTATCATACACTAGTCAATAGAAATGACATAAGTTCTTGCAAGCCTATGATTTGCACCGACTGATAGGATAACGGCTCCATTTATTATATTAAAGCACAGCAAAAATTATGCAAGTTATAACATTTTATGCATAAAAAATATTCTTACCATTTTGGCAAAAATATTTTCCTTAATTAATAGTCGGAGTATACTGTATTTAGTATCCCATTAGAAATACCTATTCATGGAATTGACCCAGTTTAAAAACTAAATAAATGACTTTATCTTTACTATGATTATAATAAATAAATTTATCAAGTAATGAGGTGTAGAGCAACTCTTACCCAAAAATTACCACAAGTATATAATAATTAATAAATTTAACCGTAATATCGATTAATGATAAATTTAAATATTAAACCATTAATTCGACAAAATAATGGTATATAATCTTTCCTTCTTGTTTTTCATCTGCCCAGCCGTGTTTCAACTCCATATTTTCAGCGTCAGGGCTACACCTCAAGCAATCCAGAGTTCTCCCCACTAACATAACACAGTTTTAAACGCTGGCGGACACTTCCCCGCCCTTTTAAAACGCGAGTGAGAGAGAGTTGGAAATTGCCCCACCCCCTTCACGCCCTTGACTCCCACCAAACACCCTCCCGTACCCCGTCCCAAACACTGAGCCGACAGACCCAAACGCCTCCTACTCCCATCTCCCTCGCAGTCACACACTCCCACACCCAAAACCCTCTCCCTCCCTCTGGCAGCCCGACTCTATCCTTCCTTCGCCTTCCCCTCGCGCCCACTCCTTTCTCTTCCTCGCCTCTCCATTCTCCAGCCGCTTCGCCGCAACACACGAGAGCACGCCCCCTTTTTAGATCTCATTTATTTCCGGTTCCTCCGGCCGGCCGTTTAAAGGGCAGTATATTTCACGCCGCCCGGAATTAACCAAGTACTTTGGGAGTTTTGGGAGGTGGAAGTGGAGGGAGGGTGAGGGAAGAGAGAAAGAGAGAGAGAGAGGTGCGAGGCGAAGAGGCGAGGGAAGTGAGAGGACTGGTAAAAGCGCAAAGAGGGAGGGGGTATGGATATTCATGAAGGGAGAAGCCAAGATAGCCTCGGAAGATGGCAGAGTTCGGTTAAATGGGGGGGTGGGTTGGGAAGGAGCGGGGAGGCTGGGGAAAGCAGAAGGTGTGGATGCAGTAGACGATGGCCAGATAACAAGTAAAACTTTAAACTGTAATCGTTTCGAAAAAAAATTCAAAAACCCCCTTTTACGATATCACTTAAAGTAGCACGCCCCCTGCTTATGAAGTCCTCCAGCCAGTGGAGGGTCTAGAAATTCGAGAATTCTCGACACAAGCTTTGCAGCTTCCTTTTTTAAGGTCGTCAATCACTCCAGTAGCCACTATATATAATCTTTGAATGGTAAGTGTATTAAGTGCATTTCTCATTGAAGTCAATTATTTATTCTAGATTAAATACTACCTTGCGTTTTTTTCCGGGCGGACTCAAATCAAAATGTTAGAATATATATTTTAATCCCCTTCCACGGACTACAACATTGACATGGTGGGAAGGCTTGCGCGCTCCAATGACCTCTAAAGCTATGTGGCGGAAGTAATAATAATTACTCCTAATAAGGTCAGCCATGCCAGATGGGTCGAGGTTGGGAGCCAAACGAAAGGTAGTCCACGCAGCGTCTACACTTCAGTGAGGCGGCTGCAAAGGCATTGGACCCGAAAGGGGTGGCCTTGAGTTATTATGTCAAGCCAAAAACACTATTATGGAAGGCAACTGAAAACCACCTCAGATATCATTCTCAAGAATATATTAATGGACTGTATAGAGAATATGAGTCCTGACAATTACGGGACGCGGCCCAATCGGCTGTGTCGTGCCCGGCAGCGGGAGAGGCAAGACTTCCGCGATCATACTCTCACGAAACCCTTGCTAAGAAAAAACGACAGAAGCGGGATCGAATATGCAGAAGAAAAATACCAAATTAGTTAGAGTAGGATCTTGGAATGTTAGGACACTGATAAGGACAGGGAAACTGGAGAATGTTAAGTGAGAGATGGAAAGGGGAAATATAGATAATTTAGGTCTATGCAAGGTGAGATGGAAAGATAGCGGGGATTACTGGAGAGATCAGTATAAAACAATATACAGCGGCGGGGACGAGAGCCAACGAGGGGTTGCCATAGTATTAAATGTAGAAGTAGAAAGAAGCGTAGTCAACATAGAATACCCAACGGATCGAATGTTACTAGTTGAGATGAAAGCAGAACCGACGAGCTTGGTCATCGTTCAGGCATACATGCCACCAATCAATCAGAGCAGGAAGAAGTCGATAGAATATACGATCAGACAGAGAACACAAACGCGTGTGTTACTACAGGGTAATATTTGATAGTTTTGTGGGATTGGAATGCAATGGTAGGCGAAGGCAGAGATGTTTATGAGGTTGGGGTTTAGACACGAGGAATGACCGCGGGGAAAAAGGACTTGAATTCTGCAGTAGAAAGGAGTAAGTCATTACCAAAACTTGGTTTAGACACCACAAAAGGCGTAGGTATACATTGAAAATTGGGCAGGGATTAGTAAATGGACTGTAGAAGCATGAAATAGATTGAAAAGGAAGGAGTACCTGCAGGCTGTAGAGGAAATTATGGAGGATGGTAAAGAGCTAAGTACTATCGAAGAAACATGGGAAAGTATCAAGAAGGGGTTGTCGAAAGCCGCAAAATACACTATTGGAACCGTTAATGGGGAAAGGAGCGAGAAACCATGGATAAATTATGAGAGGACTAGATACATATATGGCAGAAAAAACTGAAGAATGTTAACATGGAATTAGACAGAAGGAGGTACAAAGAGTTAAACAATAAATTGAGGCGGGCAATAACTAAATCATAATAAGTATGGCGGAAGACGCAGTGTGAGGATATGGAATGTTTGCAGAGGAAGGGTGAAATTGGTGTGCTGCACAGCAAAGCTAAATCTTTATCGGGAAGTAAGAAAGGAAGATCTGTGCTTACAGTTAGAGATGAGGCGGGTAAGGTAATAGTTGACACAGGAAAGATCCAAGAGAGATGGAAGGAGTATATAGAAGTGTATGGTAAAGAACTTAGACCAGAAAAGTTAGACACAAAAAAGGAATATGACGTAGGGGAAGATAGCTTAGGTCCCAACATACTCTACGATTAGGTAGAAAAATAGTTAAGGGAGATGACACCGTTTATGACTGTGGGGGTAGACCACATTCCTTCGGAACTGGTAAAATGTTTAGGAAAATATGGGAGGAAGACGATTTATGGACTGATTTGTAGTATCTATAAGGAAGGAATCTGACGGCTCTGAGGACTCTGAGAAGGGAAGAGTTTAAAAGATCAGTTTTAGTTCCTCTCCCGAAAAATATAAATGCTATATCATGTAATGACTACAGAACATAAAGTTTGATTTCACTTGCAGATTAAGTGGTGCTGAGGACCATAAACAAAAGAATGGGATGCAAGAGAAATGATTGATTAGTGAATGATCATTTTGGGTTTAGGAAGGGGGGAGGCACGCGTGATGCAATAGTAGTAATGAGACCACTGATTGAGAGGAGTATAGAACACAATCAGGGCGTATTTGCCTGCGTAGTAGATTTAGGAAAGGGGTTTGGTAGACTGAATTGGGAATACCGAATTAGTATATTGTAGTGAATAGGAATAGGTTGGAGGGACAGGAAGCTATTCCGCATTCTGTTAATCTCAGAATGCTCAGATGCGAGTGGGAAACGGGGAGTCCGGATGGGCAGTGTAAGGGAGAGGTGTAAGGCAGGGTTGTCCATTATCACCGGTGCTGTTCAACCTGTTTGTAGAGGAAATGAGTAAAGAGGCATGGGAAGAGCTGGAGGTAGGGATGAAAGTGGGCGGGGAATACGTAAAATCAGTTAGGTTTGCTGATGACCAAGCTTTTGTTTGTCAGTCAGCCAAGGGGCTGCAAGCATTGCCGAGCGAATTGGAAATCCAGTGCGACTGATATAGGATGAGAATAAATATTAATAAACCTAATGTTATGTGATTTTCTAGAAAATAAAAGGCTAAGCTAAACATTAAAATAGGTGGGAAAAAACTAGAGCAGATAGAACAGTTTACGTATCTAGCAAGTGTTTTGGACCTCATGATATACACCGAAGCAACTGTCTATTTTTACCACCTTCCACTTCTAATCAATCATTACTGACCATTTTGAACTTATGCGAGATGGGAAATAGCTTAAGTCATGTACAATTAATGCAAATGATAAAGCATAAAGGAAAGTTGTGTTATTGTGGTATTACGCGGGGCAAAGAGAGGTTAAAACAAAGACTTCGTGCTTTCGTTTGTAGAGAATGTTATTTGGACCTTATACAGAGGTTTTATGCAGTGCTTACCCGTTAAAAATATGTGATTGTTTCTCCACATCTCTTTATTTTATTTATTTTATTAACCCTATTTTCATCATATTGATGCCAATAAACACCATATTATTTGGAATTAAAGGTTAAGTCATTTCAAGTTGTGAGTTTATTTTAGCAAGCTAGCAAGGCATTTTATTCGCACGTTACCATTCAGTCATTTAAATCTAGAAAATAATTAATTACCTTTTTAAAGGGTAACTTGCAGTTAATAAATGCATACAGGTACACACTATATTTTCTACCTTACAAAATATACATAGGTACAGGATATTAGATGGAAGCGAATAAGCGATTTGAGAAAAATACCTGGTGAGGCAGGTTACTCACTAATGACTTTTTAATCAATAATAAAAACGAACAGTCTTGTCATACCTGATAGAAGAAAGCTTAGGAAAATATGCAGAAAATGAATAGAATGGCATTAGATTTTCTCTTAAAAAAGATAGACAGGTATCCATGGAGAATTGAGATTTGCGCCAGATTCTAGTCTCCATGCACCTAACTTAAAAACAATGATATTCATTAACATATGGTATGAAAAATACCTGTAGAACTATTTCTCACATTAATTTCTCATTTAGCTCAGTCGTCGGCTTTCATTTAAGCAATCTCTTAACATGCATATTACCTCCCTTCCCTTTCTGATTTCAACAGTCTCCCTTTTACTCAGCGCGGTGACTGACAATTACTTCTAAATACCTCATTTGTAATGCCTTCTTACACATTTCCTTCGCGAGTTCCTCTTCATCCATACCATAACTGACCCTGCCCTGACACTCTGTAGCTAACTTTTTTCCTCTATTATCCTATGTATCGCTTTTTATGGCAATAATCAGTGATTATTTGTAGAACCCATAACTGCCCTAGTAATGTAGGTCATAATAGTTTCTCGGGGAGCTTTTCCTTCTTCTTTCAAAGCAGTTATTGTCCGTACGTCCTCATTTCTTAGCATTTGTGCGTCAAAAGTGTTTTCTATAACGTAAAACTCTCCATTTGTATTGCATGAACATTTTTTTCCTTACCAGATAAAAAAATAAAATATCTTTCATTACATTGGTTAAATTATCTACGGTTTGCCCTCATCTAATATCACCACAACTGATCCCGAAGTGACAGTGACGGGCAAAGAATGAAATCTCTTGACCTTATCTGCATTTTGATAAGCATCAGGGATGACTGAATGAGGTCACATATTGTTATCACCATCGTCCCTATTCCTTTCCAGCGGTGCATGTTTTAACTATTTTCTCAATCCTTTGCCTATGACTAACCCACACACCTTCGATCTAAATTTCTTTTTTCTTATTTTTCAAGTTTAAATCAAGTAGATGTTTCCAATATAAGGACTCTGGTAAACTTCTTTATTCGTCAATACTTAATCAAACCTCTCCCAAATCGCTATGCTGAAGAGATTCGTCCATACACGTAAATAATCATGCAACTTGACTAGTATTTCATGTTCCTTTCTGATAATGATCTCGTTAATATCACGAATGTAGCCCCTCTCTATGTCATCCGATTATCTTCCTACTATAACAGCTACGTTCTTTACTTTCATATTCTATCCTGCCGTTGAATTGACAGGGCAAGTATTCATATGGCCATGCCCCCAGGAGCTGTTCTTCAACTATCGCTGGGCTATATAACAATTCATCTCCATTCATAATTCTATTCTGGTCCATTTTGTTCTTATTGAATGATCATTCAAGTGACCCCGCACTGTCTCCCTAAAGATCGCTTTACGCGTGACGCATTCTTATTCACATAGTTACCGCGGGGGTCCAGACACCTTTGAGGTCGTCTCAATGAAGTAAACCTTTGGCATTCCATCCCTGCTAGTATTGTTAGATGTTGGTGGGATGATCAATAGGCATTTTTTCTCTATGAACCTTTTACCGCAATGACAAAATCCTTTAACCTACTTAATTTGATAGAGTATGAGGGAGGGATGAACTACCTGATCTATTATCAATTAATTTGGCTGTTTTTAAAAAAATTAATGTCATTTCAAGTGAAGAGATACTTTCAACATGTTTAAAAATTTATATAAGATGAATCCATGCTGATTTCCGGGAATTACCGTAGCGTAACTACGCGACGGTAATTCCCGGAAATCAGCATGGATTCATTTGATAGACGGCGCGGAAGCATAAGGATTAATTTATATAAGGTTCAAGTTTCAATTCAGGAACATTAAAATGAGTACCATTTACTGAAATAAGGTTTAAAATGGTCTCACGTGAAGGGTTAATAATTTCAATGATCAATTATCATCAACCGAAAGTGTGTGTTACCATAGCACTTGCCTCCGTGCTTTCGAATTAGTGCATACGTTACAACCAATCAGGCTATTTTTTATATTATATGCACATGCAGGAATAGACACTATAGCCAATTTAATCCGCAGGCTTGCATATTACATGCTACTAGTGGAGCTAAAACAGACACAAAAATTAAATGCCATTTGAAATAAGTCATCCAGTAATGTTAGCACATACAAGTCTTATTCTAAACATAAAAAGGGAGAAAATATTCGTAAAATTAAAAAATTAGACTATCCGTTAAAATTTTAAGGAATAAATAAGAGTACAGATACGGAAAAATTTTCTCCAAAGATTTGACCCCAAGTTTCAGTTCCTTCCAAACGCATGCTCTAATTACTCCAATCAAACTACGACATTGTGTACTGTGAATTACTTATTTTGGGAAATCCCTGAACCTATAGCAACGTCCGCATCAGAGGAGATCAGAACACAGGGCTTGTTTGTTAAACGATGGCTTTCAATCTCATTCGCTGCCGGGGAACAATGAAGAGATTGAGCGAGAGGAAGACACGTAAGGACGAAATAAGTGAAGATTGAGCGAGTGACGAGAGTGGTTGGGGGGTGGGGTTGGAGGGGGGGAGGAGGGGGGGGGTTGATGCTAAATGAACGCCGGGGAGGACGGAACAAACCAGTGGCGGTGAAGCGAGCCTGTGGGTTCAGAGTTCGGGGGAGGAGAAGGAGCAGAAGCATTTCCAGAGGGCAGGGAGAAAGAAGGGCAAGAGGAGGAGGAGGACTCACGAGAGACAAAGAGGGAGAGAGAAAGTGTTGGAGATGAGGAGGGAGGGTGGGGAGAAAGAAGACCCACCAGATGCGGGAGGACGAAGACACGTAAGAGGAGGAGAAACGATTTCACAGGACTAAAGACGAACCGGAACTCGACCAACTTTTTTGGGACTTAACCCCCCTAGGCCCAACATCCATCAAATTAAGCCCTTGAGTGAGCCCGCGCGTAACTACGTGTTTGTGTGTGGGTCTGTGTAGAGCGTGCTTTCGGTGAGGGGGAATGGATGTGGTTTTCTGAGGAGAGTTTTTAAAAGGGAGACTAAAAAAATGGTCGGGGCGCCCGCCCTTTTATTCCGTGCCCGGGCACAACGCACTTCCAACACCCATCCCACCCTTTTCCTCCAACCCCCCCCCCCAACCCCTCTCGCCATTCGTTTATCTCTCGAACTCTCCTTCTCCAAAACCTCCCCACCCCTCCCCCCGCTCCCATGGGTGGGGTAGGGTTTGGAGGCGATGGGGGTGAAGTCCAACACTTGGTTATCATTTCTCCCTCGCCAGCACAGACGCCACTCTATCTCCTACATTTAAATTTTCGCATTACACCACCTCGCGCCTTTCAGGGATGGCGTTAGGGGAAGCGCAATATCGCCACACTCAACGAAACTAATAGATTTATAGGTTTAATCCCATCAACCAGGGCCCCGGAGTGATTTTTAGGTTGCGCTGTCAGGTGCATGGAAAGACATTTACTTCATATAATTCACCCATATCCACACCGACGCAATACTTACATATTATGCATAAGGTCGCGGGACAGGAGTTGTGGGCAAAACAGCAATGAAAGTATAGTGTTCGGGCGGTAACTGTGGCTATTATTGTTCATGTTTATCATCATTTTTATTTTATATCTTTTTAAGATATAATGACGAATGGCCAGACGAGACGTCATATTTCTCTCGTATAATCAATAATCTTTATCTATTTCAATATCGGCACACCTATAAGAAATTAACACATTAAACTTTTTAAAGAACTCGTGTTTTTTGAACATGCATTATCAAAAAAATACCTACCAACATGTCAATTGTGAGGTGCCCAGTGTCTTAAACAAATGCGGTCTTCATATTGACCGGCATTCAATAGAATATCTATAGTATTCACAATAAAGTTTCCCAAGTTTTCGGAAAAAATGTTGAGTAGTGAAAAGTGATGAAAATAAATCTGGAAGGTAAAATCGATAGGGTTTATTTCCATACAGAAGTTTTATTTTAAAAAAATTGGACATTCCTCTCTATTGAATTCTGTCGAGTAAAAGTTTCATTCGCTCTGCCCGATGGCATTCAGTCTTTAATTAACATTAACATAAATGTAGCTACATGGTAGCCTTGTGTTCTCTCTATAATTCCCCGGATTTGTAGCCTCACCAAAAAGGAGTTGAAACATTCAAGGAAGTAGAGAGAAAAGACCATTAAAAAAATTATATTCATCGGGAAATACATTGGAAATTTAATCTGAAAATGGAGAGGATATTTGATGCCTCAGATGTTTCAACATCTAAATCAATAATCAATTTGAGAATCGTATAGAATATGAAATGAAAGTGTAACATGGTAAAACGGCGTCCTTCAAAAAACGAAGCAACACCGGTACAACACAATTACAGAACTAACGAAAGTATGTGCTTGGAATTGGATTGTATTAATTGTTCTTCAACATGTTCATGGAGACTGCATTAAGGGTCCCTGAGGAGTTCATTGCCAATATTGTTAACTACATTTCGGAGACCTGCGGAAACCGTAAATGTTACCCACAAGTATTTAGCTTTAATTAACAACAGAGTAAATAATTACCTTGTAGTTATGATTTCTCAGGTCACTTCCTAGTCGAATGTGATATGGTTCTCATAAATATAGGATAGATTGTATTCCATTAAATCTATTTTAATGCCATCGGTATTAGCATAAATTTATTTGAAATATTTTTCAAAAGAATGGTAGCCATAAATAGACCAGTGGCAATTATTATGTGTAGGCGACTTTCGACGCTGACAAAACCGTTGAAACTATTAATAATTTCAAATAGCACAATCCAAATGTTGCACCACTGAAAAAAAGGATACGATTTTAACTCAAACAAATAGATTCGATGGACACGGGTTTAAAAACGTGTTGCTGAAACACTCGCAATGGTAGTTCGGTTAAAATCACCAAACTTCCTTTCCTTTTCCTTTCACAAGAGACCTTTTCACAATGTATACCACGGTACAGTCCATGGTTTATATTTTAATCTAAAATATGAGCTAACCATACATAAAATTTCTTTGTTTGTTACCACTCATCAGTAGGTGTAAATGCCAGGACCAAATCTTTGGTGTTGCAAATTGTTTGCAGAAGAACTCATTACTTTAAGTATTAGCTGTTAGGCGTTGGTAATTTCCTTTTAAAATGAGGTGTTTTATGAAATGCAACTAATTTATGCCGCACATTTTGCTCTCTTGCAAACGGAAATGATGCCATAATATTCTATTTTTAGGGGAAGATTATCAGTGACGATATTACCAGAATGTGAATAATATTCAAATTAGAAGCGGTACATGCTCAACTAAAAATAAAACGGTCTGGACAGAGAAAGAGAAAATATTTCCATAATATACATCAATTTTGATAGGTTCTATATGCAAGCTATTCTCATTATATCTGTATGTTCAGCTATTTCAATGCATACACGTCAGAGTATCAATTATGGTTTGAACTGGGAGTGCAAGTTATTTTCTAAAGTAGACTAATTACGAAATATGTATGAATATCCATTAAAATGGATTATATAAATAGATTGTTAACATGGATTATAAAAACTACAGTTTATAATCTCAGCATCAAATAATTGACAAGCTAACTGTACAAGAGGAAATCATGAAAATATTTGGTACAAATAAAAGGTTCGGCGATATTTTATTAACTTATTCGGCCATAGGTAGAAGTCTGGATATAATTCTTCATATATCAAAAGAAAACATTGAAGTCATAAGGGTTCGGATGTACCTCTACACGAGCTGATAACGTTATTGCGAAGTCTGAACTTAAACAATAAAACTGCATTTAAAGATCGATACTTACAAAATTTAGTAGATATGAAATGCATTTCTAAGATGTTAAAAATAAATCGCCCACTAATTGTTATGAAAAATAAAGATAATAGATAAATTAAAATAATCTTCCATCAAATTCATTTATCCAATATCGGATCAAAAGATAAAATAAAAGGTAAACAATAAAAAAGGAATAGTTTGGTTACTTTAAATATTAGCATGTATTTTAAAAGACAATAATTCGTCACGAAATAGCTATTGCCTCTAACGTAAAATTAGATAATAAAAGCAGAAAGGAAAACAAAGCTATGATATCTACATAAAACTTAACCTAACGTTTATGCTCTTAAGAAAAAGTTCTGCATATATAAGTCAATTCATAAGTCCAAATCAATTCTTTTTTTTTTGTAGACAGCCAATTAATCAGATCAGCAATATTACATCTTACGCGGTTTATTAAAAATTTAACTCATCCAATCATATCACTCTTTAACAAAACAAAAACATTATTTAAGACCTTATTTAAATGTAAATGAATTTTCAGGTTCAGTTGTAACTAGTAATAATATAATAATTGTCTAAAAATAAGTATCATACCTACGCAAAAAAAGAAAATATCCACAATTTTGGGGTAACACGGTGGTACTTATAGATACATGATGATACAATTACCTAAATTAATGGAATCCCAAAACTTTTAGCTTATGAAAGAGTTGCTGCCACTACTATAACGTTTTAAATCATGAAAGAGAGAGAGCTGAGGGAAAATAGTTTGTCTTTATGCAAATAATGAAATGCATAATGCAAGTGAAGACAAATATGAAAAACAGCATCCACCCATACGCGATTCAACTTGAAATTCGTTTCACACCAATGTACCGTATATAATTGCATTTCCTACATTTCCTGGCCTTGCCTTGTAAAACACAACCTAACACCCTACGACACTAGGCAAACGCTATAATTCAGCAGACATTTTACATCTTTGTATTGCGTGCAACATCTTATTCCTCCACCTACCTAAATTAACTTTAAATATAATGTTTAATATTTTCTTTGAGATGTGCTTTAGTTTGTATGCGTACAACGTTTTACAAGAACAGTCAGAAAAAGAAATTATAACTCAATATTACTTTGGTAATAAAACATAAAGAATTAAATAAATCCCGCTAATCGTTCCAAGTAGTTCACTTCCACGATACCTATAATATAATATGCTATTTTGAAGGATATTATACCTCACCCTTCCATTTACCCTATGTAATTCTTTTTTTAGGATAACCTTCATTTTCAGTATACATACAGGGTTCCTCCGGAAAATAAGTGTACTGAGCTCAGGAAAAAAAATTATTACAATTTTACATATCTTAAGCTAATATTCCTAAAAATAGGACCCTTGTGAGTCGATACACTTGTTCCAGCGGCGTTCCCATTCCTGGAACGCTCCCGCGAAGGCATCATCACCTCTCGAAGACACGTCGTCACGGCCTCTTTGACGGCGTCCAAAGTCCCGTATCGCGTTCCTTTCAAACTCCTCTTTATCTTCGGGCACAGAAAGAAGTCCGGTGGTGCCAAGTCCGGGCTTTGCAGTGATCCGCAAGTTGTGTCGCGATTTCCAAACGATTGAGTCTTTGATCATCACTGCCCACTTTCGGCACCAACTTTGCACAAATTTTTCGCATCTGTAATTGCTCCCTAATAATCTCGTGCACTATTGTTTTTGGCACATTACACTGCTCTGCTATCATCCGAACACTAAGACGACGATCAGAGTTCAGTACATCGCGAACTTTTCGCACATTTTCGTCGGTGAGTGTCGTTGATGGGCGTCCAGGCCGTGGTTCGTCGTCGACCTCTTCTCTGCCCTCCACGAACATTTTGTGCCACCGAAAGATCATGTTTCTGGACATGGCTGACTCCCCGTAAGCCTGGTTAATCATACCGACAGTTTCGGTAGACGATTTCTAAGCTTTACCGCAAATTTGATGGAATAACGCTGCTCCAAAAACTTCGGCATCGCGTTCCGTTACGTGGGTCGAGCGTGGAGGTTCGCGTTAACAGAGCTCCTCACTACACCACAGCTCAGAGCCGACTGCCTTTTTCAACTTCGCTTGCCAACATACCCCCCTCCAATCGCAGCCCGTCAGAGCGGTACTGGGCGCGCCTGGAGCGGCGGGAAAAAATCAGTACACTTATTTTCCGGACGAACCCTGTATATCACGTCTCCTCTATTTCCTGTATATTTTGTGCACTCATTAGGCCTTCTTTTAAACATACCAAAACTTCCAATCAGAATGATTTCTTTGATATTTCCCAAAAACAATATCTTAATCACTAAGAATACGAGCACATCATCTTATTTTGCTGCCGACGAATTGAAATCTTCTGCTACGATTACTTCCATACATTGATATATTACATTACAATGCCGTCTTTATCAAAATACTAAACACCTTCTATTACCTACATTTAAATATCTTACTAGCACTTCTAAATATTTTCTTCAACATTGCAATTTTAGGTAATATTATTATTTTATTGTTATTTTTCTTGAAGATGGCACTTTTATTTTATTCTTTCGTTTGATTCATCAGTTATAATACACCAATTAAATTAAACATTATTATATCTATCATAAAAAATGACAGAGGAGTTGGGGATTTATTTTACGTGTGCATTGGCTCAGCCATCACACAAGATGATAGGTTTTAAACTCAAAATACTTGCAACACGCAAGATATTTGCTTGCTTATATGTGCCTACAGACCGAATAGCAAAATACACATGCGGAATAAATATTTTGACGATTAAAACAGTTAAACAGTACAGCAAGTTAAGTTTTTACTTTGAAAATTCTGCGTTAGGTGGCGGAAAATAAAAGTTCAAGTTAAATAAAAGAACTAGACAGCGTGTCTATTAAAACCTAAGTTGGAGATCATTAAAGACTTTGAAAAAAGATATTCAAGAAATCTTAAAGAAATAAAATTCCAAGAAAAACTAAAATAAAATACTGAAGACAGGACAATTAAAACTTAAAATTCTATCTTAAATTAACTCTTACGATAGAAACCTTTAGCTCTCACCATTAAATTACATGAATAACAAAGGAAAATTTCAAGAAAAATGATGGACTGAGTGAAACATGCATTGTAGTTAACAATCAAGAGGAGTAAATTTTATCTCACTCACTATGTTTACCATTTAAAATAATTATGAAATTCATCAATCTCTTCAATAATTGAAAAACTAAACCTTTGATATATCATAAGACTTAATCTTCAAGAAAATATATGGTATTTTCTGACCTCAACTGTTTTGAGTAACAGAACTAGGCTCAACCCAGATGACTCGAGTAGAGTAGTAGTATTACTGACCATGTGTCAAAATAGAAAACACGATTATTCTACATATACCATACAAGAATTACTTGGTAAATGGGGGGGAAACAGGATGACTTCTTATTAGGATGGAAAAAATGTACACTTTTTATAACATTATCTCGCTAAAACAAAATAATTAACAAAACGCTTATGAATGCCTGGAGACCTGAAAGACCTTATGCGTGATTAACAAAATTTACAGAGTAATTACTCATAACAAGATCGAACACAATATCTAATTAGAAGTGTCACCATCCATCACCACGTAGGGTGCTTCAAGGATATCCTGCGGTTCAGCATCGTCATCGACGCCTCACCAAAGTGGCAAAGATGTGTGACATCTACCAACTGGGTTCAAAAATTCAAACCCCACTCACGGCTCAAAACTCACTATCTCTTCATATAACTTGTTCATTCCTCAACCGCAAAACATTTCTTGAACGTTCCAACTTTTGTCGAAGAGAAATTTTCCGACAGTCACTAAAAGTACAGGTATATTTTTTCCTCCCTCATCTCTGTAATACGGCTTGGGTCGGATTTTCCCCACCTTAAAGAATCTGGGTCAACCATCAAGGTTTCATCGTGCGCGGGCAATACATTAAGACGGACGGGAAGAAGAATTTATAATAATGGGTAAAATATAAAGTGACGAAAAAAATTGGGCGCCTGAGAATCGAAGACAGGACTTTAATAAAGTTCTTCTACGCTATGTAAAGGACAGATGACACCAGGGTTAAGAATTGGACCACAGAAATAATAATGAGGGTTGCTCAAAAGAATTTATCAATAAATATGCTCATTAAAATAATCACTCTTCCAGGTACAATGTAGACAATATTTTAACTTGATATAAAAGAATTATTTGATTTGAGAGACATGAGAAAATTTTAATCATATTGGTATATCAGTTAATGTAACAATTTTTATTCTATAGTAAAGATAGGGGGCGAAAGCGATAAATGACAATACAACAAATACTATTTAAGATATCAAAGATAGTTCAAATTAGAAGATGCACTTGTTTTAAAATATACAAAAATTACATTCACTTTTGAACACCAAAATAGAAAAAAAATGTCTTTAGTTCGAAAATCAAGACCAAAGAAGACCAGCTGTCACCTTACTTCCCTGGGCGATAATTTTTCTGTTCTCCGCCAGGAAATTTAGTTAATTAAATAATTAAGCAGATGGGCAGCTGGCGAATCACTTACAGTAGACTTCCTCACTTCAATAACTACACATAAATGACATGAAATTTTATATTAAGCAATCTTATCAAGAACAACGTTATCTTGTATGCACTACAGAATTTTAAATGCATGCTATAGATTTAATCAGAACTTACTTTCATTTGAACAATTTTCAATAATTTAAAACTAAAGGTTATTAAATACGTGTATGTAAAAGTCAACTTGAATATTAGTAATTTGACAGGAACATTGAAGTGCGAAAAAAAGTATAACTGCGTTCAAAAGGGGTTAATGTAGCAATAAATTAGAGATAACACAAGCAAAGCCTTAAATTTAATCATTCGGGTAGGTAAGGTACTGAAAAACCCCAAACCAGGAAAGGTGCAAGTCAATGTATTCCTTTCCAATAATACGTCCAAATTTTACTTTGAAAAAAGAATCAGATTTTATCAATATGTCACTTGCATGATAACTCGATTTACAAGGATCGATGAGAATGATTTGTCAAGGTTGCTTCATGTCTTATCTTAGAATTAGTCTCCATATTATTTAAGGTACAAATAAAATCATACTGAAAGTGAGGCATAGCTTCTTCCAGAAGAAAATCAGGAAAGCAGAAATATACTAGAGAAGCAAAAGTGCAATTGTGCAAAAGTGATTCAAATTACTTTAGAATGACAATTAGAAAGTTTCAAAATTAGTTGCATTAGTAACTTATTAGCATTTCAAGTCTTAGTGAATTAAGGAGCAAACGGTATCGATATTGGATTCAAATTATCATCCAAATAAAATTTGACAAAATCGAAAGAAATGAAATAAAGATTTCCAAAAAAATATTAAAACAACCTACGTCATCCAGTATTCAAATCCCTGAAACAACACCGTTCTCTTCCCGTAGTTTTCTCTCAGTTACTGTTTCATTCGTTTTTTTTCCCTTTTGATATCATTCTATATAATATTTCCTCTCGAAATAATCGTAAATTTTATTAAACTAAAACAATATGGTATTCCATTTTGCATTTCCATTAAGCCCTTCAGTTACCAATAGAATAAGTGGATAGGAGCAAGGATTTTTTATCTCAATAAGAAAGACACCAATTATATTTATCGATCCAAATATCGGCAAGCGTTTTTCATGATGAAGAAAGAAGATAAAGACACATTTTTTTTGCAATACATAGAACGATACACATTAACTCTTTGACTAACAAACCAAAGAAACATTTCAGTCAAAAAGATAGTAAAATTAGTTCAAAATTTTTAACATAATTTTAAATCAAATATTATTAGCAATTAAGCTTTAGATTAACAGGTAACTGTTATTATTACATAGTTTCTTGATTAAATATATATAAAAGGTCGTTTTGATACATTAGAAAAGGATATTTTGTACAACTAGAAACACATTTGTTCTTGTATCTTAGGCAATGTAATCAATGAAACAATTTTTTTTAATCAAATCTCTTAAATTAATCATGAGCGTCGCTCCATTTGCTTCACCAAGGACCTAATTACTGTGGAATGTCTAGATAGGACTGACTTCCTTTCGATCGGAAGATAATCTATTTTCAATCTTTACTTTAACTATTAAATTTCTCACAATAGAGAATAAAATGTCTGATTTGGCATAGCATTGGTCTGATATAATTAATAAACTATTCAACATATCATCAGGGATAATCCATAACAATAGATCGTCAAGGTTTACTCGCATAGAGTGTTCTGACCTCCTGCAAACAAAAACAAATATCACTTAATTAAGTCATGAATCCCGTAGATTCCTTCCAAATTCGTTTGGTTTCTGCCAAATTTTTTTTCAAGAAGAAATAGTGAAACGGAATCGGAACTATGAGACCAAAATAAATTCACCAAATTTCAAAGAGAAAAAGTTTTTCCTGGAAAACAATTATATTAAAACGTGGCTAGACGCACTGAATGCTAAGAATTAGTTGGCGTATTGAATTATGTCGTTTCAAGATTTTTAGATTATCCTTGCCAGGTAGATTTTGAGTGTTTCATAAGGAACATTTGAGAAAAATATAAACCAATATATTTTTAAAACTATTTAACTATTTCATTCCTTTTTCAATCAATGAGCTATTTCTTGTCAGAAATAACTGATAAACCGTTACATATTTTCATCTTTTCCGCTTGCGTAGCATTCACCGATTCGTGCTAAATTTAAACTTCTCCGTCCCCAGCTATATAACATGCATCAATATTTTTTTCCACAGCCTACAATCCCCAATTAATTTGCCCTGTTTTATCATACAATAGAAGTTTACCTCGTATCTTCAAGGCATACGTATACAGGAAAAGTATACAGGGTCGCACCCAAAATGGTAGGACTGATTTTTTTAC
The DNA here is from genome assembly GCF_022747635.1 of Hetaerina americana. NCBI lineage: Eukaryota > Metazoa > Arthropoda > Insecta > Odonata > Calopterygidae > Hetaerina > Hetaerina americana. The sequence continues at coordinate 68,621,487 of NW_027287205.1, read as the reverse complement.
AAGACTTTTTTATTGACGATATACTTACATCGACTTAATAATCTTCAAAGTATGCTCCTTGAGCTGCTACCCACTTAGTATAACGTTGCTCCCATTGCCCGTACGCCCGCTGGAAATTTTCTTTGGGGATGCCATTGATGACCCTCGTCGAAGCCCCTTGAGCGGCCTTCATCGAGTCAAAACGTCGTCCCTTGAGCTGTCTTTTCATCATGGGAAAGAAGAAAAGTCCGGTGGTGCCAGATCGGGAGAAAAGGGAAATACACTTCTTCGGAAATCCGCACACGCGTTGCCTGTTGGTCGACACTCAGAACTTTCGGCACCATCTTGGCGCACACCTTTTGCATGGCCAAATCCTGTGAAATAATGCGTTGGACGTTGGATGGAGACAGACCTAACTGGTCTGCAATTTCTTCACTGGTTAAGCGTCGGTCTGTGTTCAGCAGTGTCCTCACTCTGTCCACATTCGTGTCGGTTCTTGCCGTCGACGGCCGTCCGGAGCGATGGTCGTCTTCAACGAGCTACCTACTCTCTTTAAACTACTTGTGCCGCTCAAATACTGTGAAGCGGCTTAAGGCAGTGTCCCTATAAGCCTGCTTGATCATATCGAGGGTCTCAGTTGCCGTCTTCCCGAATTTAGCACAAAACTTCACGGAATAACGTTGCTCTAAATTCAGATTCATTTTGTTTTTTGACGCGGACAAAAAACTTGCTTCATTAAAAACAGTGTCTTCACTCAACGACAGCCCGCAGGCGACTGAGGTTGGTTTCGGTCTATTGCTAAGAGCCCCCTACACCTTACCCTGCCTGGCAGACCCCCCTTTACCGCTCCGTTCGCGCCAGAGCAAATCAGTCCTACCACTTTTGGGCGCATCCCTGTATATATATAATTATATATATATATATATAATTATATATATATATATATATAATTATATATATATATATATATAGGTCTATATTTCTCAAGGTAACTTATTCCAGGTTCAATCCTCAACAGTCTCCCTCGTTCGAATCACACTGAAAGACCACGTTTCTGATCCATGCAATTTTTGCGCCTAAATTTTATTCCAACGAATCTCATCCTTGAGTCTTGGTTTTACTATTTAGGTCGTAAATGCTCTCCTTTTGGTAACCGAGTACCCTGATAACGGTTATTTTCACTCAAAGGTCTTAAGACACGTACTGCGCTTCATTTAGCCCGAAGTACGGCTGTAACGCTGAACTTCCATTCTATTACCTATATTATGTCTTCACCAACATAGATGCATACAAATGAATGACTCTCATAAATGTTGAAATGAAAGTACACAAGCAAAACCTCAATACTATTTGTGCACAAGAATAAAACTAGGGAACCCAATGATTCATACCGAGAGGAATAGGTGAATTTAAAAGGCTACGATTCGTATGAGTTTATAAGCCCGACCAGCAGTGGCCAAGCCCAAATTGGCAAGGCGAGGCCCATCTCCATACAATCACCGACCCTTCTAAAGCCCTCGACACAACAGTTTTGCATAAACCCGCGTTATTCTCATCACTCACTGTCTTGCGTATACAAGGGGTCTTTAAAAGGAAACTAGCTCCCTTTAAGGGGGTCGCGACGAGACCAGAGCTATCTCTTTGGACGAAGGAGGCGGCTCTGGCCGGGAAGATAGGGGAGAAGATCGCCCGCTTGGATTGCACACTCTTGGCCTCCTCACAAGCCCGCTCCCCCTCCGCATCCACGAGGCGATATCAAAAGCAAGCGCGTCTGTCCGTCCGCCGGCGCTTCGATTAAGTCCAGGAGGCACCCCACAAGCGGGCGCGCGCACACATACACACAGACATACCCCTTCCCACCGCCACCCTAGGTGGAGCACGTTTCATTCGCCAGTGCCTGTGCGATGAAATATTCACGGTTCTCTTCCTTTGTCGGTTGGATGGTTAGGATGAAAGCCGCTGGGGTGAGGAGTAGGGTGCGGGGTGGGTTGGCGGGTGCTCGCACGTGGGAGGGTGCGGGGGTTTTCGTGGGCGGGCAACGATTTGCGTCAATCTTCTTCGGCCTACCAAAGGAGAGAGAGAAAGCGAGGTAGAGGAAATGAGGTAAAGGGAGAACCCAATGTGTTTTGGGAATGCGGTTATTAAACATTGCAATGTGGAGGTGTGGAATGGAGGCTAACTTCCATCACGCAACTACCTCCTACTTCCCTCTCACCTTCGTTCTCCTCCACACTCCCTCGACGTTTCCTTCTCTCGCGAGCAGATACTTTGCGTACACTCTTGCTAATTCCTGTCAGCACTCCGAGGAATGGACGGGACTCGGGATAGGCTTTAAATAACACGACGGTGAACCGCTAATGGCACGCATGCGCAGGCGTAGTACCGTGTTTGTTGGGGAGGCCGACCAAGACATATAGTATATACTCAATGGCAGATTTAAGGTGTCCAGCTGCCGTTAATTAACCCCCAAATAAAATTCAAGGAAGTTGATATCGTTTAGTTTGACTGTCTTTAATAACAGCACATTCATATTCATATTACGTGCTTATAAGCCTGGCGTATTTATGAACTATTGCGTGGTTAAATCATTTATTTGCTTAAGGTTGATAGTTATAACGTCTAATACGCTTCCAGATGAAATTTATCGGGTTAATGCTCTGTAGGCGGAACTAGGGACAGAAACTGAACACACTACCCTGGTGACTGGATTTCACACTGCATTGGGCTCATTGCAAGGTGAAACTATCCCCACCTAACAAACCAGCTCTATATTGATGACTATCTTGATGCCGCGCATCTATCTTTGGTTACTAAGCCACTTGTCCGAATGTAAAAGTTTTCTGCTGATGAATAATTCAATAGTTTTAAAATATTCATTTAAAGTGGACAGAGGAAATTGGCTTCGAGGGAAAAGCCTGATTTCATGTAGAAATACGCATACATTTTTACTGTGAGTAATTGTAAACGCATGACATTTTCATACATTCTGATTAACATCATCCTTTGCCGGACTGCACGCTGACACGCAGGAGTATATCCCTTTAAGGCGGCACGGTAGTCTAGTAGATAAAGCGTTCGACCACCAGCAGGGAGAAGGGGTTCTGAGTTCAAATCCGGATCATGCACCTGGACTACCCTAGCTTAACTCAAGCTGTGTTATTTCCTGGGTGCCAGAACTTTCTGGTGAAACCGCAGGAGACAGGAAAAGGAACCTTCCCTCCTCAGCTCAGGATGTGTGAATTTCACACGCCGCTGGGCTTACTGCGAGGTGAGCTCTACCCTAACCTATCAAGCCAACCCTCGGCTTGAATACAGTAGTCGGTGGTTAAGTGAGGCCAGGGCTTTGTTCATAATGCTTTACATACTAAACCTTTTACCCAAACATTCTGTTCGCGTGAGTTAAAAAGAATCAGTCAGAGATTCTAATTGGTTAAAGCATAAAGACTGTGGGTCAATCACATTTACGTATTGCGCTAGTTTCTTTATTGTTCTAAAGAGAGGAATGAAGAAGAATTTGTAAGTTTAATCCCGTTTTAAGGCATTTGAAATAGTTGCAGAATAAATAGATTCAATCTAAATGGCCAGGCAAACGAGGAATTAACACGTTAAAAGATAGACTTAAGAGATCTGTTATCAAAGAATAATACAATGGAGGTGAAGCGTAAGGCACCTAAAATCACCCACCTCGTAATTAAATTCGGTGACAGTCAAATAATGATATTTATGAGCAGGATTGTCAGATATTTGGTTGGAAAAGATTTAAATTCAAGAAAAAGCAATAAATAACGTTGACTAATAGTTCGAGCTGAACTAGTTGAACTAATTAACCAAAATTGGAGCATAGTGAATTAAACGTAGTTTATTCACATTTAATACATATATCATGATAGTATTTAATATTTTGAGCGAATGATTTGAAAATCTAGCCTCTGTCAGCTCCTCCTTTACAGCATCCTGAGGCGAAATTTAAAAAATATAATTGACACACACATATACGAATAAGTAAAGAGTCATGAAGCTTTGAGAAAAATATCCGAATACATAAACGCGAAGTTTGCAAAGACGGAAGCTACGCACAGGTAAAGTTTCACCAAACTTTCGAGGCACGTTCGCCTCGAATATTTTTTTATTAGTCTGGAAAAGACGAGCCTGAAGGGGCCGCCATTCAGATGAAACATGCCGGCGGAATCGAATTATCAAAATTTTACAAAAGTTTCCCAAAATGAGATCTACCAACAAATAACGAGCGTTCCGTAGAAAGAAATCCACCAATCCGGATCCCTTTTACACCCTTCGGAGTTGTTTATGCGCATCCGGCGCAGTCTCCTTTGAGTGACAAGGGGAAGAAAGGAAACAAAAGTCTGAACAACGGACGAGAGCGGAATAGTGCGCCGTCTGGAAAGTATAAACGAAAGAAGAAAAAAATGAAATCTACGAAAAAGTTAACGGCTACTTGGGAACGGATACAAATTATTTCTGTAGACATTTTTAATTAAGGAATTTTGGTTTGTAAAAAATACATAAACTTGAAGAGAAAACATGAAACAATAACAATCACTATACGAATGGAGATAACGCCACTTTAAACCTCATGCGATTACAATTGTAAAACACGGTGCTATTTTAAGAAAATAATTGTTAGGAAACAATGAACTATCCATGATCAAAAACCATTTTGGCAACGAAGGGCTCATATTCAAGCCCCGAGAATACTATGAGTTTAAATTTTTTCTATCTTCTATTTACATTCCTAATGCTATGTTAGCATTCCAGTGGCTTTAACCTTCGTAGAAAATCTTTCCCGAATGAATTTAAACCTACATGCTTACATTGGATACATTGATGCAAGGTCTGTCCCAAAATCAAGTCAGTGTCAGTGACTTGTGACAAAATCAAGTCAGCGTGTGAAAATTGAATTGCTATGATATTGACAGTTTACATAGAAAGGGAGAAATAGATACACTGTGCTGAAAAGTGATAGAACTAATAGAAATCTAGACGGTAAAAAATCTGCACACTAATTTTAGTGATACGACAGGAAAATATTAATCGAACCAATAAAGTTGCTAGATAGGAGTTAAAAATTCATAGAGGAATAATATTTTAAGAATATTTACACATAAAGTTCAGAATTAGGAAGAGATTTGACATGCATGCGGATACGTCAAGTTAAGGTATACATGGTTGTGAGATAGAAAGAAGATTTTAGGAATTAATTTATTTCAAGGTCGTGTCGATGGAAAACCTCACTGCAGAAGTGCTATGAGTTTAAAGAAAAAAGAAGCGGACGCATGTCTTCATTGGGTAATTGGTGGAATTAATGATAGAGGACTGGGCCGGAAAGGTTGTTAGATAACTTTTAGTTACTACTCCAAAAAAGAGAAATGCAACTATATGTGAGGACTTACGAAAAATAAGTTTAATATCGCAGGAATCTAAGGGGGTGCACGATGATCATCAATAAGGATGGAGAGAACGGTACATGCTACTCACAAAATGATCAATTTGGTTGAAGCAATAGGAAAGGCAAACTAAATGCCACAGCGGCAATGAGTCTCTAATAGCAAGGGCCATAGACTGTAATCATAATATCATTATTGATTTCGTAGATTTCGAGAATAAGTTCCAAAGAATATATTTGGTAAAATTAATGAACATATTATTTAAGATAGGAGTAAATTGGAGAAAAAAGACAAAACTGCTTAGCAACCTATACACGTTTCAGATTGCTTTTTCTCATGACGAGAAAAGAAAGGCGGGATGGGCAGTGTTATGAAGAGGATGAAAACAGAGGCGATCATTATCATCCTTGATCTTCAACGTACGTATAATTGGAGGGAATGCTAAAAGAGACATAGGACTAACTGAATAATAGAATTGAAAGTCGGAGGGGAATTCATGAGGTCAGTTAGGTTTTTGGATGAACAAGCTTTAGTTTGGCAGCCAGCCAAGGGATTGAAAAGTACGAGTAGTACTGAGCGCCTTGGAAAGTCAGTGCGATAAGTATGGGAACAATTATCTGAAGAAATTAAAGGTTTTGTGGTTTTAGAGAGAGAGGAAGTAAGGTTGAACAATATTATAGGACATACACTATAACAGGTGAAAACGTTTACTTATCTCGGAAGTGTTTTCGACCAAAAAGGTCAAAGTAGTAGATACAAATAGAAAAGAAATACATGAGGCAAAGAAGCACTCATAAAATAGGAGGAATTGATGACAAGAATTATGACTGAAAAAGCTAAGAATATATTCGTAAAAACTTAGATATGGATGTTGGCTTTGTACACAGTGGGAGAACACAATTGTTGAAGTAAGTTGATGAGGGTGGACTGGATGTTTTTGAAATGTGGGAGTGTGGGGACGGATGGAAAAGGTAAAATGGACTGAAACGAAAACAAGCGGAGAAACACAAGGAATGGTGGAAGATGAGAAAGGGTTGTTGGGAGAGGTCCAAAATAGGCAAGAAAAGAAAAGTGGACGAAGAGTGTTTTCATTGGCGATGGAGTGCTGAAGACAGTGATAGAGGGGAAGGTTGTGCGAGTGAGCCGTGTGGTGTGAAAGTATAGACATGCCGGAGAGAATGAATGGGGGAAGAAAGCATTAGGAATTGCTGAACAGTTTATTACAGAATAAGGTGTCAGGTGATGTCTTCCTTCGGGGTAGTGAAGCTTAGCGATGAAAATTCTCTATACATATAATACCTAAAAGGATTTGTTACCAAAAACAATAATGAAAATAATTGTTTATTTTACATTTTAAATTATTTTTAGGTTAATGTATGGTGAATTGATATAATATTTAACAATCAAAGCAATATTTAAACATGATTTTATTGAAAGTTTCAATTGTGTAATAAATTTAAAATAGTAAAATTTACCGAAAAGTGTGGGTATTTACTGAGTTGGCCAACTATTTATACTTCACATTAATTCTTTTACTTACGCCTATCGAAAGTGTCCCACACAACTGAATTGATGTCATAGATGTAGCAATCACCTTTAATAACGATGGTTATAAAATAATAGCCTTCTTATGCGATTGTAGGTCGTATGTTAAAGAATTCCTCCATGAGAATACTTAAAATTTTCAAAATAGATCACAAGTTTTCAACTTTATCAAGTCAGAGATAGTAAATGGGAAATGATTGGTTGATTACACATTGAGTGACATCCTCTCAGGTCTTCCACTTGTGTCATGTCTCCATTGCTTTCGACGTTTCGAAAACCGACTTGGCCATTATCCTTAGGACTTCTGGATGCCGTTTCGCCAATTTTAGCGGATAATCATGTTCGTCCTGGGAACGGATGTCTCTTGATTGGTCTTAGGACCCACTTGCATCTAGACCCCTCCTGATTGGCCGAGCGTTTTGCCTTGTTTCCGCTATGCGTTCCAGAATAGATCTCCAGGTGTTGCAAAATTGAAAATCTAAATTCCTATCAAAAGTTTTCTTTTGGAGGTGGATCTCAATAGCCTCCTTGGCCTCAATGTTTACGCGTGGCTTCGCTTATAATCAAATATTCAAAAAGAAACATCATAACACAAAATTTAATATTTTTCTCCTAAATTCATTGAATAACGATGATACAGGGCTACACTAAACGGTATCAATTGACTGCTTAGTGTTATAGTAGTAGTATTAAGGGGAGGCAACCGACAGCTGAGATCATTTGCGCTATTAGGGATGGACAGGAAAGGATAAAGGGTGGAAAGAAACGCGGCGTCGGCATTAGCCTATTCTTTACGAAAGGCGCCAAGGGGATCCGCAGCTTAACGTCCAATCCGACGGACGGCGTACTCACCCTCCACAAAGCACATTAAGTAGAGAGCGCAGTATCACTGAAAAATCACCGGGATTTGAACCCGGGCCCTCACAGTGGGATGCCAGTATAAAAGCCACGGCGCCATCTCGATCCTCTGATGATCTCATCAAAAGGAACAGCGTTAAAGTAAATTATTCCAAGGTCTTTTTCTATACTTCGAGGAGGAAACAAATTTTCAATATCTCTTAATGGATCTCTGCCATTTAGTACTTCGAAGAGATGGAGAACAAATTTCTGTGAAATGGAAAATTAACTCTTCTTGGAAAGATACTCCCAAGAGAAGGTTCTTTTATTCCTCAGTTCAAGACGTTCTTGCCATAATAAAAGGAGAGCACTTCAGGACACAAGGAAACTCATAAGTGGTTTTTTTCAACATAAATTCTCGGCCAGCCTGATTTATCCATTCACACGATTGGAAATATGACATATGAATCGTTAACAAGACACATAATAATTGATAAGTATTGAATTACCACAGATTTCATTCCCATCCCTGCAAAATGAAATGAAAGCTTTCTTCTTTTCGTCGGATTCCTCAAAGCAACATTCAAATAGGCTACCATGCAGTTACTTTTAATGCAGTTGATGGAAAACATTGTTAATATTCGGGATTCACAAATTGGGAATAAATGATAGGAAAATGTAAAATGTGTTAACAGAGAAATTTAAGGAAGGGCGATGAAAATTTTAAAACCATTATACGTAGAGTTGCTTCTTTCCTGGTCTTGTGTAATTCTTGTAAAAAGTGTAATTTTTAGAATGGAAACACGCTTTTTCTTTCACCATCGGTCGTTCAATCCTATGATTGGTTGACTGTTACCCTGTATCCTTTCCTATCTGATACCATTTGGCTTCATTCCTGGTATTTTTTACCATGAATATTTATCCCTTGGTCTTTCTCTGGGGACTTTTCTGTCTATTTTTCGTGATATTATATTCTTCACGGATCCATTCTACTTCGGGGTGTGGCCCCATTCCATCTGGTTCTTCTTTTCTCTATGATGCTCAATTACGTCCGTTCTTCGTCTATTCTTCTACTTTCATCTTAAATTTAAAAGAGATTAATAAACCATAATTAATTATAATCCAATGGACTAAAATATTACGGTTTTATGGGTAGGTATATTAAAAGAAGTGTAGACAGATTTCAGCTAATTGTGGCATCTTATGTGTCCACACTGTTTAAATTACAAGGATTATATAATATGTATTGTAGGAAGTTTCGGAAAATAGATTTAATTCTGATACTGCTATAATGTCTCAACATTTTTCAAAGTACATCTCTTGAGCGGCGACAAACTTTTGCCTGCGGCTTTTTCACGACTCGAAGGCTCCCTGGTAGGCCTTCGGGATTCCTGAAGGTCCTTAAGGGTACTCGTGCAACCTTTTTTGGCGGCACTTGGGGTCCCATGGTAGCGTCCTATGAGGGAGTATTTCACTTTTGGGAATAGAAAATAAAACCATGGTTTAAGGAAAGTAAAACTTAAGTAAAACTCTGGATTGGCTGGTTAAGTATGAATGTCAAATAAACGCCATGGATATGCAGTGCTCATGCAGTGTTTGTGCTCAGAAAAAGGAAGATAGGGTAAGTAATAAGTTGTTCATCAAATAGTTTGGACGTGTTGATAGCACCTGATATGAATAAGTATGACAGATGAGTGTTGTCCTACTTTTTTGTTATTTCGGGAACACTGATAAGAAATTCACCGAGGGAAGAGCGAATGGTTGAAAGAAAGGAGTAATAATTGTAAAAGAAGAGAGTTCTAAGGAAGAAATTAATTAAAAGGAAGAATGTCCCTTGAAATTATTTTGGATTTTTAGATGTAATATAAATTAAACTTTAATTACGTCGGTCATAGAGTGTAAAACCTTTCTTCCACAACTTTTTCATTTCATTTTTCTTTAATTTTTTGCCGCTCTCAAAGCATTGGCTAAATTGAACGTTTTCTAGATAAGATAGATACTTAACCAGCCTAAGTTAAATATTTATACAGATTGGTTATAATTTTTGGAACCATACTTTTGTATCTGGCGAGAGAAAGACTGACTCCCTTTTTCAAGAGTACATGAAATATCCTATTGCATATTTATATAGTCACGCCCTATAAAACTAGTGTGCAAGGTCACTGAAAACTAATCGCCCTTGTAAAAACTCACTTAGGAGGTCCATGCGCCATGCAACAATTATTTCTTTAACGGAATGTACACCTATTGAAGCATTTTTATGTGGCTACCGGTATTTTTCCACTCTTATATTCAAATATTTTCACCTATCAAAGCACCTGATATTAGTCCCAAATGGAGAACTACGCTTCGCGTTCGAAAGCTTCGGAGTTTAGTTATGATGGTACTTTCGCTCTCGTTTCTCTTTGATAGGATTCACTCCCTGTAGCCTTCAACTCCGGCCTTGGTCATACCTCTCAATCACTCATACCCTTGCACTTTCCTTTCTAGAAGTAATCCCTTTAACCGGCCAGCCCCTTTATTTATCCCGACCAGGGTACCTCTTCTGCATGAGGCTTAGTATTATCTCAGCTGCCGCTCGAACCGGGGAAGCCCACAGAAGTTCTGAAAGTAAACCTCGTGTATTTTTCCATGATTTTTCAACACGGACAACACAAGCAGACCAGTGGAAAAAAACAATAATGACCAGATGTTTTTGGTGACATCTTGCCACATATTCTTTTTTATTTTTTTGGGACCAAAAGGTTTTTTGTCGACCATTTCGGTTTCAGGGCTGTTCTTCTGGTCTCAGTGTAACTGCTGCAAATGCTTCTCATGAAATGTCTACCTTAACTCATTTTATTTCAATACTCTTTTTGTGCCAAAAAGTTTGAAAATGCAAACCAAACTTTTATTTACTTATTGCACCAATAAGTTAACTTTATGATACAGAAAGTATGCCCGAAATATTATAAAAATTATTTGTAGTAAAAATAAGGTATTTAAAAAATTGTTATGCTTCCTCCAATTTTCCTTTAATTCCATCCATTTTTGACCTCATTTTCTAATTAATGGTAATAAAACTGCCAGCTTAAACCCTTTTTTTGTACTAGACATCTTCACTTCAGAAACAAATTATATGCTTTAATTGTGCCCATACGGGGAATTGAAAGCATAAAGAAATTTAATAATACTGATATTCCTATATTCTACCTATTGGCAATAGCACAAGTACTTTAATGTTTTCAAAAATGAAATATTAAATACTGATTTAGATCAGATAATAAACTGAATTAGAAATTGCCTGTTGGTGTGAGATAAGGTACTTTACCAATTACCTTGATTCGTCTTGCGGATTGGCAATCATAAAATTGGAAAAATATGATATTCATTATGCATAAATTTCTGTCGATTATACAAGTAGCTAAGTGTATATGCTTTTGAGAATGTAGTGTTCTTTTGAAAACGGAGGATGAGAGTTTCAATCGATAACCCAATGCTATATCCTAGCCAAGGAAGAATTCCTTAGACATCAACGTAGACTACTGATGTATGATGTGCCATATACTATTATACTTTAAAACAAAATTATGAAGTGCGCTTTTGGTAGACCAGCTTAGAAAAATCGTAAATTTGTAGCATATTTGAATAAATATGAAGAAATAAAAATGGCGATATAAAGTCAAAATAGAAACAATTCTTAAGGAACAGGATGAAGTGGATTAATATTTAATCTCTTTAAATTCGTGAAAAGTGAAACTAGTGATACCATCAACTCCCTTAAATTTGCTCCTCCACGATCCCTTATGCAAAACATGATGAAAGTGTTAGAATATACCGTTAGGTTAACTAATTATGTGATAACCTAATCCTAAATGGTTAGAAAATAAAACAAGAATGCGGAGAGAAAATACTCCACAATACCAGAAATTTCTGGATAACTGTTGAATTTCATTGCGTTGCTTTCATTGGTTTGCTAAATGAATTGCTTTTTCGGTGAACCTTATAAATATACATGAAGAGGGTAAAATCATAAAAAGTGAAATCATTTTTCATTTCAATTCTGTGATGAAAACATCTAATTAAGCATTTCAAGTACCTACGTAAACGAAGAGCATAAAAAATTAGCAGAAAATGTAACAAGTTTAGAAAACATATGGTCTCCAGCAAATACAATTTTAATGGATGGTTAATATTTCATATGATTTTTCCTGGAACCAATTCATTTAGACAATTTGGAATGAAATGCAAACATCAATAAATAAATTAATTACCTAGTTTAGAAGTAAAGAGCTTCATATGAGACTTTTCAAGAGACTGTTTAAGACAAAGGGGGGAAATTCAGAAAAATAAGCTAAAATTCCATTATATATTCGTTTACTTAATTTTTTTCAGACGATCCCTTAAATGATGAAAGATGAAACATCGAGGATGCAAACTACGTGATTCTGAAATAAAATAATCACGAGAAAAATACCCACAACGTCATTTATCCCTGGATTTCCCAAGCATTACTTATATTAGAATACAACAGACACCGAACAAATAACGCTATTTGGAGGAGCTCCTGGACTAAGGAGTCAGATTGATAATAATAGTATTATCTAGAATATATTGCTGGAATTATTTTTTGTGCTTGTTAATTTCAAAATATTTCCTTAAATAAATGAGAGTATGTAATCCATCGATGGTGTAGTAACTACAGAATTTTTATTACCATCAATATGAAATTAATAAACTGCTAAATAAAAGTTAAAACCGAAAGCGTACAATTATATTCTAAGATGTAGCTTAAAGAAAACATTTATGAATAGTAAAAAGGCTAATTTACATGTTGCTGTAGGCATTGTATTGTTTAGCTCAGACTAAATGCAAATATGTAGACATATTGCCGATATTCCCAAGGGTTCGGCAGACGGGAATAATCTCAGTTGTATCATACAGTCCATATATCTGTCAAAGATCGGCATCTTAATGGCGAAATGATAAATTTCCATCGTACCATTGCAGTGGTATAAATCATGGTATTCTCATAAAGAAACATCTATAATATTTTTGCTGAAGCGAGATAATCATCAATCAGCGGAAATTTTTTTTATAATAATCATAAAAAATATAAAGGTTTAGTCCACTGCCATGCCATTTTCTTTCAATTTGATTAACTTTTACCATAGGAATCTTTACGCTATTCACCACCACGCCCAATGTTAAATTAAATGGTTTGCAGAATAATTTAAAAAATATATATTATAAAAGCATAAATATTAAACAATGTAGCCTGAAATTTTACAGAAATGGAATTCAAATACTGTATGTTAACACTATTTCTTATTGATTTAGTTGAATCTATATGGATACATTAATTCAGGCGGAGCGAAAATATACTTTCTTGTAGTTTATGGACGCTATGGTTCATCACCACCGCGAAAAAAATCAGTAGGGATTTTAAGTTCACGTTTATTTCACGTATTACATTCAAATGGAAGTTCTTAAACGGGACAATTATGTCAACTATAATATTAATCCAAATACAAGAAGTATATTTGTTGGACTAGAGTCTGTTCCAAGAGACAAGGAACACGCAATAGTAAATAACATAGGTCCGGCAAGTAACACATAATGCAAGAATTGATGAGAGACATACAGAATGAACATTGATATTATTGATACAGAATTGAACTACCTTGAATCTACTACCTGGAATCTACTTACTTACCCATAAAATTATTGTATTATTTGTAAAAAAACTCTTAATAATTATTCAGATGCTGGAAATTTGAACGTAGCTGAACATTTCATCTACATTTTTCCTGTTACAATCAATAACAAGATATTACATTCCCACACGGTGTACGAGCACATTTTCGTCGAGCCTCGCAACATAAGCACTTTGGCAGAAAGAATTTTAAAATGATATTTCGTTCGTATATTATAGATTTCATGGCCGTTAGTACTTTATTAATTATAAATGAAAAGTTTACCTTTAATATATTAAAATACTTAAACATTAAATTGGGCAACATTTAATTTTATACTCCTTTTTGCTCTGAATTATATGTTAACACTCGTAGGAATAAGGGGCCGCAGTAGTCCAGGGGGTAGACGGTTGGACTGCTGAACGGAGGGGCCCGGGTTCGACTCCCGAGCATGGAACTTTGGGCACCTGCAGCTCCACTCAAGCTATGTGATTTTTCGGGTACCAGATCTTCCTGGGAAATCATAACCGGCACAGGGAAAGGAACTTCCCTGATGTATGATTTTCACACGCCGTCGGGCTTAGTACTGGGTGAACTCTACCATCACCTACCAAACCGACCTTCGGGTTAATTAATGTGTTTATGGTTTTTATGGATACCCATATATATATATGAATTTATATACTTTTTTATGCTAATGAGACATAAAAATTCCAAATTTAATTCCGTTGAAAGAAACATCATAGAAGAATTAACTTACGTATGCCACCCAGTTATTCAGGAGCGGAAGACCGTATACTTATTTTTGAAACTGGCAAATTTTACAGTACCTATAAGAAAAAATAATTCAGTTTAGTGAAATATCTTAAAAAGGAAGACACATTTTGATTTTAATATTAGTAACACTGAAGCGTAAAACCCGCTTGTCTAATTACGCTTTCAAAATACATCTACATAGTACCCTGCAAGTCGTTGCAAGGAAAAGTGGGAGGGGGTGGTAGATCACCAGCATTTATAAATACATCCCCTCTAGTGGCTCTTGCGTGGCTCCCCTTGATCCACCAAAAATTGTGTGGAAAGGGGGTGACCGAACACCGATCATGCAGCATGCAATACTGAACACCCTTCACTTAATACTTAGATTAAAAGCTAACTATAATATTAAAAAAGGCTCTACAACTTATTAATCATAAGGCAATTGATAAATAAATACATTAAAATAAATTATATCACTTGCATGGACTTTGCCCTTGGTATAGTGGAAGATCTTGCAAGTTCCATCGACCCCTAGAGCCATACTAGTGGAAGCGTTGATATTTATTCCTGATAGGGCTACCCATACTATATAGGACGAAGGGGATTAACCAGACAAGAGTAGTCGACGCAGCGTCTGTTCCTTAGTGAGGCAGATACAAAAACATCTGGCCTCAATGGGGCAAATAGAGTGGTGATGTCACGCTATGAATACTATCAAAGAGAGCAACGGGATATCACTTAAAAATTTATTCCTAGAAAATATCAGGGGCCCTTGCATTAGAATCAGCCATGGAAACTACGTTACTCGGCCCCCGGCCCGAAAGTAGGAGTAGTAAGGTCTCCGCTATCATTAGAAAACGAAATCCATTCACAATCGGGCTTAAAATAGAACACATGAAGAAGCCGAAGAGTACTGCAATGGTTGGGATAGGAATTTGGAAATTTATGCAGATGAAGCGGACAGGGAATCTAGAAAACGTAACAAAAGAAGTGGGGAAAAGCGATTTGATACGAATGTAACGTTTGTGTGAGGTGAGATGGAGAGAGAGAGCAGGGATCACTGGAGTGATGGTTTGAAAGTAATTTATGGTGGAAGAGATAAGAGTCATCGTGGAGTGGCCGAGGTACAGAATACTAAACTGGGGAGAGGGCCAGTAAATACAGAGCTTGTGATTGATATAATTCTATTTAAAAATAAAAGTGAGAATGGAAACACGTAACTGTAATGGGGAAATGGAACGCATGAGTGGGCAAAGGAAGGAATGGAAAAATATATGAAAGTATGGTTTAAGAATTTGACATTATTGAGGATAAAAAGAAGTTGACATCTGCAAAGGAAGGAGTGTGGTCAATACTATCGCCTGGATTAAATATTGTCAAAGGTAAACAAAAGATGCTGGAGGCTAAAGACTGATCAAATCAGAATATATCATCGGTCGAAAAAGGTTTAGAAACAGCTTCAACTTTCAACGTGTTCCGGGGGCATTGAGACTCGGAGCATAACTTATTGGTCATGAAAAGAAATTAGAAATTGAAAAGGTTTAGGAGAGGTAGCAGAATGCAAAATAGGATCCAGGAAGTCTTTAGTTAACTGGAGTTAAATCGGAAATTTCCGTCTGAGAACTTTCAAAATGTCTAAAAGAAGACTGGCGAATAAACACTTTCTGGTAAAGGACAAAGGATTTAAAAAATATATGGAAAGAACATCCAATGAAAATATTGGTATAGTGGAATAAAAAAATTAAGAATCCATGGGTAATGAGAGATGCTTAAGAAGATGGATGAAATAAAAAAGTATATTACTTAAACACGGGAAACTCGAGAAAAGAATATGTAGGGAGATTGCGTTGGGAAGATCAGCGTGAGGGTATGCTGAAAATTGAGACAAAAGGAAAAGTTTAAGTACTGCATAAGACGGTTAGAGATTTGTCAGGATGTAGCATTGAAAAAATTATTGCTGCCATAAAACATAAAACAAGCAAGCTATTTATATGATAAAACACTTATTGAGAATGAAGTTGAACAAGGCAGCAGGAATATTTACCATTGTCGCTGAATTACTAAAGACTTTAAGGAAATTTGATAGGGATAAATTTTTTGAAATTATGCGCAGCATTTAAGTTGCGGAGGAGCGGTTATGTCCAGGAGTTTCCCAGTCCATTTGAAGTGATACAGGGATTCCCGCTTTCACCGGTACTTTTCAAAGTGTACGAATGAGGAACTATTAACAGTAAGATGGAAAGGGATGAAGCTGAGAATAAATGTGGGAGGAAAGATCATAGAGCCAGCTAGGTTCGCAGATGATCAAGTGAGATAGGAGATGCGCAAGAGTTTGCAGATGAGCAATAAGCAATAGTGAATCAGCTAGCCAAGGGGTTGCATTCATAACTGAGTATTATACAAAACAATGCGAGAGGTATGGCTTGTGGATTAACCTGCAAGCCACAAATGAAATAAACTAGAGCAGGTAGAGTAGTTAATGTATTTGAGTAGTATTTTAAAAGTAAAGGGGCATGGTAGTCGGGACATTAAGAGAATAATTGGTGAGCGATTGATTATTTTTTGCAAAAAGGGGATCGATGGCAGGCAGGAACTTGGCTGAACTGCAATCATCAGGATTTAACTTTGTTACTAGTGTTATTGCGATAAGTTGAAGGGAAAATAGGTATTTAAATCCTTTTGTGCTTCAGTGGATTTCTCTTATTTTAATTAAGGAGTCTTATAGTCTCATCAAGAGGGCCTTATATCAATCCCACCTTTCTGAGAGGTAAATCGACGTACTTTTATAAGTTTACTCTGGTTTATTCTCTTTTTTAAGTAAGCTTAACCGTCATCATCGTATTTTTTCAATAACACCATCAGAGATACTTTCTCTTTCTAGGAATACTTTTTAATAAAGCGCACGTGATGGTAACCTTTTACAATATTTAGTCCATTAGGTGCCAAATGTCTTACTCTTATCTTTCTGAACTTTCTGTGAACTACTTCCATGATAGAGTTGGCACTGATTGTCTACCGATTAAGGTAGGTCATAGATTAATTATCACTAAATTTTCTAGCTTCGTCTAACAAGCCCACAACACAACTATCTAACACTACAGGGATGACTTTTAAATACGACGATGCAGGGCAGAATGTTAGACAGGCGAGGTATGGGGGGTAAAAGGATAGGCATGTTGGACAGGCTGAAGAAAGGTAGAAATTATGCGGAATATGAATATGCATTCGTATTTGGATGAACAGTTTAATGCAGTATACAGTATCAGCATATTGGTATCTGTCTTTTGATTTTTCAATGCAACAATACTGAACTCTCAACTACGAAATTCAAGTTTCTTTAAGGCGGGTCCTCATAACATTCAAAAGAAGGGTTCGGAAAGAAGAGAGGCACGCATGATTTCATTGCAGTAATAAGCTCACTTATAGAAAGGAACAAGAATGTGTTTGCCAGTTTCGCATACTTAGAAAAGGGGTGTGATAAAGTTGATTGGGTGGAATTAATAAATATATTACCGAAAATGAGTAAATTGGAGAAATAGGAGACTAATCCGCAACCCGTACGCGTCTCAGGAGCGAGTAGTGGGTGGAGAATTCGAATGGATAGTGTTAGGAAGAGGGGTATAACTGAGGTATCAATTTTACTGACGCTTTTCAAAGTAGGTGTGGAAGAAACGGTCAGAGATGCATGGAAAGACTCGAAGTAGAAATATAAATCGATAGAGAATTCATAAAACCCGATTTGCTGGTGATAAAGTTTTAGTTTACCAGTTAGCCAAGGGGTTACAATTTTCAGAAAGCATTGGAGTGTTAGGGCAATATATATGGGCTGAGGATAAATGTGAACAAAGCATTATGCGGTTTTCGAGAAAGGGGATGGCTATGATATATATAAAAATAGGATATTACAAACTTGAGCAAGTGGACCAGTTTACGTATCTAGGAGGTGTTCTAGGACCAAAATGGTCAAAGAAGTAGGGATAAAAGACTAAGATTTGATTCAGGCAAAGGAACTTTCACAAGGAGGGAATTTATGAGAGAGATTTTGAGGAAGGATGTTAAAAAAAGGCTCGTCAAAACTTTGATGAGGAATGTGGTTTTTTTCTGCGCGGAAACATGGTCATTGAAGAAGGATGATAGGCATAGATTAGAGGCTTTTGAAATGAAATCTGCAAAACGTTTTCTGTTTTTATTTTTTTACTACCATCGCTAAGATCGAGAATATAGCAGGAGGAATAATGTTCACTTTTAATAGCTATGTAACCTGCGAAATGATGTGCTACACAAAATCCGCATAACGATCCGAGAATGCTGTTGGAAGGAGCTTGGTCCTATGCTATCCTATGCATTTTTCCATTGTGTCTAAAAATTAGGATTATTTCCACATGAACCTCTCCTGAAACCCCTGAAGAATGCAGATGAGAAAATGCAAAGAGGTAATCCGAAGAGGCCGTGTGAGTGCAGCGTGAGTAAGGTGAGTATGTGCGGGTAATGAGTGTCGTGGGTGTCCTGGGGGATTTAAAGAGAGGCTGAGACTGTGGCGTTACGCAAGGGAACCTACATATGCTCTAGGAAAACGGAAATTACCAGAGAAAAACAATGATGGAGATGAAAGGATAGGCTATTGAAAATTTGCCCAGTTTTTTAATTCCGGGTGTAGGGTTTCGGGAGAGGAAAATACTGACCCTCTCAGGAAAACGCTTCCTTCTCAGTACCAAAATTATGATATACTCCGTCACATTCTTTGGGATCAGAAAGGGATTGAGCGAGTATCAAGGAGGTTATGGATGGACTTATATCCCCAAAGAAAAGTATCGCAATAACTGCAAATTATTTTAAAGACTGCAAAATGTTCCTTTTAGAAGCATGTGGAACGTAATTCCCCATGGCAAATCCTCCCCGCCGTTACCCTCGTCGGATTAATTCAGCCATTGCGGCCCGGTTAACCTCGTCATATGAGCGAACATTACTTTTAAGTAATTAGATGTTCATAAACTTGGGATAAACAATAAATAACCAGTTATCATTCACTTTTCATAGGACTTAGGGACAAAAATAAATTCTTTCGAACGCAACAGTAAAATTCAAAAGAAATGGAAGGAAAAGGACACAGAATTAACTTGTTACCAAAAGGATTAAATAGTGACATCATACGAAATATTAAAAAATACGCATTAAATACTCGAAAGTTCCCGAGAAAAGGCCCATCACTATCCTCACTACCTTTAAAGGTCACTATGTGAGGGTTAGTAGCAGGTAGTGACTTCCACATAAGACTTTTTTATGTGAGGAAACAGGAATTATTGCTAACGAGGATTCATATATTCCATACGCTTAAAGAATCGGCTGAGAAAAGACATAACGCATTTAAGTAGGCCTACAATTCGCTAATTACAGATGATTCCTTTGTTTTTGACTGACTGACTACCATTCTCTCAATAGGAGTCTCCGATAACAAGCCTTTTACATCGATTTTATGGTTAAAAGTCTTACTCTCATGAAACCTCGCCTTTATTATTGAATCGTATTAACGGATCTTCAACCATTGGAATCTTAACAAAAGAGAATATTCGAAGCATGGGTTATAATCACAGTACAGGGAAACAAGCATTTATTCTTGATAAGTTGCAATGCCAAATGAATTCCTCGTTGAAAAGTGAATTCCAGCAACGTTACTTATGGAAAAGATGCGCGAAATAATAAATGCTGTGAATTTGTGGACACCTCAATACCATTCATTTAAAATCTAACCCCCATCATACTATTGTTTTTATCCCGGTTAATTTCAAACTATAATTCCAACACCAATATAAAATTATTATTCCGCACTTTGATTTATTTAATTCAAATTTCCCTTCAGTAAAGGTTCAGCCGTGGCTGTCTTCTTCACCAAATTAATAGAATGACGTCATATTCATAAATAAACAGACATCCAAATTGCAGTTTAAAGAAAAGGACGTCTCCATCCACGTCCCTTAACGCATAATAAACTGGAAGAAGTACATATGCAAATTAGTACATTCCAATGAATGAATATATTCCATTAATTAGTCGTAAAATACCATTTTTTTAAATTTAATATAGGGAATGACACTACTAAAGAAATGGAAGAATATACCAGCCACTTGTTTTAAAAACTCACTTCCTAATTTTTAATGAAATCCTCTTATCCCCAACATTTAAGTTCAATATAATGTCCATTAGTAATGTCCTTAAGTATAATTGTAATGTCCATTTTACTGCATGTCTTCACAAACTGAAAATGTAGCAAACTAATGATTCGAACAGTATATTTCTTCACTAAAATTAGTATTCACAATTTTTTCTTGTATGAGCCCAGAAACTACTTCAAGTAATACAAAGCACAGTCCTAGTAGACCTTGAGGAATGGGTGATCAAAATATTTCGAGGTGCCTCATACTCATTGATATGGACGCATGAGGACATTCGTGACTTCATGGCGTCCAACTTCTATCCTATCGCCGGATACCTTTTATTAACCACAGTTCATCTCACTCTATGCATTATTATAATCAGATGACCTATTTTTGCTTTTCATCGCCTGAATTGAATGTAACTTTTTCCCGCGGCTTGTAAAAGTTTTCCAGCAAAAACATTGTGAGGAATTTCCGGAAAATTTCCAAGGAGTAAGTTTTATTTTTCCAGATTTATTTAATAATTATCATAAGTAGAGAGAATGGACATATGAAACGTTCTGCCCCATTATTCTTTTTGTGATTTACATGGGTTTACCTTCGCGATCGAGACTTTCAAGAAGAAAAAGGATATCCTGAAAAATTTCTATGAGGGAATGCAGTCCCGTAGATTTTCTTTCAATTTGCCTTCAGCAGATATCCACCACAGGTCTATGACCGGGACACGCCGTAGGAAATGAGAAAAGGGAAGCCGAACGTCCTTAAAAAGAATCCTTTTCCGGCAGACGGACAAAAGACGAAATTCAATTACTCCCTCAAATCGACCTTCGGAGCGGTGCAATAAATGTGCAAATGGATAAAGGTGTCTCTATGCCGGTGTACCATAACCGCTGGAGAGAAAATTTATTTTCGATAATACCCATCTGAGACTCTTTCGTGAGCGAAATAAACCCTCTTCACCATCCTCCCTTCTTTCTGTCTCTTTATTTTTTGTTTCATAAAAAAATACGATAGGGATTCGATAGGATATCGTTTCCTTCGCATCCGTGACGATGGCTTAGCGAAAGGGCGACGCAAAGAGAGCGTGTAAGGGCCAGAAGGCGGGCAGAAAAAACCTTCGCGTTTGACAAATCGCTTCCGACCAGTCCGACACCTTTTGAGGGAAATTGACGGGCCCTTTATGCCTTCATAAGGGGTGCGGCAGAGCGAAGAGGCGTGTGTCGAATGGGCCCTTAATACTGACGTGAAGGATGTACGTGCGACCCTGCTGCCCTTTATTTCAAATGCGATCGAGGAGAATAAAGAATTAGAGAGGATGGAATTCTCCGATTCGTCGGACAAGTCGCAAAGGGAAGACATCGACAAACAAAAAATAGATAGCCATGATAAATAAAGAAAGTGAAATAAATGCCAGGAAAGACGCAGGCTTCCGCAGGGAAAGGCATTGAATCATACATCTTCTATCTGTTATTTTAAGTACGTATGGTCTTCTATTTATTATTCTTGCCAATTCACATCTTTATTTAGCATTTCTTCGCGTCCATTTGTTCACATTCTTATGCGTATACGTCGGTTTTTGTACTTTCTTCGTATCTCTCCATTCGGATGCAGTACTTGATCTCCGTTACCATCCACTGCATCTTTGCTATTTAGACGTTGCCGAGTTTTTCCTCAATCTTCCCATGCCCCTATTCTGCCAAAGTCAGCGACGCTTCTCCACACGTCTCTCTTCTGCGCAGCGGGTCTGACCAGTGTGATTAGGGCTTCATTCCGTGTCCTCTTATTTTATTTGTCCGTCCGGGATTGTGTTCTCCGGCTCAGCTGGCCTTAAAACCCGCCCACTTTTTTTACGTCTTCGCGACTTTCAGCGCAACAGGGAAAGGATTACCACCGAACGGCTGAGGCTCTCGGGGAACGCAAGATTTCCAATGGATCTTTACCATGCTTATACTACTTCATTGCGTTCAATTTTCTTCATGATTCTCAGCAGCCTCACAGCGGAGAGCATACGTGAATATCTAATAAATGGTCTGATGCCAGAGTAGAATTTCAGCAATATTCGTAATTTCCAAGAAAATCATTCAAAAATCACTATTTTACCATGGCTATTTTATATCGGAAGGTAATGACCGCACGTGGTACAGAATTGTTTTTTCTTACCTTCTCATAGTGTGGCTAATGGGCAAAAGTAAAAGAGACCAAACTGATGCGAAAATATATATTACCATTATATACTTTAATGCTATTCTGTACACCCTTGTTGACTCAATCGGGACTATTTCGATGAAAACATGTCTCGAGAAATGTAACGGCTATTGTTAAATGTTGCACAAATAATAACCATTTGCTAACCAATTTTGTTGTTCTCCAAAATCTAAATATCAATTAGTAAAACCAATAAATGTCGAAAGTGCCAATTTTCATTTATTTCAGCTCCAAAACATCCTAGGCTCCGTTTCAAGTTTTTCAATTAGCCAAGCACAAAGGTTTTTACTGAGCTGAAATGTTCTCCTTATAAATTTCGCTATAAAAACCACCCGCTGAAAGAAAATACGAAGTCAGTGAACAAAATGGTCATGTTATTGTATGCACAAAATAGAACTTGTTGAGATATGGCGTGTTACACAGGAATACACAGACTCAAAGGGGTGAAACCTTGCTTAAGAGTGAAGAAGAAATTTAAGAATAAATAATCGTAGAAAGCTTAAAAGATTCCCACATTAGCATTTGATAGCCTCATTTATTGAACACAATTAAGACGTATGTGCAAAGTCACCAAAGTGCATAAAAACGCGCCGCATATTTCCATTTTTACTCTTTTGAATATGATGCTACATTACAAGCCACAAACTGAGTTGAAAAAGAAATCCATTAACCAGTTCTCCATTTCATTATCACATGGTATTGAAAAAGAAAAGACTAACCTGGCGCACAATGCCTATTCAGGACTGGCATTTGGTCACCAGTCCTGTCTTTAGTTAAATATTTGGTTACATTTTGATTCAAAAAAATGACTTACTTGGCTAAATGCAGGTCCAGGATAGCAACTTAAAGAATAAAAGCCTCATGCAGAGGTAATGCCTGATTATGGCATGCTTAATTACTTTCTCATCTCATTTTTCGATCTGATGTATTATAATCAACTTATGGCATTCTTTTCACTTCTAACTATTCGCTTTTATTTTTTTCTCCGGGGTAGTAAAAATGAATATTTCTATCTGTTAAAAAGGAATTCACAAAGAGGCCTTTGGTCAATCGATAGACTAAATGGGAATGAAGGAACACGAATGTAGCCAATGTAATGATGTTTCCCAAACATTTCATGAGCGTTTAGTGATTATCACCGTCCTACTTATTAGCTAAACTTAATTCACCAAAACACTTTATAATTGTCATTTAAAAATATATTTTTAGAAGCTTACCTGTACTCTTAAGAGTATTTTTCAGTACAAATAGTTTTGTAGGTTTAAGAAATATTTTATTATTTCACATTAATACTGTTGCTCTAAATCAACCGGACATTTAAAGAAACTGGGACTTTTTTTACTGAGATGCACGTTTTTTTTTTAAATTCAAAATATACGTTTCATTAATGTCAATGCAAATTTATGTAACTTCAAATCTAGGCTGCCTGCTCAAAATCTATCGCATTGGGAAGGTTATTAGCCAAAACCAAAGTGGGAATAACGGTATAGATGGTGGTCTTCACTAACATGGAAACAACCTACGAAACTCATGAAACGGAACTACGCATATGAGTTAAAGGGGAAAAAGAGAGAACACTTCAACTTCACCTTCTCTTCGAGTGTGTGTCTCCAAATCTTGCCCAAAGCATGTGATTGGACCTCTGAGAATAGCGTGCAAAGTAAATTCATCGCATTACCCTCATCCCATCCCCCTGGGCCCCTTGCCTTCTATTCACGCCCAAAGTGGCATTCTGGGGTTAATCGAGACAATTGCCTCAATCTCACTTCATGGGAAGTGTGGGAAATGGCAGAAGGGGAATAATCGGAACTTGAACAGCTTCAACTGACGCACAACTGCGCTCCAACTGTTTTTAAGGGAAACCAACGGGGTTAGGCAGTGCATGATTGTGAGAACTTCCGAGTTCTGCGGAACAAAAGAAGATTGGGAAAAGAATTCATCAACAACCGAAGTTAGAACCCGTAGTTAAATTAACTGCGAGATGGGGTAAGGCGAAAAGCCTGAATGCCTTAGTTAAGACTTAGTTTGGCACTCAATGACAGACTAATGCTGAATTACTTGATGTTTTAACACATCGCACACCTGAGGAGGGCGATAATACAAAATGTAAATTTATATGGGAGTAAAAATTCCACACACTTAAATGCAGGAAAGAAATTTTAATCCGTAATAATTACGAAATTAGTTCTAGCTACACATATTGTTACCTAAGTTATATTATATGCTAAATTCAATTTGTGTAAAATGTAAATATATAATGTGGCTATGATGCTGAAATGTAGCTTTGCCCGATGTAGTGTTTGCTTAATATTTGTAAATGGGAATAATTACGAATATAGAGAATCTTCGGCCAAATTTAAGTAGGCTAAAAAATCTTCACAAATATACCAGTATTTTTCATATCCCTTTTTGAATGTGTTCGGACGTTATTATTCAATAATACTTTATTTAAAATTATTCGATTTAAAATAATTAAATTGTTTTTCGGGGCGACTTTATGAAATAATTCCGTTTCAAAATGAAAAACTCTGTCTCCTGATGATGCCGGTGAACGTCGAAACCCGGACTGAGTCAACTATAATAGTCTGGAAAATAGAAGATTTTTTCATTTTTTTAACAACTTAAGAAAGGAAAACTCTTTTTATACACCTACAGGGAATTGATGATATTAAAAAAATATTTTAATAATCCTCTCCCATTCACGAGGAGAAATTTAATAATTTAGCAACATTTATTCAATAAAATTGGTGTGCTTCAATGCACGAGTGCCACGAATATGTTTATTACGCATAATGTTGGTAATACAGGGTCCGTACAATAAGTACGGGACTGGTTCCAAAAATCAAAATTTATTGTAGTTATCATTACAATTACTTAATAATCTTCAAAATACTCGTACTTTACTCCTGCATCGATACTCTTAGTTCAGTGCGTCTGCCACTCGTTAAAAGCCCGCTGGAAGTTGGTTTCCGGAATACTGTTGAGAGCCTTTGTCGCCGCTAATTGAACCGCCTCGATGGAGTTAAACCGATACCCTTTGTGCTCCTTTTAAGCTATCCTTTGGATTAATAAATTTGTCGACAAAATCTTCATCTTCCTGGACGCAGTATAAAATTTCTAGCGAAATTTCACCAGCGACAGTGTTTGTTCCTCGCTCAAGACTTTCGGCAACAGCTCCTTGCACACTTTCCTCATCCTTAGATCCTCTGTTACAATGGTGTGGACGGTTCCGACTAGAAAGCTAGTCTCCTCACTGATAAGGGCAATGTTTAACGCCATAAGGGTGGGACTAGACCACAAATTCAGGATTAATTCCTCTAGGAATTTACTCAGGAATCATCTTTTCTTAGCACTTCCCTCATCATTGAAGGAAACTTTCGACAAAAGAGTTCCCAGCAATAGGGGATAAGGTTTTGATATAATGGACAAGTGATTCTGGGCTATTAATTACACATGTCGCCACCAAAACTACGGCTTTCGACATGAAGACTGGTCTAGTAGTGGAGAGTAGAGATCAAGGATTACCTTGTTCAAAAGGCTTGTCAAATTCACACATCAGGGTAGGTAGTTTAGTATAAGTGTATTGTCACCCGGTGTTTAGTGTTACCCGGAATAATCAAATCCTCAACCTCAACTCTAGCCTTTCCTCATTTGTTTTCCTTTCTGTCCATTTTCCCTTTTCCATGTTTGTCCACACACACCCATTTCAAATTCCTCTAATGTATGCCAATCTTTCTGCTTCGAAAACCATATTTCGAAATCGTACCAAAACCACACAATACTATATATCTTCAAAATTTTCATATACATCATACATAATTCCTTCAAAATGGAAAAACTCTTCGGCGACGCACAAATATATTAAAACACAGATGTAGATTTTTAAAACATAGAAACACCCAGAAAGGACACTCAAATATGTAGTTTTGACGATTCGACGGCACAGCCGTCGTCATCAGAATGGCGTTCTTGAGGAAGAGCGGAGAGGACATGTGCGGGGTAGGGGTGAGGGAAAGAGAGGTAAGGACCAATGAGAAATGGGCAAGGGCGTGGGAGGTGATATGTAGGCAGCTATATGATGCATTCAGTGGGCTTGATTCATTCCGGGGGGTTTAAAAGACTGGGACACCCAGATATGCGCTATCTCGCGGGTTCTCACTCTTATGATACTTGCAGATTTGGGAAGAGTTTCAATCACATGTGTAATATAACATGATTATCGGGTGCATGAAATTACTATGAAAGTTGTTGGTGCGATTAAAACAGAACATTCTCATTTCAACGATCACTGAAATGATTAGTTCACGTGAAATGTATAAGGTAGAGGATTTTTACCAAATATTGAAGCACTATAATATAATTACATTCGAAATTATTTGCTATTGAAAGTCGTAATATTTCCATCGCTAGGACAAGATTTCTCAAGTGTTGAGGAATAATATAGGAAATAAAAATAATATAAGTATGAATCGGAAATGCAGAACATATATCATTGATTGGAGTAAATTTAAAATAAGTTTATTGATTCGTGTGGTAAGTTAGCTCCAGAGGATAAGTATTGGTATCGAGGACAAACATTTATCATCACATAATTGGATTCCTGGGTGGCAAAAAACCATTGATTGATTCGTCCCTTTACCAATACATTGATCTGTCTCATGATAATATTGGCTAACATTGTGATGAGCCATCTCAGACATTTCCTCAACAAGGTTTACGGGCCAACTGTAACTTTGAAGTGTACGTAATATTTTCCGTAGGGCTATTCCCACCAAGCCTTAGGTCACGCAGTTATCTCTCGCATAAAAGAGTCGACAAAGCGTTCCACGGATGAAAAGCCTAGGCAGAGACTCCAAACATACAATGATATATCCGTGAAATGTCCTCTACTGAGCGCATGAGATCATGCATAAAATTACCATCTCATCTTGCCATGTGCTCGGCGCTCAATCCCACACACGTTAAGTGTTCCGCGAGCACAAACCTTAATAAAGGGAGTGCTTGCCTGGAATCACGGTCCATCCGATTAAGGCGGTAAAATATAAAATTAATTGTGTATATATATATGATATAGATATGGTATATATATAAACATGATATGTACATATATATATGTGTGTGTGTGTGTGTATGGTGGGGCGCGGTGGTCCAGGGGGTAGAGCGTTGGATTACCCACCGGAGGGTCCCAGGTTCGATTCCCGGGCAAGGAACTCTGGGCACCTGCAGCTCCACCCCAGCTATGTGATTTTTCGGGTACCAGGTCTTCCTGGGAAACCATAACCACACGCCGTATAGTACTTCTACCATCACCAACCAAACCGACCTTCGGGTTGATTACTGTGTTAATGGTTCGCGAGTTCTCACCTCTATATTGGCGGCTGAACCGGGTAGGGATTCTAGGATGCTAAGAGCAAAACACTGGTCGAATGCAAGGCTGTGGGAATTTGCGTGTGAAGGGATAGGAAGAGAAGAGAGTGAGGCAGAATTACAGGAGTACCGCTGTTTGTTCATTCGAATGGATAAGGGGGGAATGCATTCGCCTATGTAAAATGAAGTGCATTGTTTGCATGACAAAATATAAATAATGTTTTTTATTAGCGTGGGATCGAGGTGAGGGGGAAAATGAGGGGTTGTGGGGAGTAGATCTAATAAGTAGACAAGTTTTACATCGGGGGGGGTTGCAAGAAGGGGAAATTTTAGAAAACTTGTCGTGGGGGGTATTTTTATCTCTATTCTGTATGCAGAAGGCTTATCCCCCCCATGTATAGCACATGTTTGAATTGCA
The DNA here is from genome assembly GCF_022747635.1 of Hetaerina americana. Taxonomy (NCBI): domain Eukaryota; kingdom Metazoa; phylum Arthropoda; class Insecta; order Odonata; family Calopterygidae; genus Hetaerina; species Hetaerina americana. The sequence goes on along the minus strand of NW_027287205.1, from coordinate 68,593,151 downwards.
CATACCGTATAGGGCTTACTAGGGTTGTTTATTTTTTTATGGTTTGTTTGTGTATCTATAAATGTATTATTATTATAAGGTAATCTACCGGTTAAGGTAGGTTTTTGTATGGACAAAATTACTAATTCAACAATTTGTGGCCCCTATCAAAACACAACATCCCACTCTACATCAGGTCCCTCTTTCGAGGGTTTCGTGGGATGAAGACCGCGGAAGCCTTGCCTCCCCCGCTGCCGGGCATGGCAAACGGCCGATTGGGCCGAGCCCCGTAGTTGCCAGGACTCCAAATCTCTGTATTGTCCATCATTAAAATCTTGGGAATGACAAATGAGGTGGTTTCCCGTTGCCTTCCTCAATAGTGTTTTTAACGTGACACCATCACTCACTGGCCGCCCCATTGGGGTCAAACGCCATTGCAGCCGCCTCACTGAGGAACAGACGCTGCATGGACAACCTTTCGTCTGGCTCCTAACCTTCGACCTATCTAGCATGGGTGACCCTACCAGGAGCAATTATTATTACTCCCGCCAGCACAGCTCTAGGGGTAATCGGAACGCACAAGATATATATATATATATATATATACATATATATATACATATATATATATATATACATATATATATATATATATATTATATATATATATATACATATATATATATATATATATATATATATATATATATATATATATATTTGTATGTATGTATATACATATACATATATATATATATATATATATATATACACACACACATATGTTGGTCTCGGTAGTCTAGGGCGTAGAACGGAGGGTCCTGGGTTCGATTCCCGTGCAAGTTTTTCAGCACTGCAGCTCCACCCAAACTATGAGATTTTTTGGGTACCTCCTGGGAAACCAAAACCGGCACAGGGAAAGGAACTGACCCCTACCCTGATGTGTGCATTTCACACGCCGTCGGGCTTAGTACTGGGTGAACTCTGCCATCCCCTGCCAAAGCTACGATACATTCGGGTTGATTATTGTTTTTATGGTTTTTTATTTTTATATCGGTTATATATACATATATATTTATCTATCAATATATGTCCAGGTATATCTGTAGAGACCCATACATACGCATATTAAACTCGCCGCCAAAATCAACGAGAGCAGGTCTGCAGCTTTGGGTGACGGCTCCATTCTCGCGAAGTGCATACATCAACGCGGGGGGAGAAGGACGGATCTCGTCGCGCCTCAACCGCTTTCGAGCGATGTTGAGATAGGCCGTGAGAAAGATATATATACGGAGGGTTGGGGAGAGATGAGGGAAGTGCTGGGGACGGATGTCATCACGTTCGGCTTCCACTCCGCCACTTACCTCCCTTGCTCCCTCCGAAGAGTCGAACAGTTATAGTGCATCCACACCACCTGTCCACCGTTGGTGGGTAAAGGAGCGAAGGAGAGGGGGGAGAGGCGAGGAGCGTGCCGTGCCCCTCCTTCCGCCACGGCGTGCCTCTGGGATTTGCAGCTGGTTCGGCATGGCGAAGAGACCATCCTTCATTTACCCCCACCCACTCATCTCCTCCTCCCGACTCCCCGAGGAGACCTACCCCGACACTCTCCACCCATCACCTCTTCTAGACCACTCACCCCGTTCCCTCCCGACAAACACACCCCGACCTCAACCCCATCCCACAGGGAGACACACCCCCGAAAACCCGCCGCGTCTAACCAAGTCCCGCGTGACCCATATCTCACCCATACCTTTGTGGGCGATGTCCCAAGCCTCGCCGTCCTTCTCCGCTCCCCTTTCCCTCCCGTCCCCCGTCCCAGACCCCTTCTCGGCCTCGTTTCATATCCAAAATTCATGTGCTGACCTTTTACGGAACAATGGAAGGAAATGCATTCGTCTAACCTCTCGATCCACCCATCCCTCTTCTCCCTACGAACTTCCCCGTCCCACAAGTACTATTCTTTTTTCCCGAAATGTATTTACGGTCCGCTGAAGAATGCAAAAGGCTCTTAGATTATTATTCTGCGGACATCATTTTCCTCGCCGCGCCTGAATATCCAGATCTTTGCGAGTGGGTGGCTAAGAGCTTAATAATTGACATTAAACCGTCAATGATTTATATCCCCCAACACATCAAGAGAGGTCATAATATTTACGGTTTCTTCGAGACTTCATGCTAGGCTTTGAAACGCGACTGGAAGTTAAGTAATTGTGACGCCAAAAACCGTTTTTAACCAAATAGGCATCAAATAATGATATAAATATTATCTTGGAGAGAATTACATGGCTACGAATACAAAAACATACGAGTAGAAAGAAAAATAATTTAACAAGCTTGAAATATATAAAAACCCTTTTTTCTTTTGGCGTGTTAACTTTTGATCCATAGGTTATTCATCAAAAACTGAGGCAATAATAAGACCTTTACCAAATTATTAACATCGCATTTCTACATTATTAAGTATGTATTACAATCAGTAAAATGTTATAACTTAATTATTGTTTACACAAGTAATATAAACCTGTAATATTACCAACTTTTTGCTACGCAAAATGCTGATTAAAATTCTATGTACATTCATCGAATTCAACAAAATTTAATATACAGTCTACATGAATACACGCTCCATATGCATCTATGATGAATTTTGAAATGAAAAGATTTAGAATTTCCAAAAGTAAATGAAGATCAATTGAAAATTGTACCTCACTATGATAAATATAAACCATAGTAAAAAAATTACCAATGCTCAAATACACTAATAGGTGTCAAAATTATAGCTAAATAAGTCCTACTATAAAATTAAATAATTAATTTAAAACGACAGTATTTCATAGGTAAGAGCCACATTTTTCCAAGAAGTTCTTGGATTGAGGTTATTAAGATATTTTTACGTTCTAAGTATCACAAACATTAAGATTGCCAACAACTGTGTGATTCACGCAATATTTCAAACATGTTAATCGAGACAAACCTGTTCACTTCAAGACCCAGAGTATTACTTTCAAGAGGAGATGAAGTTTTCTAAATGGAAAATAACTTTTGTTCAGAAAAAATATATGCTCGGTAATTAATTATATCATACCTTTGACAGTGACAATTATTATAAATCATGCATCTTACCTTTTTCCATCCACATAATATTGTTAATAAAAATTATAATTATAATAACACCACCCATGCAATAAACAAAGGGAATTCCATTCAGCTTGAGTTAAATTTCGTAAGCATCTTAACTTATATTAACATATAGGCAAAAATGTTAATAATTTCGTTTCTTTACTGATGCAGTACATGTGTCCCAAGGAACTTGATCAATTGTAAAGAGAGAATGTTCATGTGTTAGCTCCTATTAGTGTTTGAAACCGGAAATATTATATACACTAGAATGCAATTGAAACCCAATTTGCAAAATCATTATGTTTTTCGCAAATGGAACAGCAGTGTTCTCTTGTATTTTCGTACGTATTATTCTGTAAGAAATTCCAAAGAAACTGCGGGAATGTAAGAATTTAGTAATATTTCTATTACCGGGCTATGAACTGCGAAATTTCCAAGCAAGGAGAGTTCTTTATTTGAATTTAGACTAAATACGTGAGCATTCCTAAGAAAATAAGGTAGATACTAAGACAGACTGTAAGTAGAAAAGAATTTCAATTTTAAGTGAAGAACAAGATCTTCACTAAGATTGTAAATTACTTATAGATTGATAAGACTAACACGTAATCGTGACGGGTAGAGTCCATTAATTAGAGATAGTAAAAAAAACAAAATAACTATGAATCTTGCTATATTCTTATATAATTCTTATGCTTTACAGTAGAAAAATTTTAATAGCAGTTTGATTGCTATATGTGCTCCGATGCGTAGATAATTGAAAAGCGACACAAAGGAGAAATGTCGGCAAAAAAATTAAAATAAACGTTCAGGGGAACCAATAAGAAACATACGAATAAAAAATGACAGCAAAGGAATAGTATCAAATGACTGTTTTAGACTATTAGGACGCTAAAAAATTTTAATTTCATGGCTTTCCACTTTTCATTATTTCATTTAATGGAACGACTTTCCATGAATAGTAAAACGCTCACTTTTCACTGAAACAAAAACCAAATGTTAAAGCTTTTTCCATATAATATAGATGAACAATTAAAAACTGATTGTGATACTAATGCAGGCAAAATACGCGTAAAATGAAGAGCTACAAGATTAGTAAAACCAATTGCAAACGCAATGAATAGTATCGAAAAAGATAATCAATCAAAAGAGCTTTAAGGAAAAAACCAAAGCTTCCATGAGATGGCCAGTTTACGACGCGCATGTGTTGAGGTCGATGAACCTTGCGTTACGCCGTGAGATACGTAATTTCAGCTTTCGTTTCCCGCAGCATACTCGTGTCGCGGAGGGTTTTCCATGGCGACGAAGCGTGTTCCCCATCCCCTCACAGGCATCCCCTGACCAATGCCCCAACTCCGAAGCCGAACAGGTTCTACCACTCTCCCCTACCCTCACCAAAATGCCATTGCAATCAAACGGCAAATCAACTAAATGGAATTCCTTCCCGAAACGACTCAATATTTGTCACTCATTGTCGCAGTGGGATATTCCGAATGGAACTGCTTGTAAAAGTGAAATTCAAAGCTGGATTCGGCCATTACCGTTGCGAAAACCACCAGGGGTTATTTTAATGAAAGACAAAAATGAATGGGGGGGGGGGTCCTCGGAAATTGATTTTTTGGTATTACACTCGCTTTTTTCTCCCTCTTTCATCAACAAACATATTTTGTATTTTTCATGACAAACCTCATTGATTACTTATTCAATTCTAAAACGAGTGAAATACTCACCGTTTTTAACGGTGAGTATTTCACTCGTTAACGGTGAATACTCCCGAAGTATTCACCGTTAAGCGCTCTCAAACTGTATGAACGTACCAATGCAACCATAGGACACTCAATCTTGACCTGGGTGGAATGCAACTTTTAAATCTTTTAACAAATGTACAAGTATCCAAATGCGATATGTTTTTAAGTTCTGTCGACATTTTTAAATCAAATTTTAAGATTCCTACTGACATAATGGGAAGAGTTCATCCCAGCCGTACTCTCATAAATGGGCAAAGGATGGGTGGGGGATATTGGAGAAAATAGAAACAGTAAATCGATAAAAATTATAAAATTAAATAATTAACTGAAAATAAGACTAACAATAAATATAGTAAAAAACTGAAAATAATTGAAATATTTAAATACCGCAAACGGTTAGAACAATGAAATGGAGGACTGCAAATAAATCACATACTATCTAGCTTGGATATACTATACAGCATTGATCTATGCTCGCTTTGTATATATTTCCTACTGACATTAAAAATATTATATATATATATGTATGTATACACACACACACACATATATATATATATATATATATATATATATATATATATATATATATATATATATATATATATATATATATTATATATTTCGGGAACCAATCTTCACACAGTAGCTGAGAAGAAAAACATTTAATCACAACGCAAGCGCTAGTATTATAATATTTCTAGGCGTTTTGTTCACGATGTTTTGGGCTAGCGAGAAATGTTGCCAGAGAATAAAGATCCCATTTATATCAGCTACAATCGATGATCATAAAACGTAGTCTTCAGAGAAAGATTGTAGGGAGTTAAATCGCGGTGATTCTTGATTCAAAAATATTTAAAAGTGATCAAGTTGCCAAAATATTACGCTTGACGAGAATTTTCAAAATATTAATGCTAAATTTAAGATAAGAATCAATATTTTTCATTATGCACGCCAACGGTTTAATAATTCAAGTTTCCTATGTTTTATTCAATTAGTAGAGATTTCTAATCCGAAGTTCGAAATGAAATGTGTGTTTAAGTTAAGTTTTCGTTTGGTAGAAGATAATGATATCTGGAGTCAAACCCAAGAGTCTTTAGTAAGAGTACTGAATTTTCTAATTGGTTTCAGAATCAGCAGAGGTGTTTTGGAAATTGTTATCGTTACTTCTTACAACCAAGTGATGCATAATTTGTACCAGTTTTTTATACTGTATAAATAAGCAAAACGTAGATATATCGTACAATGATAATTAGAAAATTTTATTTTAATTAGAAAGTTCTTAGCATTGTATAGTTAGTTATATTAGTGTAAGGGTTTAATGCTAAAATATTACAAAATATATTGTAAATTTACAGTTTATTATTATTAATCGCAATGCTTTAATTCATTTTATGCACAATTTGGGTGAGCAAGATTAATCATCGATAAATGAAAAGCTTTCATTGAGAAGGATTCAATATTCACTGAAGCCAGCGATGAGTCGTTATTTTTTGTCATGCCTTACTGCCGAATGATATTTTCCAAATCCAATATTTGTCGATACGTTTTGTGTATCCGGGTGTCTTTTGCAACACACAATTACTTTAGTAAAGTTATTATGATCAATGAAAAACCCATTGCTGTGTCAAGGAATGTTAATTTCAAGTCTCTTTAAAGATTTTTATTTATCCTAGTAGTGGTACAGATTGGAATAGTAACACATATAACAATAACAGTTTTATAAATATGACGTACAACTGACAAGAAGGCCCTGTTATGGGCTATATGCCTCATCAGGAATGGTAGACCTTACAACAGTTTTTATACTGCCTAATTCATCTAAAAACCAACTGTGGTTAAGACTTTTAGTGATATTTTTATCGTTTTTGCAACAATTCAAGAGTATTAAGTACAAGTCAATATTGAAAATATACTGAAATTGCTTCCAATGGAAATATGTATCGAACCTAGAGCAATGCTTTTATTTTGCTACCGATTCATTGATCTGTCTCATAATCTGTCTCATACTATGTCTGTGAGGGACGAAAATTGTTCATAAAAATCTTAATTCTATGAAACTTTAAACAGCACCGAAGCATCGTATGCAGTCATGAGTAACGTAACAATGTACGTCATATATATCTGACTCAGAAATATTCGGCAAAGCACGCCATCTATCTTGCACCGTTGAGCTCGCAGAAACAGTAGCACAGACGCCGGGAAATATACAATATTCACGAGAGCTAAATTAGCAAACGGAATTGAATGCGTCCGAATTCCAAATTAGCGATTCCTTAAAAATTTCACCATATGGGGAAACCCCAGCGCATTCTGCGGCACAGTAGGACAAATTTACTTGAGCGCCCGGAAACATGTTTTTTGGGCCGGGGAAAGGGGGCGGGGTACAAAGGACTTTGCCAGGCCACGTCACCTCCTCAAAAGCCACGCAGTTGTTGAGACTAAACTTTGGGGAATGCCAGAGTGGCTGAATAATACAGTTCTCGTCACGAACCTGGAAAAAAATACGACAGAAATGAGAAACAAAAGAGCGCGGTGCCGCGCGCCATCATTCTTTCCGCCCTGCCTTATGTCATCGGTTGTCCAGCATATCCGGGATTCGCCGTGTCCCTTCCCGTGCTCATATATGTGGTGGAGCACAACACTCACACGCACGCGGAAGCCTTTGGGGAAATCAGGGTGAAGGCGGGAAAGAAAAAAAAATGGGTTTTATCCGATGGAAAAGCAGGGGGACGGCCGTAAAAAGGTGAGGTTGAGAATTTCGTTGCGCGAAGGTGGAAAATGGGGAGCGGGTTTCGGGTCATTTCGATGGGAGTTGGAAGAGCAAGAAAACAATTGAAATACGGGTGAGTGAAGTTTTTTTTTTCTGCAAGGGATGGGTCAAGAGACCCGGCGGATAGATGGTAATAGGTACAGTGAACTGGAAGTTTGGTGGATTCAATAAGTAATCTTCCGTGCTGCCATTGAAAATTAATGTGTTGTGGTTTCAGAAGCAAAAGGCCGGATATAATGGTTTCCATGGCCGTATGTTTCATTCATACATGAAGGCTTTCGTTTCAGCCTAGGCTTCCCGCAGATTTTCGAAATATCGTAAAAATGCTACAGCATATTTATAAAGATTAGGCACCTTAGGCATTCCAATTTGTTAGGCAAAAAAGTATTGGGTGATTTTATCAAGGCCTTTTGTTCGTTAAAAACTTACTAGGCATGTGACAGGTGCATTCATAATTGAAGATGACAGGTAAAGGTGGAAATCCCATATGCAAGACCTACTATAACATATTTACGTAAAAATACTCGGGTAACCGCAATAAAACTTTGTTAACATGAACTGTATGAAAAGACACATACCACTTAAAGAATTTAAAGAACAATTTCAACCGTTTCCTAGATTAAGTTACAGGTACCTGTAGATATGCTGAAAGCCGTACTACTAGCAAGTTCTCTCACTTGCCATTATTTAAGATAGAAAAACTATTTGTGGCTCTTGCGACTATAATGAACTCCCAATTGGGCCAGGTTATAGGGTATTTTTGATTAACTGGTTGGAAATTGCAATAACAACCGAAGTAGAAGAGGATTCTATCCTTGACGAATGAGCAGTAAAATCTACAACCCAAAAAGTAAAAATCTGCAAAACGTATTAAATATTCCTACCTCGTATTTTCCGGTACTACGTGGGTCAATGTGTAATAATAAAACTTGAAGCTCCGTAAAATCATAGCCAAATATGTCTTAGGTTGAAGTAATGATGTGAAAGAGACATTAGGAGAGGGCTGTGAATGGTGGAAACAAGTTAAAGCGTGAAATGCACTTCTCACAGCAGTGATTGGGAAAAATATTATCCCCTTGTAGCCATTTAGAAGTGTTCTTTATGTGTTCCATTGCTTTGAATGAAAGGCATAAAAGATTTTTATCCCAAATCCTGTGTTATAAATGTGTTTGTATATATATATATATATATATATATATATATATATATATATATATATATATATATATATATATATATATATATATATATACTATATATATATACTATATATATATATATATATATATATATATATATATATATATATATATACTATATATATACTATATATATATATATATAAGTATATATAATTTACGTATCTCGGTAGTGTTTTGGACCAACACGGTCAAAGTAGTAGGGACGTAAGGAGAAGAATTGCGCTAGGAAAAGAGGCTTTCACAAGGAGGAGGGAGTTGATGACGGGGACGTTGAGTAAGGATGTTAAGAAAAGACTCGTAAAAGCTTTGATATGGAGCGTAGCTATGTACGGCGCGGAAACGTGGTCATTGAAGCAGGAGGATAGACTTAGACTGGAGGCTTTTGAAATGTGGGTTTGGATAAAAATGGAGAAGGTGAAATGGACTGAAAAGAAAACAAATGACGAAGTACTTGGTATGGTGGGCGAAGAGAGGGGTTTGTTGGGAGAAATCCTATGGAGGCAGGAAAATGAAGGGGATAATGACCGGCAGCAGGATGTTGAAGACTGTAATTGAGGCAAACGTGGAAAGGGTAGAACAGGATAGAGATTTTGGACGGGATGAAGGGAGGAAGAAAGTACTCAGAACTGAAGAGGGACTTGATGTAGAGTGGGGGATTGTGTTTTGCTAGGGGTCACAAATTATTTAATTAGTAATTATGTCCAACCAGAAACCTACCTTAACCAGTAGATTACCTAGTAATTCATTATACCCGCCAAGTAATTATTCAATTCGGCTAATTTTAATCTTTAGATAATGTGTCCACTAAGACCAATTTTCCCTGAAAATAATGCCCAAATACGTAATTAATTGCAAAACCACGGCTTTTAAAATAAAATGTATGGAAAGGTATATATTTAAATTTGTATTGCTGCTCTTTATTATCACATTATGCGCTGAAAAAACATGCAATATATGATCTTCTCTAAAGGTTGTTATTACTCTTAGACGCATCAACTCTTTACTATATCAACTAATCAATTTACTAAAACGATCCCTAGCCAAAACTATATCAAAGAAAAAGTACTTAAATCTCGTTCCTTCTTCATCCATGGTTGAATTACTCAGGAAATTTTTTAACGGATATAAAGACCATAGTGTCATCGCAAAATTTCATGGTAATTCATCAAGTGGTTTGGCATATGCTCTCTTGAATTAGTAAGCAGTGTTTTACATCATACATTCATAGTGATATTGGATGCCAATCTCACATTATAAGTACCAGAAAATGAGCACAACAATTAAGTTATGTTCTTCTGGGAAAAATTGACAACCGACTGAAAATTTTATATATTATAAAATATTGATTTTTGCCTAGACATTATGAATTTTAGTGCGAGTTAAGTAACAGTAGTATTTTATAGGAAACATAACGCTATTCAAATCATATGCTTTACTCAGAAATGCCATAAAAAAGTAAAATATATGCGATTTGACTAAAAATTACGAATTTAGGATTAGCCATATTTCCACCTAACGTTCCAAGCTAGCATAGGAAATAAATTTATTATTAACCTCTTATAAAAACCTATAATATGCAAAATATAGTTAATTATATAAATTTGTTATACGAGCCGGAATGTGTTAATATCACTGAGGATCATAAATTGAATATATTCAGCACCTTATTTATAGAATTGCTTGTGAGATTTCCTCTGATTCTACAGAACCGTACCCAAAAGTGGTAAGACTGAAATTTTTACCAGAATTTTATTGACGATATACTTACATCGACTTAATAATCTTCAAAGTGTGCTCCTTGAACTGCTACACACTTAGTATAACGTTGCTCCCATTCCCCGTACTCCCACTGGAAATTTTCTTTGGGGATGCCGTTGATGACCGTCATCTAAGCCTCTTGAACGGCCTTTATCGAGTCAAAACGTCGTCCCTTGAGCTGTCTTTTCATCAGGGGGAAGAAGAAGAAGTCCGGTGGTGCCAGATCGGGAGAATAGGGCGGGCGCGGCAACGTGGCAACGCCGTATTTGGCCAGGAGCTGTCTGACGACAAGCGTGCCATGGCACGGCGCGTTGTCATGATGAAGCACCCAGCAGTTTGCGATGGCCGGTCGGACTCTTTTCACGCTTTTTCGGAGGCGGGTGAGAACCTGCACGTAAAAGTTCGCATTCACAGTCTCCCCTGGTGGGACAAACTCCTTGTGAACCACTCTATGAAGGTCGAGAAGCACAATAAACTTCGTTTTAATTTTTGATTTGCTCATGCGAGCCTTTTTTGGACGTGGGGACGCGGAAGTGGCCATTCCGCGGATTGAAATATTGAAAAACCCATGTTTCATCACCGGTTATCACATTATCCAAACAATTTTCATCTCGGTGCAAATTGGCTAACACTTCTTCGGAAATGCATACACGCGTTGCCTGTTGGTCGACACCAATTTTCGGCACCATCTTGGCGCACACCTTGCGCATGGCCAAATCCTGTGAAATAATGCGTTGGACGTTGGATGCAGACAGACCCAACTGTGTTCAGCAGTGTCCTCACTCTGTCCACATGCGTGTCGGTTCTTGCCGTCGAAGGCCGTCCGGAGCGATGGTCGTCTTCAACGAGCTCCCTATCCTCTTTAAACAACTTGTGCCACTCAAATACTGTGGAACGGCTTAAGGCAGCATAAGTCTGCTTGATCATATCGAGGGTCTCAGTTGCCGTCTTCCCGAGTTTCGCACAAAACTTCACGGAATAACGTTTCTCTAAATTCAGATTCATTTTGTTTTTCGACGCGGACAAAAAACTTGCTTCGCTAAAAACGGTGTCCTCACTCAACGACAGCCCGCAGGCGACTGAGGTTGGTGTCGGTCTGTTGCTAAGAGCCCCTTCCACTTTACCCTGCCATGTAGACTCCCCTCCACCGCTCAGTTCGCGCCGGAGAAAATCAGTCCCACCACTTTTGGGTGAGACCCTGTAGGAGCTTAAAAGTATGACTTGTATGTTCTCAAAATAAATAACATTCTTTTTTTCATTAAATATGATTGTAAATTTGAAAAAAAACCTAAGGATATATTTCATGGTTAATATATATTCACCATTAAATTTTATAATGAATGTGTTTAGCAACATTTACTTAGCACGGCTTAAATTTTATTTAATATTTCTCTTTCATTAACTTCATCGGTCAACTCAAGTGGATACATATATATATATATATATATATATATATATTGCAGAGTAGTATTAAATAAAATTAATCTTTCTAAATATATGCACAGATGAACAAATATGTCATATTCAATTTATATTATTTAATTGGTGGATCTTCCAAGATTATACCCAATCTGCATTTTTTTCGAGAGAAAGAAATTGAATTTGTTTTGAAAATAGTTGAAAATATCGAAGCTCGAGAATAATCAGAGAGGGAGATGTAGGAGATATTATATTAAATTATAAATTCTTTGCCGAATGAAAATATTTTTGCAATGTTATTATCTAAATATATTTTTTAATTATTATTTGAGATTTAATAACTTATTTTAAGATTAAAATACAGCAGGCTACATTTTCCTGTACTGTGAATCTTAGATGAGATCACTGATGGCTTTTCGAATAGTTTCAGTTCCCTACTATCTGAGTGTAAAAAATGAGCCTGCTTAATCTAAATGAATAATTGAATATAAGATACACGCCTAGTGCACCCAGGACTATCTTTCAAACCCTTCTCCTTCTATCATATCATTGTTGAAAATTATTCAGTCTTCATTAACAAACACGGAGACTAATTTGAGAGTACTTCAATGATAATTACTGTCTTTTTAATGAAGTTACCATAAAATCATAGAGATAATGATGCGAAACCATCAAATTGAGCCATGAACTGGTGCATTACTTGTAGTACCTCAGATTATCTTAGTACCCACAGACTGATATTTTAACAAACACACACACATACATATATATATATATATATATATATATATATATATATATATATATATATATATATATATATAAAGTGCTTATTGCTTATGTTATGCTGCAGTAAAATGACAAATATTGATTTCACAATATGGAGATAGGTATCCCAGTTAAAGCTATATGGTATATATTGCCATGAGATTTGAATGTACTGATACGTGATATACTTGAACTCATAAATCCTGTGCAAAGAAAATATTTCTACAAAATCAGAAACAGAGGCAGGTAATTATTGATAGAATGGGGTAGGGCTCGGGAACGCAGACAATATCATATTTTAGGTTCACCCGTAAATAGATCAAACGAAATTTAGTACCTGGCGAGGCGTTGGAAAAGAGATTGTGAAATTAACGAAAAACGAAATCTGAACTGTACTCACGGCCTACCGAGAACATAAACGTCTCGAATGAAATAAAAAAGAAGAACAAAACATGTATGAACACTGTCAAAAATATCCCCCAGGAGCATTAAAAACTAGAGTTCGGAACAAAACCTTCTCAACAAGTAAATTGCGTCAAATATTCCGCGACCCATTTCGGCGAAAAATCAAAATATGCGACATTTTTCTAAAACCTCTTTCATGTACGTTACATCATTGCTTTCTTTTCACGTCACTTTTATTTTTTTCTGCTCCCACCTCTGGAATCTTCCTGCAGTGAAATGTAATCCGTCGCCTGCCTGAGCTCACGTTATTCTGTGGTGTCCTCGTTTCTCTACCTCTATATAAACCAAACCAGTTCCCTCATCCCTTATCTGCATCATCCTTCCTACTCACCACAATGTTGACCTGTTTTCTACTGTCCCTGATCAAGTTCCATGAGGTGCCTAAGGACAAATCAATTGAGTGCTTGGAACGAATCTCTAAATATATATTCTGTATTTTTTTTACTTTTAATTAAACGGTTCTGTTTGATCATCAGAAAAATGTTCTCTCTCTTTTTTCTTATCTTCGTCTTCATGTAGGTGATAAATTCTTTACTCAATACTTGCCTTTTAGTGACTTTTAATAGGCATCATGTATGAAATATCGGGTATTAGATGATTCTGGTGACAGCTGAGTAAGATAACTAACATACTTCGTAACCCTAATTTGAGATTTTCACATAATATTGGACCTCTCCTAGGACTTTGTATAAGATAAACTATAACCGAAGCTCTATACCAATCAATCATTGCATTAGCTACTTTGATGGGTGGGTTAAGTATGGATTATGGGAAACGTAGAATTTAAGTGTATTTTTTGTTAGCATTTTCTTCAACCGAAATTATTACGCGTCGGTTAGATAAAATCCATGGCATAAAATTAACGGCAACTCGTATCACAAATTTCAAAGGTATTACGTGAAGAGTTTATTGCAAAATACGTGAAATGCCTCCCCAGGGGGAAAATCTTGTTAATGGAGTCTATATGAGTGCGGTGTAAAAATAAAACACGTCATTAAAAATTCCAATACCATTCTTTTCAAATAACTAATTTTAAATATCCAACGGTATTTGTTGAAATACAATGATTTGAACAAGACTTTAAAATAAGCACAGATCGGCAAATTCAAGGAATTGATATGGAAGGCTTAATGATGAATGAAAACATGACATAATTAGCTGTTTAATTAGATATAAACGGTTTAATATTCAAACACCTTTACTATGGTCGGCTATTATTAATTAGAATCAAAAATATTCCTGAGATTAAACAAATCAGGATACTCAAAGATGTGTTAGTTTTAAATCATGCCCTATGTTACATTTCTATTAATATAAAATGTCTGCCTTTACAATGATTTTGGTTTTAATTATTAGGAATGTAATTACTTTTTTTTCTTCTGTAATTTAAAGAATACACGTGATTATTGCGATATGTAGGTTAAAAATGGAACCAGTGGACAACAACGCTGATGACGTCTACGAGATTCAAATAAAAATTTCCTAAAAAGGTCACGTTTACTGCTTTTCCTTTTTGTGACGCATACATTAAACAAACCAGTGTAGATATACATAGGCGAATAGACATGAGTTAAATAAAACTTTTGGGGAAATATTCCACTACGTCTACCAAGTTCGTTGTCAATGAATATTCATAGTTTTACACCCTATTATGCTGCGGCTAGTGCAACGCGATCCTGTCCGCTATCATATTTCCATAAAATATTCCCTTCTTATAAATGCATGAGAGGATTCGTCCTCCTCCGCGTGGGCATCTCTTTTATCACGAAAAAACTATTATAGTGCACACTAGAATAAGTTTTCATATCATCAGTGGAGAATATTCAAAGATAAATCCATCAATGCACCAGAGTACTGAAAATCAACGCATATATTTGACCTGAAAAGATCCGCCCTTTGGTTCAAACGTCTATTTTATAATTTACATTATTTTTTTCTATTTTATTTTACATGATTCATGCTCTGAAAGAAAAATGTACAAAATGTTCATTTCATTCCATTCTTAGTTGATTGAATATGTTCCATGCCAAAAAGCAGACATTTTATGAACTTTCTTTTACTAATATTGCAGTGATATTACTCATGATTCTTACCACCAATTGAAATCAATTCGTTTAGGTGTCCGAATCAGTTAAAATATTCCAATTTCATAATATCATTTTGATCAAATTCTTTTGATACGCAAGACAGACTCAAGCACTCCAGCTTAGAGTTATTTGTTGAGAACTACATCTAAACTGTTATTTACAGTCCGTTCAGAAAATGGCTTCTTTTACTGAAATACTCTAGTATTTCCCATCCTTTATTTACTTCCTATCTAAAAAACGCTAAACCAAACGGGACGAAAAATGAAATTAGAGTAGGCACTTTAAATAGACCTAGCAATAATTCATTCTCAAAAAATATGTGCTTGCTATACCTTTTTACCTCCTTGCGAGTTTCTTTTCCTTTCTAAATTGCTAAATCTGGAAATATTTCAGCCAAAATAGCTATTGGAAAAATTCAAAAATATTTCTTAAAAATTTTAGGTAATTATATCCATATAACCAACGAAGCGGAGTTTAAGCCGACTCTCCCGTTAATGCATCATAAACGTGACTGGAAAGCATGTGTTTGGAGGAAAGCATTTTTCGCTCATGTAGCAACATAATCACTTATAAAGAGATCTTACATAATTCTGTAGCAATTTCTGGATTCTGAAAGCCATCTAATCGGTTTAAGTCAGGTGCAGACCCATATAGAAAGAAAAAGTACTCTCAATACTTGGTCAAGAAAAATATAGTTCATTTCATTATTATAATATATATTCATACTATATCACAACTGATATTAACAAATAATATCTTGAATTCCTGCAGTTCCTGCTTCACCAGACATCTGGGTGGTGTCTCGTGTCATATGCATTTAATATAAGAATTAAAATACGATATCGTTGATATTTTCTTATAAGTTATCAGTGAAGTAAGATTTAATCCTTATAAAACCTCTTGTAGTCGTATGAAGCTTCTAGCAAAAAAATTTCGATCCAAAAATGAGTTATTTGCAGAGAATTTACTGATTGAAGTATATCAAATGAGAATTTTGTGCTACTGTTCTTATAAATCCCATTTTTTCTTCAATGTTTACGCTGTTTAGGGGAAAATATTCCATTCAGAACCTATCTGCAGTTATAGCATAATACTTTGAGTGATTCCTCGGGGGAGAGGGTCCTCAACCCCTTTCTTGGGTGGGACATATATCGCCTGCTAGTTCTCACCCCCTTCGAGTCGTCTCTAGCGATTCCTGATCAGCTGAGGGACCCTGGTCTCGCTGGCGAGTCAGCAGTTAAACAGTGGGGCGGCAACTGAAAGTATCGGGACTTTAAATCCGTAAGAAATTCTTCGTGCCAAAAGTAAGCAATAGATTATGTCACCTGAATGAGCGGAATGCTGGCAAGATGAGATGAACGAAATTGTGCGACATTTTTAGTGTAACGATTTGTAAATAAAATTACTAAAATAATTTTATGTAGGCAATGGAAATGACCTTGACCGAGCGCTTAACTGACCCAAAACAAATATTAATTTGGGGGTTTAAAATGCCTATTGATCTCTATTTCAGAGAGTGCGATTTTCAGCCCGTTGGCGGGCGGGATATTCCTTCATTCATATAAGCACAATCGTTAATTAATACCAATACTAAACTTTACAATTGAATGTCAGCAGTTTTCGTTTCCCAAATTAAGGTTAGCAATAGGGAGTCACTTCGCTCTAACTTTAATCACATTGATTTCCCAGCAACACGTTTACACTTATTTTTACATATCATTCATAAAATTATAAGACGGGATGAGCCGTATTAATGTGAAGAAAAAGGCTAACTTTTATTGATTCGTGAGAGTAATTTTTGGTTGAACACAGGGTGCATGAGTATTTATTACGTTTGGGATATCTTTAATAAGGGTAATGGCAACTATTTACAAAATTTTATTTGCTGATTGCACCTCAAGTCTAAAGTTAACGATTCTAGCTTTAAAAATAATTTATTATTAATCGCTCGTTTAAAAGATGAAATATTTTGGGGGTTATTCTCAAAAAATATGTGCTTGCTATACCTTTTTACCTCCTTGCGAGTTTCATAAAAAATAATGCACCATACTTTAAAGGTAGAGTGAAATAGTTACCGTATACAATTGCCACAACTTTACCAAAATAACAAAGGCAAATAATGGTAATTAGCCAATAAATAACAAAATTAAATGTACTCTAGGACACCTGATTCAGATACAAACCACTTTTCAGACGGTGACAAACCCCCAAAATATTTCTCAATTTTTCTTCATCGCCATTAACTAGTTTAAAGTCAACCTCCTTCCAAATAGACGTAGTAGAAGAGTACCGCTCTCCTCATTCCAATTCGGTTAATATTTTTCCCTCTGAAAAACAATACGGTACCATCGGGTGAACTAGAAAAAAAGGAAACTCGTTTTCTGACCTTCTCATGCGGCCGCAAGAGTCAAGAGGCGGGTGCGGACCCTCCCGCGGCGATAATATTTGTTGTGGAATCGCCTTCGGTGAGACGTCCCCCGCCAGCGATTCCCGAGTCGCCCAAAATCGAATTTACTCCGGGTGACTAAACTTACGAAATTTCTGTTCGCCATGGACTAGTTTAACTCTCATTTCCAATACCTTCCCATTGATGCATATTTCACAGTAGGCCTAAAAACTATTAATTAGCAAAATTAGATACTTTTAAAATATGTTTTCGGTAAAGACCACGTTTAACCAGATTTATGTGCTCACAAAATCGTAGGAACATAGCCGTTACTCTATCAACTCTTGAATTTTCGATCGCTCATATCTTACCCCCAAGGATCAACTATCATCAAATATGGATAACACCCACGTGGTCAGAAGGCTACAGGAAATCTTATCCTAAACCGACTCTACTTGGTCATTGCGTTGGTATCTCCTTGAATTTTTAAAATGAATTGTTTATTTGAGATCCGTGGTTCAAGTCCCAGGTAAGGAAATATTTTTGTACTTGTGATCTGCTCGACTCCTCCATCCCCACCTCTCCTGTGTCCGTCTTTTATGTGTATTCATATACCTTTTCCTTATATCTCTTTCCATGTGAATGAAAATATAAATGTGTGTATATGTACATGAAATACTAACAATAAAAATACTATTTTGCGTCAAATTAATTTCATGAATATTGTGAATTTTGACCAAAAAAGGAAAATTTTTCATTTAATTCCATGAATTAAAATAATATTGTGTATAAATAGAAATATAACGTTAACATATAACCTAACGTGGAAAAATTTAATTATAAATATTCTCTTTTGCCTTTTATTCATTGCTAACCTCTTGGATTTAAGAATTTCTTAGGTTCTGAAAAGATTTTCACCTTCGTAGATATAAGAGAACGAGTGCAATATAGCCCATAATTAATATTTTTATCTTTTTTGCGCAACCGAAAAAATCATTGACGCTGCTAAATATCTTCACTATGCAGCACTCTCGATCCATATGCTACAGTGATCTGAATATTTCTTTAGGAATATGGACAGTGTAAGCGCATTCCAATATTGCCGCTTCAAAAAGCCCAGGAGAAAAATTTTGCCGATAATTTCATATCCCTGGTGATTTGTAAGCTCAATGTTCAATATCTACTGCAGTGCGCTCGTATGGCGAATATCGCGATAAAATATGCAAACCTTTTTTTTATTATCGGTATCATGTGAGAAGAAAGGTATGTTTATTTTTGTCATAACAGTATTTAATTGACTTATGAATACACCGGGGGAATTTTCAATGCATTGACGAAGTTATTAAACCCGATTTAAAGGCATTGTTTCTCCTTCAACTGATATGTTTTCATCAAATGCAATGCGCATTCCAACACGTATATCACATTTCATTTATTTCAGAAACATAAAAATAACGAGTTTTCATCAATCTTCTTGCCAAGCTCAACTCTTAGTTACATTAAATTACAAGTCTTGTCAGCAATATTCTATCATTTAGTAAAATTATAATAGTGCCTTATAAATACTGGTTAGCAAATTAAATAAACTTATGAAATCCCTGAAATTAAGAATTAGTCGCGGATAAAATTCGTGAAAAAACAGCCAAGAATTACATTGAGGTATTTTTATCATCGATTTGCGCGGACTGAAAAAGTTGAAATGCTAACCAAATTTACGAAGATGAATATAAATTGTCATTGGTCACTGAATGTTTCACCAAAAGCGATCACATAATTCGCATCAAGATGCAAATAGGGTAATAATGGCTTCTTTATAGATGTGAGGGATTTCTTTCGGGATATACTCGCTTGCCATTCCAGCTTTCAACCAAGGCCTTCCACGGAAAAATATAAAACTTACTTCGATCACGTAAACTAAATAGATTCCATAAAGGTAATCTTGAAATTAAAATTCTGAGAAATGCAGAGCAGAACCAATAGTACATAGTGCAGTACAATGGCAGTGGAAATCACATCGCTTCACTTCAGTAAATCAACCGGGTAGTGGGGACATACCCGTTTGTCCGCACTAAAACAGGTTAATGTACGCACAGAATTATTTAGACTTGAAAATGTACAAGACTATATTCTGAAAAAACGGCTGATAATGAAATAAGTGCTCAATATGTTACGTGCAGAGAGATGAGAACGTAAAAAATTCAAAATCTTAAGCAGGGCAAATATTAAAATAATAATAAGTGGCCAAGAAAGGAATAAGTTGTAATCAAAACAGCAAAAGGATCATACATAACGAATGTGCTCGCAAAATAATTGAAATATAGAATTTTCAAAATTATTGAAGGATATAGCAGAGTTAATATCAAGAGATGACTAAGACTCTACGACGCAATTAAATTCTCATTTCTTTAAATTGAAAATAGTAGTAGTTTATTGAAGTACTTTTTCCTATTATTTCGAATCAATTAATGAGGGAAAATAAATTAATTCGAGGTTAATCCATTGATAGTCTTCCTGAATATGTATACAAAACTCACTCCATAATACTTTTACGTGTAATATACTCCAATTAAACTTTCGCTAGTGCAGGATTTAACGCTGCGGTAAAAACTCTCAGGTAAACATAAGTTCCCGGAATGCACTAATCATGTTATGAGTGGAAATAGGGTTAAAAAAAGCTCTAAAAAATTAATATCTTGAGGGCATATGTATTCGTTCTGGCACTGGATAAAATGGAAGAAGGGACCTTTAGGTCTTAATTTTGCTCGATTAAAGAGAAGTTTCTCTATCAAACTAGGTCTTCAGAGATCGAAATTTGCCATTACAGTAGTGCCCGGATTTATTTTATTGTCAGTTATCTCTTCCCCTGAGAATTTGAATATTTTGACCTCAAATTAGTCTTTTCCTTCTATAATCTTCTAAAATTGTATTCCCATCGTGTCAAACGGGTTCAAACGAATTCCGGAATAGGCGTGACGCAGATACGGCGCCCGTATGCGGACTGCAATTTTGATGGTCTTAACAACTTAGTGATTCAGTCAGCTGAAGAATTAAAATTAATAGTAGACTCCCTAAATCATAACGTGATTGGAGGAAATTAAGACAAACGTTGATAGAATTGGGTAAATAGTCTTTCAAGTAGCACAGAAATGGTTTTATTGATGGGGAGAAAATATAAAGGATTTAAACGCTGGATCTACGACGGAAAATAACGAAGGAAATTCAATACCTTAAGAAATTATATCGTAAGGCAACTAGTTATTGACTGTGGTCCTCATCAGAGGTGGAAAGAAAGAGTCAGTGAAAACAGAGAAGAATGTAGCTTAATGAGACTCGGAAAATAATAAAAGAAGTAAAAAAGCCTTTAATTTACAGTCTTTATCCATGTCTTCAAGTGATTTGCACTTTTTATCAGTATTAAATGCAGGCAGTGAGAGGGAAAGTGAAGGGTTATTTAGATAAAAATATGATAATACGTTGCAATTACATCAAAATGTTGCATGTGATGAATTTAACAACAAAAAAGGGAATGGGCAGTCATAACTTATCAGAAAACTACAAGAAAAAGGGAGTAGTTACGTGTACCCACGAGCATGCGTGTACTGCTTCAAAACCTTAAATATTGACTCACCTGAAGACAATCGCCAGGGGTTAAATTATATTAACCTGGAACTTTTTGATTATACGTCGTGAATAGAGCAGTGAGATATGCTTTAAATAACATATTTCAATCAAGTGCCTATTAACAGAGCACGTAATATACATATCTGTATAACCATTTCCAGTTTACCTTTCTAAATATATCATTATTGAATAAATATTGTGCACTGAAAATGCATTAAGATAAATCCCCTCTAAATCTGATAGTTTCCGGTGTAACTTTATGGTGTTTGCTACTAATAATTTTGAATAAAACTTCATGCATTGTTTATTTCAAAAAAACTTCATGCATTGTTTATTTCAAAAAAACTTCAGTACTTTTATACAACCATGGTTTGTACGACCTGAAAATGCCGTTAATCGTTGAAACCATGGACGAGGAAAAACATGAAAGTTAGTAAAAAAATATATACAGTACGAGGTTAAAATTAAAATAAATATACCCCCTCTAATTTACATGTGCCTGTAACAATTTAGCGTAGCACTCCAAAAATATTTAAGACACTTTACTTTAGTACTTACACAAAAATAAGAGCGTTAGACGAATAATCCGGAATCTGGCTGGTTTAATAATCATTTTCCGTTAGAAATATGCTCCTGACAAATGGATATGACGAAAATAAACAGAATCCGGGGTGAAGACAAGAGTTCATTGATTGAGCTTACATTTTAATTTAATTGCTGAGTATTACTAATATTTTTAATTCAATAAAATCTCTATTTTTTTATATGAGGCCTTATGACATCCACTGAACTTCATTTTGCAACCTAGCGTTAAACATGTCAAATAAGTGTATAAAACAATCTGCACTATGAATAGTAATCAATTTTATGTCCTTAATCTTTGAATCTGGAAAGATACTAGAAAAACTCTAAAAAAAGCATGGGTACAATTAGAATCATAAAGGCGGAAAAGAGAGTAGATATTACAGTTCATCCTTTAAGGAAGACTTTGAGCGACAAGATACTGTTTCCTAGAAATAGACCAATTCACATTAATGTTGCCATGTTGATGTTTCATTTCTTTAGTTTAGCTTTATATCTGTCAGTTACATACTCGAGGCCTCAAATTATTTCGTACTTATATACTTGTATTTACTTTTGTGCTGAGTTGATAGAAGCAGCCACATGGACTCTGTCAACTCACTCTATGAACTCACCAAAAAAGTATATACGATCAATACTGAGCGTTGTAATTCAATACTCACACTTAGAAGATCATATAAAAATGGTGGTTTTATGTATAGATGCTGGTGTCGGGATAAAAAAATTAACTCTCAGAAGGAAACAAATGAAAAAATATTAGTCCAATGGCCAAAATTCCATTTTACCACACGGTAGCAGATTAAAGTGTAGTAAAATATTGTAATAAAATATAATTCACAGGAAGTGTGTATTTTACGAGAAACGTTGATCATAAAAAAATAAGGAGAACAAAGGATCAAAAGGCTAGGGTGTACAAACCTAATGCAGCTATTAATAGCGCCACTAATACTAGTCGAGGAAGGCTCTATGAGCAGGTAACGTAACTTTCTTCGAAAACCAAACTTAAGGTGCAAGCCAGTGAACTTAAAGTTTAAGTGACAATGGGCTGACTCAGTGGATTCTGAAAGTAAAATGAGACCGATGCCCAGAAGGTTCGGGTAACACTAGCCAATAGCCTTAGCGCGTTAAAAACAAAAAAAAAATTCGCAGACTGGCCTTTCAAAGTGATGACACACCAAGGCGGAGGGCATTTAAAAATCTTCTTAGGCGTCGGAGATTAAAAAGAAGGGCGAGAAAAACCGACCGCCTGAGAAGGGAGTCATGGGAGGGTGAGGACTTGAGGAAACAAAAGCGGAAAATGGTTTGGGGTGAGAAGAAAGGAGGAGGGAAGTGAGGGTGGGCCGAAGTAAGAGAGGGAGGGAAGCGAGGGGGAAAGTCTCTCAAAAAGAATTTGGAATGGCAAAAATGCGTGGAGAGAATGCAGAAGAGGAGAAAATTCTAAAGCGAAGGGGAGGAATGAGGGGTGGAAATTGGAGGAGGACAGAGGGAGAAGTATAGGAATGGTGATGAGGCATTCTTAGTATTTGGGTTTGGGTGCCGGATGAAGGGGAGTGCTGAGGGGACAACGAAATGCAAGAGAATAGGGAAATGGACGCTCATTTCAATGGGCCAAGTTATATTTTTTTTAATTCAGGGCAATGAAACGAACCAAAATGTTGGAATAAAATGAAAAGGCAGAAGAAACATGTTCTCATTTTTTTCTAAGTTAACTTTTTCAGTTATAATGATCATCAATTTGAATGCTTATCATAGTCAAGAGTATTAATATTTACACTATCTCCCTCTTCAAAATAAGATACATCAATATGGAAAAATACCAGCTAAATGTACAACATGTTTCCAATGGAACTAATTTCCTTGGTGCATGAAGCACTATTTGAAGAAGATTGCTATGGTGGAAAGGAACTCCGTACAGTAGGAGATGTAAACTTTTCTGTCATCTGACAAATATATTTTTTCTCTTTTGCTTGTTCTAGCCTTTTTCATTTATGAAATTGATGATCACTGAACTTTTACATTCAGTATTTCCAGTTGAAAATATTTTACTTATTCCTCAAAGAACTTTTCCCTTTCTTGGAATAATAAAATGCCATAATTAGTATTACCGCAAATTATTTATGAAAAATTATACCGATGAGAATATTACATTATGCTGATTCTGCCATAAAGCATAATAGATATCTGCAACAGCATATCTAAACAAACTCCATGGAATAGCATGATGAAAGTTTTAATATAACGGTGACTAGGTTGAAATATTCAAAACCGGCAATGACAGGCTCTGAGGCTACTGGAAAAGTATAGGCACGCCTAATGTACTGCTAAAGATGTTCACTTAGTTATTTCTTTAACGCCAAATAATCAACATTCCAGCAAATTCAACACAATTTTGAGGTGAATTAAAGAGTTAGATTGAACAAGAAGCTAGTGTATGCATATTTAAGAACGTCAACCACACAAATTTAAAATATTTATGAAACATTAACGCATAACCAATGGCAATATAAACATAATTTATTTTCAGGTACTATCTAAATAAATTAAGCTGTCCTAGCTTTCTTCCAAAATCAGAGATATAATACAAACAGTAAGAAATTTTTCATTCTGTCTCTTTTAAAATGTCTATCGACGAGTATTTCGCTTTCTCCATTATTATTATTAATCACCGATAACAGATTAATTTAAGCTAGGAAACATGAATAAAAAAAATGAAAATAAGGGTAAGAAATTAATAATCTTTTACATTGATAGTCGTAGAAATTTGAATATTTCTTCTCAATTAAAATTACGAGTAAGTTATAAAAACAAACGTTTTGCCTTTTATTAGCATTAATTAACGCACCGGACGTCATTTTTGCACTTTTATCATAGGGTATATTGCTTCAGAGGCTAATAGAGATTAAAAGGAAATATGAAATTAATTTAATTCTATCTTTGGGCATCCACGTTTAATGCAGACGATATCTCTATGCTCGCTTTAAGAAAACGCAAGGCTTCGGCGTGTTCATTATTATTTGGTCACCCAAATGAAATCAACCATTTTGAATGATTATTCAGCAAGAAGACAAATATTTTCCATTAATAGTTTTAGCAAAGTAAAACAAGTAACGGTTAATTCAATTCCAATCGAGTATATCTTGACTTTCAAATCACTGAAGATTGAAAAAATATACCCAATTGCTCCTCCAGAAAATACACGTCCCCACTCTAGAGGGGCGGCGGTGGAAACCACTGCGAAGTAGAAGAATAATCGACTAAAACGGAACAACAAGGCAATTATTGGACCCGGGACGGAAGTTGGGAACGGCATTCCGGTTCAGACTTGAGAGCGGGGAAATAGGAAGAACAATGGCGTCGTGGGGAGAGGCGAGGAAGGTGGGAGGAGTGAGAACGAAGGGCCGCTGAGGACTGGAAAGAGGAGAGAGGAAGAAAAATACGGGAATCATAAAGACAATTGAAGCCCATGACTTTGCGACGCAGAGTCTATGCGTTGCGAGAGAGAGAAAGAGAGATGAGGCCGAAGCGACACAGAGAATTGATTGTTATCTCCTTAACAATCGCCGACATTCCTTTTAAAAAAGGAGACAAAAGAGCATCGGCATGGAAGAACCCACACAAACGATCGGAGAGGGCGGTGTGTTGGCGAAGGGGGGGGGGGGGGGGGCGAGAGCGGGATTTAGAAGGGAGAGCGCCAAGCATCTCGGTCCTAGTTCTTCACAAACAGCACAGCCCGAGGTTCTGGATGGATCGATGAAATAAAAGATTTTAAAGAAAAGCATTCAGTTACGACACGGGGTAAATAAGTATATTGAGAGACAATTTAATAGCTGGCAAACCAAAGAGATACCAGAAAGTCATAGATCTGCTTCACTTCATACCACATAAACCTTTTCTCTCAACCGTCGTTGTTATGTTGAAGTATCGCAGTCTAATGATTAGTTTTTTTTGTGTCTTCACTTCTCCAATACTTTGTAAACCTGCTCGATTTTCTCTTGTCTTCAATATTTGGGAAACTGCGTGTCATGTATTTTAACTAAGGAGCCTATTGGAAATTTCAAGGTAGGCTCTTGCTTCATCGCCATGGGAGAAATGTTTCTTCAGAAAAAAATTAGAGTTTCAAAAGATCCCGATTGCTTTTAAAAACAGAAATTTGCTGCCATAGTTTAGTAAATTTAGAATATCCATTTCCGCTGTTTGAATTTTTACACTATTTAAAGTACATAATGAGATAATATGAACATGTGCTCCTAAAACAATATGCCTGCAATGAAATGAGTTACTTAGTCAACGTAAGAAAGTCAATTAAAATCCCTTAAAATAGGTTTTTGAAAACTCAAATTCTGAGAAATGCTGGTTACATATGGTACATATAGTTAATATTTATCATAGATAATGAGAGATTATTACGAAATTAATGAATTTCAATGTTCAGAATAATTTCATGCCAACATTAAGATAATTCATCCAAAAGTTGGAATATAATATTGCGCACAGGTAATGTTGCATGCACATTGGATGAGAATTGGAATAGGTTTGAAAAGTAGTCCTTCATTTAAAATAAAAGTTTAATTTTTGGGGTGATTGAAATTGATTATTTTAATTTCCATGATAAATAAACAAATTGATGTTTTATTTTCTTTGCAGTAGTCGCAAACGAAAAAGAAAAGCATTCCCCGAATTTCCGAGGCGAAAACATGCAATTACATCCGATTGTCTGAACGTACATTTAACCCACGGGAAAAATTCTCAGGCACGTTGAATTCAACTTATTGACTGCAAAAATCCTTCGCCCTACAGGCAGCTACGTAGTCATTCGGTGTCCATTCGCTATCCCAAAAACAAACTACGCGACCGTAAATAAAGCAACTGAATTTCAAAAAGACAATGAAAGAAAAATTTCCCCGGCAATCAACAATACCTGAATCCTGAGGCAGAAAGATTGTCCAGTTGGTTTCAAAAATTTCCTACCATGGAAATAAAAAAAAGAAGTAAATAAGCGAATGAATACCTTACGGCTAATTGAAAAAAATGAACAAAGGGGCTCCGAGAGACAATTAGATCCGGGACGCCGCCCATCATTTCTGTCATCAACTGTTAAGCCTAGGGAGATGTTGATATGGATTTTACGCAAACGTTGGGAGGGTCGGATGGTTGATGGTGCCCGCGCAAAAAAATAAAAACACCACCCAAGAGGTCGGACGGAAGATGCACGCGGACGCACGCGAGGAACGAGGGTGTTAAATGATGGTAATAGTATTCTGTCGTAAACGTTCAGGGCGGGAAAGAAAGCTCTTTTATCTCACATCTCTACACCCAACAACTCGACCTATGTCCTTTTATAACATTCTATTTCAGGGATTTGCCGCCTGAATTGGACGGCGCTGTCGGGAAGGCGAAGTGGGAGGGAATGGAGGGGGAGGACTTGGGTGGGTGGGGTGGATCCGGGCTGTCGGCGCGGGGACAGGGGAGCCGGGAAGCGGGGGTGTTCGAAGGGAGGACACAAATGGTGGGGAGGGCACTTTAGGTAGTTCCTGCGTTCGTTATCTCACCCATGTCTTTGTCTGCAGCAGGCCGGGGAGTTGAGGGTGAAGAATACGGCTCGTAAACTCCCTTGCGATCTGTTTTTGGAAGGCGTAGGACGAGAGTTACAAGATGAGATATGAGAAATCATGAGTATAAGAGACAGAGTGGGTGAAAATAAAGAAAATTGAGGTTCTAAAATTTAAATTTATAAAAAACGGGAGGGATTTCACGAATTTTTGTTTTTTCTTGAACATTTAATCGCAGAAGTAAGTGACAATCAACAATAAATCTATAAATGGATGAGTTGCATATAATAATGCATTATTCCACTAATACTAACAGTGGTATTAATCTATATATATATATATATATATATATATATATATATATATATATATATATATATATATGCTTTCATAGACGTAACACGGAAGTGCCGAATAGTACAATGCACAGTAACACATAATATAGAAAAACAAAAAAAGAGAACACACACTTATTTTCTTGATATTTCGACGGAAACAATCCGTCTTCCTCTGAAGATATAGAAGTTATGACTGCTGGAATTGTTGAGGTGAGGGGTGCGAGAGAAAGGGAAGGGGGCCAGGGGAAGGGGAGAACGGGAGGCGAAGGAGGGGTGGAAGGAATGGTTGGGGAGAGGAAAGGGAGAAGGAAGGGGTGGAAGTAACAATTTTAGGCCACTCCCATCAGTGAACGACATTGAGGCCCGGATGCTGATAGGCCATACAGATGTAAATGAATGCCAATTCAAGAGTTTTTAATTCTATAGGGTTATCGGATGTGGGAAGGGACGCTAGGACGGAAATATTGTAACACTGGTTGAAGGGGGTATTATGATGGGAAGCATGTTTAGGGATGGGGAGACCCGCGGACGGGGAGGAGGGATTGCACGAGGCGCGGTGGTTATTAATCCTAATGTTAAGTGGTGTGGAACATTGGCCTATGTAAAAGGACGGGCAGAGTTTACAGGTAAGAAGATAAACAACATTCTTGGAAGTGCAAGAGGAATAGGGGAAGGGCGGGAGAGAGTTGAATGGTGGGATGGAGTGGGGTGGAATGGTGAAAATAGGGCAGGTTTTGCATCTTGCTCGATGACATGGAGTGGGTATGGCTCTGGGGGTGTGAGGGGATTTTGAGAGTGGCCTGGTGGATTTGAGGATATCTGCTAGGTTGGCGGGACGTTTGAAGGTGACAGAGGGGCAATTGGGGAGAAGGTTGGAGGAAGTGTTGTGATTTTTGAGGATGGGGAATAGGTCTTTGAGGATTAATTTGAGAGACTGAATGCCTGGGAAGTAGGTAGTACAGATTGAGAGAGGCTGGGAGTCTGTGGTTGACGCAGGCTTAAGGGTGTAGGAATGTTTAAGTATTTTTTTATGGAGGAGAGAATCAGGGTATCCACGTTGGAGGAGGGAGTGGTGAAGGTTGTTAAGGTATTTGTTAAGGGATTCGGGATGGTTGCAAATGCGGTGACCGCGGATAGAAAGAGAGTAAGGGAGGGAGCGCTTGGTATGGGAGGGATGATAACTGCTGTAATGAAGGTATTGCTGCTTATTAGTAGGTTTGGTGTGAACAGAGGTAAGGAATTTGTTGTTGCTGAGGGAAATATTAACATCGAGGAAGGTAATCTGAGAGGATGAAATGGTCGAGGTGAAAGACAAAGATGAGGAATCATTGAGTTTGGAGATGAAGGAATTGAGGGAATCTATGCTGTGTGGCCATAGTAGCAAGATGTCGTCAATGTATCGGAGCCACAGGAGGGGTTGCAGAGGATACTTTGAAAGGAAATTCTCTTCTAGGACACCAAGGTGGAGGTTTGAATATGAAGGGCTGAATCTGCTACCCATGGCGCAGCCCTTTATATATATATATAGTCAAACAAAGGGTGGAGTAGAATGGACATCCTAGTTTCAAAAATCCCTGAACTGCGCGCAAATAAATTACTGGAATTTCAGTGGAGACGTTATCTGGAGGAAACAACGCCATTATTAGTACTTACCCTAAACTAGTCTGATGACCATTGAGGCTTTGTCGCAGAAAAGTTCTTTAAGAACAATCACAGTGTGGTGGCGACGCAGAGGGCGCTGTGGTCTAGCGATGAAGCGCATTTTCAATATAATATTTTATATTGATTCCACAAAATTGATAACTCTGGACATTTGTAACACATTGTTTCAATCCTTTCACATATGACATATATAATTTAATGTGTTTTCAAGAGAAACATTTGCGTCTATGCTTTAACATGTAAAACTGAAATAATGCTCGCATGATTTAAGGATGTCTCCATCTAAAACTATAAAAAGTAAACAAGGACTTATTGAATTTCGAATCTTTGAGATTAAAGCTTTTATTTATAGCTATGCATCCAGTTCACTTTAAGTCACATTTAAATGAGCTCACATATGAACGTACGTGATAGAAATTTAGATGAGAAAAAATAAGGAGCGTAAATTGAAAAGATAACACGTTAAAGGTATTGGAATGTGTTTTATTTATTAAAACGTCGAAATTACATAGACGTAGAAAATCTTTCCATACACAATACTCTGAGCTTAAAATTTTGCATCTACGGACTTGTGAGAATGTAAAATGAAGTTCTAATACTGAGACCGTACTATGTGTTCCTTCGTGTTCTCATTTCAGTTTGAGCCCTCGACACTTCATTCCTGTTTACTTGCATATATTCCCAACTCTTTAAGAGAGTTAATAACTCTTAATTCAGGATTAGAATATAACGGAAATAAAGACACTTAAGTAAGTTTAATTAGATACAGAGGTGACAGATGCCTCACGATAAATTATATCATAATTGAACTAATGGAATTATAGAACTAAATTTAAGCCAGAACCAAATTTTACCCAACAGCTCGGTCTCTTAATCCCTGTGGCACTTAAGGCACACTGCACTCTCTGAAAATTAATGATCTTTATGAAAGTGTAAGTGTAATAAAAAAACCCCTTCATTTTATGATGAAGAATAAGTAATTGCACGAAATGTATCAGGAAATTTCGTCATTAACCATCAAACTCTTACTGCGTAACAGTTTACTTCGAATAAAATATTGAGTATTACAATATAACTGATGTAGAAGGTAGCCAGTGATCTTTTTCACTATCTACCTTTATCTAAAATTTAGGTTGAATTTCAGAGACGTCTTGGGGAAGGAAGAAAATTTCCGTGAGTTCTCCGACAAATTTATTGCAGATGTTCTTACCAGTTAGCATAAAATAAACCTTCTGTTAGTCTGAATGTGCTCATTTTATGATTCTAAACTTTTATATTCCCAGAAAATAGGTTCTCTCAACATATATGAATATTTTTCTAGATAATATGCGTTAGATGTTAATGAATACAGTGATTATATAATACGGTGAATATATGGTAGAATTAATGGTGAAAAATATTCTCTATGATTACAACTGAAAGTAAGCATAAAAGCCATTTAAAGCATAGACAGAATTAAACATTTAATACACTATGGAAAATAGATGTAAAATATTGAGGAAATGAAATATAGAGGAGAAGTAACAGTATTTATGATCAGTTGAAATACTTTTTGGGGATAAACAAACAATAAATGACTAATTCATTGATAATATTTCGTTTATTATTATATACACCATTAATTTAATTCATATTTAAGTATTTCAAAACTATTTTCGGATGTAAATTCATCATTCTTTGGAAAAATTCTACTCTTATGTGTCGAAATTCACATAATGTGACATGTGAACAACTCCCATTGGTTTGTAGAATTTTGTTCCTCAGAATTATATACCCTTTAACGTAAATGTATGCACCACAAAGGCATCCGCAGCTAACACACTTAATTTTACTTTAATCTTTACGGAAATGCGGCTCTTGCAGCGATAACTTGTAAGATACTTCACGGCATCACCATGGGAAAGAATTATTTTCCTTGCATATATCTCATGAATTTAACCTTACACTAAAGAATGTTCCGGGTAAATACATGAATTCTTATTTTAAAATAAAATCGTCAAACCAGCTTGGGATGGTGCGCAAAACATAAAATAATCAAGCAGACGAAAGGATTATGGCGGAAGAGGTCGGAGGAAGATGAGTACATGGAAAGGGCGATGAAGAGGCATAGATGGAGGGCCGGAACGTGGCGGCTAAGGGTAAAACGTGAAAGGAATGGGAACGGATAAATTTGAAATTAAACGAGGAATAAAAAATGCTAAACGGTGTTGGAGAGAGAAGAGAAGGGGATTAATCTAGGACTGTAATTTCGCAGAGATTTACAGGAGGGTGGTGGTAATGGAGAGATGATAAGAAGGAAATCTGCGTGCATTGTGGTTGAGAAGTGTCTCGAGAGTCCGCCGCGCCGTGGGTAGGCGGGATGAAAATCACAAAAGTGGAAATGAATTGGACGAACGAGCGTGGACTCGGAAAATTGGGCGCGAAAGGGAAAACAAAAAGTCCGGTCTCATGGATTTGCAGATTGGGAGAGGGGAGTGGCGATAAAACGTTACCCAAGACCGCGTGAGGAAGGAAGGAAATGACTCAAAGTTAGTCTGCGAATTTTGCGGAGCGTTGAAAAATACCAGCCATCCAGAGCACACCAGGTTTTTCGCCTTTATCCTACGTGCCTAATTCTATATTATGATAGTTTCAGCCAAAAATTATGAATATGTTCCGCTAAGAACTATTTAAGATTAAAATAATGACTAGATTTTTGCCTGTACCGCATGGTAGTGTGGTTGATGATTGTTACGATTACCAATCCCTATGTAGTGTTACATTTTAGGCATGTCCGTTACACTTGGAGGTAACACAATCTCCACACTGCTGAATCACATTACATTATTGAATCAAAAATAAAGGTAAACAGATATGTATACATATATATATATATATATATATATATATATATATATATATATATATATATATATATATATATATATATATATATATATACACGAGTATATATATATATGTGTCAGTGGCTCGATATCCCGTAAAGAAAAGTTGTACCTGCTTGGAATTCGAATCCTTTCACCTTCCCCAGTAAACAAACATGTGCTTACCATTAATATATTTCTATCTCTTTCCTCTATATTTATAACCATAAGAATATTTTTTCGTGGGGATCGAGATGTTGCGGTGGCTATTGTACGGGCTTCCAACCCAGAGGGCTAGGGTTCAAATCCCGGCTGTGTTTAATATTTTTCACTGGTATCTCGATCCCTACTTAAGGTGCTTTGTGGAGGGCACTTTGAGTGAGTACGCCGTCCGTTGGATGAGACGTTAAGCTGCAGACCCCTTGGCGTCTTTCGTAGCGAGTAAATGCCGACGCCGTGTTTCTCTCCACCCTTCATCGTTTCCTGGCCATCTCTAACGGCGCAAATGACCTCAGCTGTTGGTCCCTAAATACTACTACTATATTTTTTAGTAGATTAGCATGTTTCTATATGTTTATGTTTGCGTGTATGTGAAATAAAAATATAGCATTTTTCCGAGAATGGGTCTTTTATTATA
Source organism: Hetaerina americana (assembly GCF_022747635.1). Classification (NCBI taxonomy): domain Eukaryota; kingdom Metazoa; phylum Arthropoda; class Insecta; order Odonata; family Calopterygidae; genus Hetaerina; species Hetaerina americana. The sequence continues at coordinate 68,560,196 of NW_027287205.1, read as the reverse complement.
TTTGTTATTATACAGGTATGTCCTAGTACATTTAACATTTTTGAGTGACAGAGGGTCTTTTATTTCAATGAATATTGTACTTAATTATATTTTCTTGGAGTACTAGAAAAATAAAACTAAATTCAAGTAATATAAATCAGGACATCGAAAACATTAGTTCATACTATGTAGTGAATCTACAACGTAGTATCTAACCACGACTCTCTAAGGTGTCTCTGTGTATAGGTGACCTGGTCAATCACAGGTTGCCAAGGTGGTTACATCTGCATCTTTTGACCAAATATTTGTCAAAATATAAGTTGGTATGGAAATTTAAAAGAATAATTCGCAAACCCAAGCTTAAATATATCTGTATTGAAGATTTTATGGTGCCCGAAACTTTTCCATAAACAGTTTTTTTCTTCTATCAGAAAATGAAACTGAAGCAAAATATTATTTTGTATTTTAAGTAGGGAATATCTTTTCCTCCATCAATCGAAGTTTAATCAAGTGAAAAAGTAGAGACCTACTATAATAACAGCTACTGCGAAGGGATATACGATAGGTATTGTTGATATAGGAAGGCTTTATTCATTCATTCAGCGGACCCATATTTTGGAAGAAAATATCCATCCAAGATCGCAAACAAATAAACAGAATCAACATTTATAAAATTCAATTACAAATGATGAGAAATCCTTTCTTTAAGGGAAAAAATGCTCGTAAAATATTACTTCTGACCATTTTAAGCAAATAATAATCAAAGATAAAATTTAACACCTGGTTGAAACATTATCAGCGGCATAGATATGCATGATAAATAACCGTTTAGACATAAACTCGGGAAGAGTATATACGACTCTCATAGTATCCCGGGTGTTGATGAAGATTAAGGCCAAAATTTTGTTTTTATAAAATGTAGTTTTCAACTTAAAAGGATAGAATAGGGCAATTAGAAATGTACAAACTTTAGTGCTGACAGAGGTGAAGTATGATACGAATGAATCAATATAAATAAAATAAAAGATGAAAATATAAATAAAGATTTCTAAAGGGCTAGAGGATGATGAAAACGGTTGGTAAGCGACTGAAAGATATTTGAAAATGTATTATTTTATCATTTTCTTGACACCCATTTAAAGTTTTTTTTGGATGGATAAATCTGAACAGGTACATATTTCTTAGCCCCGACCAGCAAGAGACACGCTGACACCCCAAACTAAAATGAATTGCCCTCAAATTCCACAAATATTCGGTCTCGCTCCATTCTGTCCAGTAAGCCTATCCTTTTATCCTAACCATTCCTCGCTTGCCCAAGGTTCTCCCCTTTATCACAGACTTCAATATCCCGTCGTCGATCAAAATTCTCTGAATGTATCTTTCCTGCTTCCTCTGGATTTCTCTCAACACCCCTCTTTCCGCTTCCACCATGTCTAGTATCTCTTCGTCGGTTTTTATCTCCGTCCATTTTATCTTTTCTATCCTTCTTCAAACATATCTCAAAATCTTACAATCCACGCCTATCATCTTGCTCCAACGACCATGTTTCCGGGCCCCAAAAGGCCATGCCCCAAATCAGTGTTTTCTTCACTCATATTCCAAATTCCTTACTCAACGTCTCTGTCATCAAGTCTCTCCTATTTGGGAATGTTTCTTAAACTAAGGCAAATCAAAACAGGAGATATAAGCATTAGGTAAGTAACCTGATTTTTGAACTCTAAGAGAAGTCCCTAATCCTATACGTTCAGTAGGGCTAAGAGAGGGAAATGAAAGGTTGCTTAGAAATTGTGAGAATAATGGACATCGAGCTAAACTTTATCGTTGAACTGAAAGACGAGTTAATTTTCAGAAAAGTAAAGAGTATGAGACAGAGGAGGCGGAGATGGTATGATAGTTGTTAAATATTTCGGGGGTTAAAGTAAACCGACCATATGAGATGAGACGAATTTTATTGAAGTTGATCCGTGGAAGATAGATAAGATACTAAGAATAACTTTACAGAATTGTGATTAGGCAATTTGGCTTAGAAATTGACAGGGAATGTGACTTCGACGCGGAATAGGTATAAGAGAGGAATATTAAAAAAAGTCATAAGAGATATGAAGTCGAAACATGTAGCAGGAAAAATATAGAATCCTGGTAGCACTACCATTAGAGAAAATACAGAAAATTGGTAGGTAGCCATTTTTTAGACGAACACGTAGTATTTATTGAGAAATGAAATAGGGCAATGATCGGTGACTTATTCGAAATCTATGGAAATATCTGACAAAACACGTACAGATGGACCAACGGAACGGGCAGTCAAAATAAGGAGAGTAGCAGACTAGAGTTCATCGTCCCCAGTGCCTTTTACGAAATATGTTAAGGAAATATTAAGGGTCGAATCTTAATTGGTTTGAACTAGTAAGGAAAATGAGAGGTGGAGGGATTATATTAGTTATACAAGTAATCTACCAATATTAGACACCCAAGAGGTAGCACCGAGGGTAGAATGCTTTAGAAATGTTATACAAGAAGCAAATGATAATGATAAAAGAGAAAAAAACAAGGTTAAGAGATTTTCAACAAGTAAGAAAGCTTATTTGACAAAATATGATAAGATATTTAAGCGGAGCAAGCAGGGAAGAAATAGGAGTAAAATTTACCTAGTGGTGGGTATATAACAAGAAGAAATGTATTTGCAAATACACCATTTGGAAGATTGCTTTTGAGGACAGGTGAGGCATTATTGAAGTTAATAAAGTATTAGTAAAGACGTAAATAAGGAGCGTAGCATGGCCTTCTTGAATTATAGGATGCGCACAGATTATAGGCTTTTCAGATATGGGCATGGTGAAGAATTCAGAGGAGTAGTTAGAAAAAGTGAAATGCAAAAGGATGAGGTTTTAAATGCGGTGAGAGAAGAGTGGAAGTTGCTGAATGAAATCCTAAGAATAGAGAAAAATTAGTTTGAGAAAATATTAAAAAGCAGTGAAATGCTAAAGGCTTGTGATAAATCATAGAATTTTAGCTAAGAAGAAGAGAGGAAAACAGAATAGGCTTTTTATACAGCATGATGGTAGGTGGAAAGTACGAAGAGCTGAAGAAGGAACAAATAAGGTTGTTACACGGCGTGAAGAACGTAGAATCGATTATAGCCCAAAACAAAGCATATATATTATTTGAGTAAAGAAATTTTAGCACTTATTTACAATGACTATATGGGGGCGTCATTTCTTAAACCTTTGAATTTGTTGAAATTTGCACAAATTTGTTCATTAAATATGAATTTCTTCCATCGCCTCAAGCCAAAAATTTTAATTTTAATTTTCATAAGGTATATTACCTTGAAATAACAACGGTCTATATCAAAGTGTCCATTCTCTAGGTATTAATTACCCCGGTCTCAATTCAGTCCACATTATAAATGACTCAGTCACATACGCCGTTTTTCTCCCAGTTCCCGTGCAATTACGCTCGTTTTCATCATGCGTAATCCCCAATTACTAAATTTGTGCACCTAATGTAGTTTATGTACAATAATGTTCTGCCTAGAGCATCGTAACTCTTTTATCCTCATTTATTACATTTCCCAGCGATTAATCTCTATACGTAACATGCATCACACTGATTCTATCATGCAGCTACCTTGTTTGCCCGAATGAAAATAGCTGAATTATCAACTACCTCTCTATAATTTCATACACGTACAAGCCAAGAGAATGTTTTTTCTCACAATTTATGTACTTCCATTGAAGTGTATCAATTATCGTAATTATTAAATGAATACCGTTTCAAAAAATGTTAATGGCTGCTTGTCATTTTTAATTAATTCTAACAGATACTAGCCATGATGAGATTTCAATTTGTCACATAATTTTAATAGGATTTTGATAATTGTAATTTCAAAACCTTACTGCCTTCGGATGAACCATGACCCTAGTTATTTTTTGGTTTCAGAAAATATTACTTGAAGTATCAGTCATTTGAAAAATGTAAATTTTTAATTTCATCTTACCTTATGACTATCTTGAAATATTTTCCATTCTAAAACTGATAAAAGTAATGAATTGTTGTCCATGATTATTTCCTAGTTTGAGTCAGCTGAAAATGACTTTTTTGAGTTTTGGTGTACGCTATAAGTTCCAACATCAAACCCTTTGGGTCACAAAGAGCTATTTTAAATGTAATGGACATAAAATTTCAACAGAACAATCCATAAGAGACCAAATTTTCACAAAAGGAATCTCGCAACATCATTTTGGGGGGGAAATATATGGTATAGTGTGTGCTTAATTGTTCTTGTAAATAGATAATGTATTTCTAGCCTAATAGTTTTATTAATAGCCTCTTAAATGCACTAAGGGATTTTTATTAAAATCTAACATATGATGACGCATTTCTTTCGATATCATAAATTCAAATCGTTAAAAGCCATCACGAAATAAGTTAATGGATATATGTGTGCAGGTGATTAGTTTTTGATAATTCCAATATAATATGCGGACAACAAATACCACCTATGAAAAAATGAAAAGACATTCAGAAGTTCTCTGATATAATCATAGTTAACAAGAGAGATAAACACGCTGCAAATTTAACGCCTGCCCATATCCAAATTATTCTTGGCAGAATGTGTTAACGACACCATCAGACGGGAAAACCCACTCGGAAATTGGCATTTGAATCAAGAAAACAAATCGCGAAATTGGAAAAGTGTCAGCAGATGAGGAACGACTTCAAAATTTCGCGTTTAATGGGAATATAATGAGGTAGTGAATGATGTCCAAACAAAGTTAACGAGAAGATCGTTTGTAAAAATTGTTAACCTGAAAATTCATTTCCTAAAAAACTTGGAATTCTGATCCTCACCTGGTGCAATGGCTATCATCTCTCTTTAAAATTAGCCGATCCAATCAGAAATTGAAATCCATGACGTAGAGGATACTAATCATGATTTTCAAATTTACTGGTGTATGAAGGAGTCAATATCTGTGCAAATGGTAAATTTGCCTTACGAAAACGTTTATTTTCCACATAAGAAAATTAATTAAGAATGTATTTATTCCCAAAAATGTGAGAATTTATGGATCAATAACCAAATTAGCTCAGTATTGCATTTATCACTGCATGTACATTATGTTTGGACTTAAAATATTAAACCTTTGGTCAGGCACCCATAGACATTTCGCTCCTGGGGATAATGGTGTTTTTAGTCAGGGATAAACTGAGTGATAGGTTTTCTCAAAAACTGTCACTGTTTTCTTGAAATGATGAAAGATACTCTGGTTATTTAACAAAATGCAGGATAAATAAAATTAAATGCAAATTTCTATAGCCGCAATAAGTGACTCATAATAAGAATAATTGCGGCAATAGGAGTTTTATTTTTATTTCATTAATTTAGGAGGTCGTAGAATTCCAGTTCCAAGATTTCAAAATACAGGAGAAATTTACCATGTTTCAGCTTAATCTTTAACTCTTCATATGAGCTCATTCTATTTGGAAAACTTAACGATATACACGTTAGAGTTCCCCAAAAACCTTGAGATATTATCGGTAACCAGATATTGTAACATGATTTCGATTTGAGAAGTCGCACGAACACTTTGAAAGAGGAAATCGCCCGAAGTTTGGATGCCAGCTAAAATACGAAAGTAAGTGTGTGCATTTTGCGTGATTAGTGACTGCGATAATTGCAGTAACTAGTACTGCTTTTAGTAAAAAAAAGCACTTCACAGGACAACAACCATACTCGAAGCGAACCAAAACCCGCGAAAGCAGGGTTAGCTGAGGAACGATTCAAGCGCCACCGAAATGAGTACCAGTGGCACTATCTGAGCTCAAATTATTAGAGGAATGGAAGTTCTAAAACTTTCCAAAAAGAGACATTACGGTGAGCCTATTAATTCGAGCAGTAGTAGTTATTAAGAGAGGCAACCGATAGATGAGGTTAGTTGCACCGTTAAGATTGCGTAAGCTTTCGGGGAGTAAAGGAAGGCTAGTACACTTAAAGATGAAAGACGCAAAGAGTTTCACAGCTTAACGCTCAATTCACTGCGGAACGGGTATAGTGCAAAGATACGCACTCAATACGGTACCCAAATAGAGATAAGAATATCTCAACAAAATTTACCACCATTGGAATTTAAGCCAGTCTTCCAGCGTGGGAAGTGAATACCTACTTATGCCGTCGCGAAGTGCATTCTGCGCACCAATTTGATCCCGACAGCTCATTCAAGGCACTACGCTATTTTTCTCATAAGAATGAAAAATACTGTCTGAAGAATACTTTTCACATAACATTTTGAGGAATGAATTTTATCATGGTGCGCTTCCGTGTCATTGGCTGTCGTGCACGACAGGACGGATGCGGATGTGAAATACCTTTTGTGATTATAATCGCTTTGACGGAGGAGTGTGCATCTGAATGCCGGGACCGAATAGTTTCCCTAAGGGTTATCTGGAAACCGAGCAAGAATCACGTGCTGAAGAATGATTTCACAATCAAATATCTATAAAATACAAGTAACGTATGCACAGTCAACTCGAGGTACAAGCGTTGAAACCTCGAAATATGTTTCCCCCCACATTCTTATATGGCGGAATGATATCAGTAAACTGTTTGGTGGACTCAAATGAAAATAGTCCGTCAAACCTGATAAACTCGTACGGTTTGTCTTTGTCATGTGGTGTCATCCCTGAAATTTTTCTCAGTATCCACTTGGAATCAATTAATTCTTTAAGCTTCAAGCCAAGATTTGATTTTGTTCAACATAACGAAGGGAACATCTCTTTTTGATTTTTACTGTTCAATTAGCATTACACTGATTATCATCAGAATTACTAATTCCCATGTGATGTATTTCGAAAGTATTAAATATTCCCTAAAACATAATTTTAAATAATATGGTAATGCAAAACTTTCCAATGCCATATAAACGTGAAACTATTATCTAACATTCTCTAACTGTATCCAACGGCGTTATAGTTAACTTACAGCCATTTCTCTAGTCCATTAACCTATGCACACGACACTATCACACAAATTGGGAAATTGGAATATTTCATTCTAGAGAAAAAGCACAAAAATATTTTGAGTAAATAGACATAAACGGCATCCTATGGCTATTGCAAAGGTCTTTTATACCTTCTTATCACCATTTACCCCTTTTAAGTTATGACATATCCGTTTCCCCTCCTTCCGAGCATACTAATCATATGATAATTTTGTCAAAGGAATCTCAAAGGGAATTTTGAGGGAATACTTTGAATTTGAGAGTTCTCCAACACTTATACGGCTTTCGTAATGAAAGTACACTCCCATTAACTCATGGTCTCCAGGCATAAGTCATCGCAAGAAAATTTCCAGAAAATATGTATATCCATTTAATATCATTTATATGGAAATTGTGAGCTATCTCATATTATTAGGACCACAAAAAATGGCCGATGAAGATGATTTTTTAAATATTGTCTACATTTAATATAAAGTTGATTAATGCAATAAAAACGCTATATTTATCATCACAATATTTAAGGAAGCTTGCAGCTTCTAGGAAGAAAATTTTTTAACACACTCAGCTAATAAAATTACTGTGGCTGGCCTAAGATATCAAACAAAAACTTACCTTATACTCTGAGGTGCCTTTTTTGACTCGTAATTTCTACTGTGCAGACATAAGAGATAGACAATTAATTAGATCCTCATAAAAATTTAAAAGAAGCACCATAAGGAGCAAAAGTTATTATTAATTCATAAAATAATTATCAGAAACAGTTAAGGTTGAAACTATTATATGCCATATCTTTTTAAAACTGGCGTGCTTTAAGTTCACCTGATCGAGAACTTTCTACATCCGTATCCGCCAACATGTAGGTATTTCTGCTACCTAATTGCGAATAAGAATGTTTTATATAGTATAGTAATCGAAATAATAACTATTTATCGCAATATGTTGCTTTAATACACAAAATTCAACACCTTAATGCAATTAGCAATGACTCATTATGTGGAGATCAAATTTCCATACCTCCCACAACAGCACTTTATAACTCTGCATCAATTTTTACATTACTATCACTAGTAAATTGGTAATATTCATTTTCCTCATCATCGTTATGGAATTCAATCGTCATAGTAGCACAAGCAGAGAAAGGACAGAGATTGGAGACAAAGTTCTATATGAGCTTGTTCTATAGGATCATTTTCCCTCAGTTCCTCACAGTCAAAAAGCTCCATTTATCTACTATTTATTTACATCGTTCCTCGATGATCACAAGAATCTTAATGCAAAAACGACTACCGAAGACCATAATATCAATATGAAAAATATGTTGCCGTGTTCAATGAAGCACTAGTGTTAAAATGTGTTTTTGCACGTGCTGAAGTGTATTTTTGCAATTTGTACTAATAATAAGAGGTAGGAAGCTTCTGGCAGTGGTGAAGGGAAGCGTGGAAGTAGTGAAAAATAGTAGCATCAGGTACAGTTCTCAGATTCGGAGAGATGTCCAAAGTGGAGAGGGGAATTAGGAAGGATGAAAACATGCCAAGGTGAACAAGCATGGCTGCGTGCCAAAATCTCGAGGAGAAAGGGGTGCGTGTGATGGAGAAGATGAGCAAAACACTGGGTACCAACAGCCAGAGGAAGGACAGTGTCAAATTAGCCCACGGGAAGTTGGAGTTCCCTCTCTTGACGGGATACACCCTACGATACTGAAATTGAAGCCCATACTCTTCACCTGAAGGCCTATCATATATGTGGGTACAGATCATCACACAATAAAATCACCAAAACTGTGTGGAATACGTAATCCTATTTAGTAATACTGTTTCTTTCACTACAAAACCTTCGGATTTCCGAACGTTTCGAAGACACCACTAAAAAAACCACATAGCTAGAAATTAACTTAAGATGGTCCGAAGCTATTCCGGGATCTGTACCAACGGCTCAACATCAATAAAGTTTACATACAAGTAACCAAGCATGTGTCTCTAACGGCAAGAAAAATATTCATGATTCAATTATGAATGAAATAAAATGGCAAAAAAGCAAAGTGTATCTCAAATTTAATAGTCCACCCAATTTCTAAACGAAAGAATAAAAACTAAATCTATTCGCATACTTTGAGGAAAAGCTGTCTTCATGCAATAATGATACTTAAATATCTACGGGAATGATGGAAGAAAGAAGAATAATCAATGCGTACCTAAAATTGTGTAACATTAATATCAAGATTATGCGTTATGTGATAGTAGTAATAATGACTCTTATAGAAAGAAGCATGGAGTACAATCAGGATTTAATTGTTTGTTTCATAAATTTTGATAAGGCGTTTGCTAGAGAGAATAAGTGGAATCAATCAATGTATTGAAAAAATAGTAGCAGACTGGGAGGATTAAAGACTTATCCATAATCTGTACATGTCTCAGACGGTTCCGGGTAGATAGGCGGGATACTCAGTGCTAGTCAGGTGAATTAGATGGCCTGTAACCCCTATTCCTTTAAATACATGCGTGGAAATAATGGCAAGGGTGGCATGCAGAGGGGTGGAGGCAGGAGTGAAAGTAGGTGTGGAATGCATAAAATCAATTAGATTTGCCGTAGACCAAGCTTTTGAGTAGACAATCCATTAAGTTGTTAAAATCATTGCTGAGAGCATTATATACCAGTGTGATAGGTACTGTCGGAATGCAATTTTAACAAAATAAAGGCTATGAGCTTTCCCGGGAGGAGAATGACTAAGTAAAACGTTCAAATTGGAGGCCAAAAACTAAAGTTGGAAGAACAGTTTACCTATCTGCAAAGCGTCTTGAGCAAAGATATTCTAAATAGTCGGGAATACAGAATTGCGTTAGGCATTAAGCCTGTACAAGGAGGAAGGCGTTGATTGCTATGCTGAGTAAGGATTTGAGGAAAAAGTTCGTTTAAACTGAGATAAGGGGCTTGTTTGCGCACAGCATGGAAACTTGGTCAATGATGCAAGATCGTTGATATGTCCCTTATGATATGTGAGCGGGAAGTACGGAAAAATTAAAATAGAATGAAAGGAAAACAAATGTAGAGATACCAGGCATTGTGGGAGAAGAGACGGGATTGTTGGGAGATATCCAAAGGAGACAGGCAAGGTGGATGAAGAGCATCTAGATTGGCGATATAATGTTGGCGAGCTGTGACATGGAGAAGAACGTCAGAAGATGAGATGAAGAGGTCGGTGAAAGAAGGCACATGGGTGGTATGAAGGTATATCGAATGTTTACAGATTTGAAGAAGGATGTATTGTACTGTGCGGTTGGTTTATCTTTTGTACGAGTTTAAGATATCTAGGGGTGCTACACTCCAGTCCATTTAGAAATATGCCTAACTCGCTAGACTAGCAAATAAGATCCTATCAAGATGACTGATGTAGTGTAGTCAAATTGCAGCAAAGTTTGCTTTTTACTTATTATCCCTTAAAAAAAACGATAAATAATATCGGTTCAGTAATTTAAATTTAAGAGAATTAACTCAGTGATATTTGTTCATATTATCCTTTTCCGCTTTATTTTCACGATTGTTTCTTCAAATACAGGTATATTTTGATTTTGAAGATACGCATTTGAACTTGATTAAGTCACCCACATGAGCAAAGTTCCAGGAGGGTGCATCAGGGGAATGTAGTAGCTTCAGTGGATAATAAAATATTAATTTGATAATAAAATACGTTCGTGTAACAAATTTAAAAATCATACGAAAAAAAAATAACTTTTTGTGCAATGGAACTTAAATAATAACTTTATGAAATTAGGACTCATTAATTATTTAGGCACACATGTCAAAAAAGAACTATAATATGAAAATAATTAATTAAACACGCGGTAATGAATTACCCTCCTAAGTATCTGATATGAATGGATTTGAAAAAGCAAGACACTAAAAGTAGTTTTGAAGAAAAATAAAGATGCAAATTTGGAATGAGAGCGTGAAATTTATCGCTCGTATTAGTGGTGAATCCTGCTACAAAAATACATCCCATCATTCAATCCGTTAAAGAGACTTGCTCGTATTACAATCAAATTTCCACAGATACTAAATGCTATTCCAGAATGAAATAAAACAAATTTCCAAGTTTTGGCAACTAAGACTGAAGTATTCGGCAGCACGTGTGCTCTATAAGTCTTAAAAATTAACTGCCGTTAGTCTGGCTTTATATTCGCGATTTTACTTCTATTGATTGAGATTCATATTAAAAACAAGTTCATATATATATATATATATATATATATATATATATATATATATATATATATATATATATATATATATATATATATATATATATATATATATATGTGTGTGTGTGTGTGTGTATATATATATATATATATATATATATATATATATATATATATATATATATATATATATATATATATATAATGTATAACACTTAGCACTAGTGGACACAGACAAAAACACACAAAAAAAGAGACTCACTATTTTTCGAATTTTCGGTGGTCGTTGCCACCTTTATCAAGGAGGAGAGGGACAGAACTGAAGGGAATACGAGGGCTGGAGCGATGGATGGAAGGGGAAGGTGGGGAGGGAATTCCGAAGGGACGGGTTTGGAGGGGCAGCGTTAGAAGGGTGGGGAAAATGTAGAAGGTGATGGGGGTGGAAGGGGGATGAAAATATAATTAGAACAGGGTAATTAGTGCCTAATATTGATTCCTGGCCAGTTCCAGGACTCCAAAAGCCAGATGAAGGATTGCTCTAGTGTTTTCAGTTTCAGAGGAGGATCAGAGGGTGGGAGGGATGCTATGATTGATACACTATAGCATTTATCAAAGGGAGTGTTGTGTTCGGAGGCGTGTTTGGGGATAGGGAGCATGTCAATGAAGGAAGAGTTTTTGCATGAGGCTCGGTGGTTGTTGATTCTGATATTGAGGGGTGTGGTGGTTTGCCCAATATAATAGGCAGGGCACAGTTGGCACTTCAGAAGGTACACTACATTGCTAGAAGTGCAAGTAGAGGAGGGAATTGGTGGGAGAGAGTTAAAAAGCGGGTGGGAGAGGGATGGGATTTTGGTTTTGAAAATAGGGCATGTTTTACATCTGGGTTTATTGCAAGGCGTTGGAGTGGTTTTAGGACGGGTTGGGGATTTAAGGAGTGGATTTGTTGATTTGAGGAGATCGGATAGGTTGGCGGGGCGTTTGAAAGTAACTGAGGGGCATTTGGGAAAAAGGTTGGCGGTGGCATTATGATTTTTTAGGATAGGGTAGAGGTCTTTCAGGATTGATCGTATAGATTCTAAGCCCGGGAAGTATGTAGTGCAAATTGAGAGAGGGTGGGGTTCTGCGGTGGAGGAAGGTTTGGGAGTGTACGCATGTTTTCGGATTCTTAAACCACGTGACATTCCTCGCGGACGTATTGCATTTCTGCCGGAATCTCCGGTGGAAGGCATTTTGGGATTCCCAACCGTCACTCCAGCAAGTTTCCAGACCCCTTCACAACGCCTTACATAAATTCAAGCCGGCTTCTGCCCGAGAACCCAATCCCCTCCCCCCAAATCATCCAATTGAAATTTTTATAAACCTTCTCCTGTCCAGAATTTCCAACCCGTCTTTCCTCAAGACCCTAAATCCTCGACCCAACCTGTCTCCAACCGAATCCACTGAACTAAAAAGGCTAATTAAGGATCCTAATATCATCATTACTTCCGCGGACAAAGGTTCAACAGTTGTTGTCTTAAATAGATCGGATTACATAACGGAGGTTGACAGGCAACTCTCGGATACGTGCGCATACCGGCAAATCCCCGAAGACCCAAACCCCGCACTTCAGAAGGAACTTATTGAATTTCTCGTGTCCAACGGGCCAAATGAGGGTCTATCTCCTTCAGACCTGGACCTCCTCTCCCCTCCCCACCCACGCACCCCTCATTTCTATATCCTTCCAAAGATTCACAAGCCTGGGAATCCCGGTCGTCCGATTTTATCCTCCCGTCACTCCCCAACTGAAAGAATCTCTGCATTTGTAGACCACTATCTCCAACCGATAGTCCATTCCCTACCGTCATACACCAAAGATTCTTACCATTTCCTGGAAAGACTAAAATCAACCTCCCTCCCTCCAGATACTGAGATCATTATGGCCACCATAGATGCAACATCCCTATACACATCGATTCCCCACTCAGAAGGTCTCTCCGCTCTCAAACATTACCTCTCCCAACGCCCTGAGCCACACATACCCAGCACAGATTTTCTCCTTAGTCTTTCCGAGTTCATCCTCACCCGCAACTCCTTTTTCTTTAACGACAAATTCTTCTTACAAATCAAGGGCTGTGCCATGGGTAGCAGGTTCAGCCCTTCCTATGCAAACCTCTTTCTTGGTCTCGCAGAGAAGAAATTCCTGTCAAAACAACCACTGAAACCTCTATTGTGGCTCAGGTACATCGATGATATCTTCCTCCTCTGGCAATATGGTACCGATTCCCTAAAAGCTTTCATTTTCGACCTCAATGCTTCGTCCTCTATTTCCTTCAGTTCTACAGTATCCTCCTACCAAATCACCTTCCTAGATGTAAATGTTACATTAAGAAACCAAAAATTTCACACCTCTGTACATATTAAACCCACAAACAAACAGCAATACTTACACTACAATAGTTGCCACCCATATCACACAAAACGCTCCATTCCTTACTCCCTATCCACAAGGGGACACAGAATTTGTAGTGACCCTGATTCCCTTGATTATTTCCTTTCAAGTCTACACTGTTCCCTCCTAAAAAGAGGTTATCCCGAATCCCTCCTGAACAAAAGAATCCGAAAACATGCGTACACTCCCAAACCTTCCTCCACCGCAGAACCCCACCCTCTCTCAATTTGCACTACATACTTCCCGGGCTTAGAATCTATACGATCAATCCTGAAAGACCTCTACCCTATCCTAAAAAATCATAATGCCACCGCCAACCTTTTTCCCAAATGCCCCTCAGTTACTTTCAAACGCCCCGCCAACCTATCCGATCTCCTCAAATCAACAAATCCACTCCTTAAATCCCCAACCCGTCCTAAAACCACTCCAACGCCTTGCAATAAACCCAGATGTAAAACATGCCCTATTTTCAAAACCAAAATCCCATCCCTCTCCCACCCGCTTTTTAACTCTCTCCCACCAATTCCCTCCTCTACTTGCACTTCTAGCAATGTAGTGTACCTTCTGAAGTGCCAACTGTGCCCTGCCTATTATATTGGGCAAACCACCACACCCCTCAATATCAGAATCAACAACCACCGAGCCTCATGCAAAAACTCTTCCTTCATTGACATGCTCCCTATCCCCAAACACGCCTCCGAACACAACACTCCCTTTGATAAATGCTATAGTGTATCAATCATAGCATCCCTCCCACCCTCTGATCCTCCTCTGAAACTGAAAACACTAGAGCAATCCTTCATCTGGCTTTTGGAGTCCTGGAACTGGCCAGGAATCAATATTAGGCACTAATTACCCTGTTCTAATTATATTTTCATCCCCCTTCCACCCCCATCACCTTCTACATTTTCCCCACCCTTCTAACGCTGCCCCTCCAAACCCGTCCCTTCGGAATTCCCTCCCCACCTTCCCCTTCCATCCATCGCTCCAGCCCTCGTATTCCCTTCAGTTCTGTCCCTCTCCTCCTTGATAAAGGTGGCAACGACCACCGAAAATTCGAAAAATAGTGAGTCTCTTTTTTTGTGTGTTTTTGTCTGTGTCCACTAGTGCTAAGTGTTATACATTATTATTCACGTCCGTGAGTCTTTCAAAAAGTGTTATATATATATATATATATATATATATATATATATATATATATATATATATATATATGTGTGTGTGTGTGTGTGTGTGTGTGTGTGTGTGTGTGTGTGTGTGTGTGTGTGTGTGTGTGTGTGTGTGTGTATATATATATATATATATATATATATATATATATATATATATATATATATACACACACACATATTATAATCTGCAAAACTGAGCATGCAAATTGAATATTCCTTCGCTTCATTTACATTAACGCTCATTACTTGTCTATTGTTTCCTCTTTAAGGAATACGGCGAACAGCGCTCGTGGGTTTTAAACTTTACTTACGGTTCTCCCTTTTCCATTCACACAGTATTGAACTTTTTATTGCAGTTTAACCGAATTGTGCTTGTCGATGTAGCTCTTTCTAAGGGCTACAAAATCAATTACTCTACGCTGATATCTATCTCTCAGTGATTCCATTGCGAAGGTTCATTTTTAGATGATTGTGCTGCCCCCATCTTATAGAGGTTGAATTTTGTTGCAGAAACATGCAGAGTGCACTTGAAATGCTAATATTCAGAATAGTATACAGGTATACAGTTATTACGCTGGCAGAATTGATGTGCATTTTCTATCAGTAAGATCGCTTTTTCCGATGAAACTACGACCCATTCGCAAATCTAGAAAAGAATTCCCATGGAGCGCCTAGCGCTGTCACTCTGAGACACGCTCTCCAAGTACTACCGACTAAGTGTAAAAAAAGAAAGCATTTAACTTTTTTATCTCCGTCATGAATTCTGCAAGAAAGAGTGTGTTTCGTAAGAGAGCTCGCGCCCCTGTTTCGCTCAACTTAGTGCGTCAGAGGTGAGAGGAGAAGAAAGTCCATCCCCTTAAGTGGATGCTAAGAAATAAAGGAGAAAAATTACAACTTGCGGGAACGAAATAAATAAGGACTGTCGTGGGGATTAGTGGGCAAGAAAAAAAAGTTAAAAGAGGCAGGATGGAGGATGTGGAGAAGAAAGGAGGCACCGAAGGATGAAATCAGGAAAAATAAAAGTTGAAGTGGCAGCGGTAAAAGAAGAAAGTGCTTAAATATAAAGCTTTTCTCCATATAACAAATGACTCTGACTTTTAATAAGGAACCCTTTCATTAAAGATATAATTAAAACCGAATTCAAAGCGCTAACTCATCGGAATTTGATCGATTTTTAATAAAATATCAAAACATCAACGTTACTTATGGGCCCATAAATATTTGAACGGGCTATTTTCTTGGACCCTCCCTCACTAAAAAACGAAACCCATTTAATTGACTCCAAGTATAGTCCAAGATTTTCTTAGATGTGGTTAAACACTAAGAGGTATCCATGCAAAACTATGCAAAGAGTTTTATTCGTATTTCGCTAATTATAGAGGGAGAAAAATTGTCCGTTTACGGAAACAGCCAACAAAACAGGCTACTATTTAGAAAGGAAAATTCCCTTGGAATCTTTTATGACAATTCTCAGAGGTCCATTTCCACTGCAAGCAATTCCAATTTTATATTCAATATCCCAAGTGCAGGAAAATTATGGCGTTTTTAGCATGCATATCTTATCTTAGGAAAGATCAAAGCCGAGTTACGAACGATATTTGTTTGATTTAATAGTGATCCCAAAAATTTCTTTTAACAACCCCTTTCTTCTTTTTATCATTATACCTTGTTTACAAATTTAGCTTTCATTCAGCGCACTGAGTCTAATTCAGACACCAAAGCTCCCATGTAAAGATTTCATGCAGCTATTCACTTCAAAGAAAAGTGTAGCCTATGCTACGGGTACCAATGCTCGCATTGATTTGGCGTCGAGTTCCACTGTATTGCCACACGAGCAAATTTATTCAAGTGCACCCTTTCTTTCCTTGCTCGAGCATTAATTCATCTTCAACTTCTTTCCGTAGCCATAATCCCAAAAGATCATCATTATCTTCAAAGATCATTAACCCTAGGATTGTTAAGGCAGCGCTCTGTTCCCAAGTCTCCCTTACGTCTAACCTCAGACATACTTTTTCTTATATGATTTTGTCTCAGACATTTATATTTCATGTGCTGGAGAGTATTCCTCTGCAAAGTGATCCCTTCATCTTTTCACTTAGTATTGGGAGTACCATGTTTAAACTAACTCTATGGCTTCATCCTATGGTTGCAAATAAATGTTACTTCTCTTACTGTTCTTAGAAAATCATCAAATGAAATATGATAACCCTACTTTCTCTCATTTTCACTCTGATGATATTTCCATTGCCATCATAATAACACGTCCATTTATTTTAATTTTTCGGCATAGTTCTTCCATGTGAACCCAACATTAGGGTGAATAAACTATACTCTAAATAGATTAGACAGTGCTAAGTGCATATGAGCAATACCGTAAGTGATAGAGCGAAAGACTCTTTGTCACTCTAAGGGTTTGCAGAATAATAAATCAAATTAACATTACATTTTTCGGCTTTCCATTGAATTACGAAGTCGGGAGTCACAACATATGAAATAATTCATCAAAAAAGATTAATGATAACTCTTATCATACATGCACGCTACCATTATAATTCTACATCTGATGAACTTGTAAAACTACAGATTAAAAGGACCCAAAATTAGACAACGAAGAAATGAAACGAATAAGAACTACATCTAAGAGACACTGTTTTAATTACTGCTTTCTTCATTTTTACCAATTATGAATACTGCTTTAATACAGCCCAAAGTCCAGCTGCAGTCAAAGAAGCAGTCTTTTCATAATTATTCAAAGTGAGATGCATTTCTTTATGAATAATGTATGACATAAATGGAGTAGGGTATGAAAGGGGCTGCGAGAAACAGTCACGGCTTACATGAGTTATTATTAACTGCTACAGTATATCAACACCTGGTAGGAGGTGCTTAAAATGGACATTTAGGAGGCACACGGACATTAATGGCATATATTTCCAGTGGAGTAATTTGATAAATCAAATCGGGCAAAAATATTTTTATAATTTAATTTCTTCTAAAGCAATCGCTTGCTTTTCCACTTCCTACATTTTCATTGATTTTAAAGTTTCCTTTAGCCTCCAACCTTTCTGACATGAGAGCTAAATGCTCCCGGGCTCTTACCTTCAAGTCTGATGATATTCTCACTTGAATGTCAACAAACTTCTCGAGGTCATTTTGGCAAAATTTTCTACATTTTTTAATTAGCATAATCTCATTACGTTCATTTCTAGAGAGGTTTTTTCTCTATTAGCTACATTTTCATGTCGACGCTGCATATCCTCTGACGAATTAAAGATTTCCGGGTTATACGACCTGGGATCTGTTTCGTTTCTATTACATTAGCATGATACGAGTTTGAAATATTCAGAGAGGGTCAAATAAGGGTACTATGACTGGTACTTCGCGTCTCCACAAAATCTCGGCTTGGACTAATTAACTTGAATTCGACAAATTAATTCTCTAACATTCTCTTTTAAAATTATCATTAGCCGCACTTTTTTAAAGTAAAGGAAACATTTGGTCCAAAATATTTTTAATGCTCAAGGATAATTTAGATAACTCCTTGACATAGCTAATTTCTGAAAAAATATTGCAATTAGGAGTCGTTCAGCTGTCTTTTATAACAAGAAAATTAGAAGGTTCCTTCCCTTCCCCTTTTCAATAACCAAATTTTTCGATCCAAACAATTATACCAGAGTATTAAAGGTTCTGTTTTTACTTTATTTTTTCTTTGTTAGTTTCCCACACCTTTTTACCGTCTTATCTTCCTAATTCCTACCCAAAGACTTATGTTTTGATACGGCTGAGAGACTTGCATGCTCTATTGACTACTGAAGCTTTACTGACGAGATAAATTACTCGTAGCAGGTACACCCATGCCAGCTACGTCAAAGAATAAAAGCTAGACGAATGATAGCCATTTAGCGTCTGTGACTCATTGGGGCGGCTGCAAAGGCGATGTAAATTGAGAAGAGAAGGAAGTGGAAGGACGATATCATAGAATGAAAAAGATGGAAGTTCTAGAGAGAAGTAATAAACTGAAGTTAGAGGTAAAAATGGTGAAGTGTGAGAACACTGAGAATTTATTTAGGCAGGGTAAAATCAATGCGTTGCACGATGATGAAAGAACTGTCAGGAGGAAGTAGATGTAAACCGCACATATTATCAGAGATACTTATTATAGATTATTAATCTAGCCCAAAAAGATTATAGAGAGATAGAAAAAAGACAAAGAAGGTCAATTTTGTATGAATATTGGGCTAAAAAGTTAAGGCAAAGTAAATATGACACACAGGATACATTACGTCCTGGAATGTTTCATTGCAAGATAGAATGAGAATTGAAGTTCCTGTGATCAAATAGTAAGTCTCTGTGGATAGAAAACATCCCTCCGGAATCGCTTAAGGATTAATGAAAAAACTAACGGAAGTTATTTTAATGACTACGTCGTAGTATTTTTGGGAAACACTTTGATAGGAAGATTTCATTAGAACACTATTGGTTTCCATCGAAAAAAAACTAAATGCAACCATATGGGAGTACTATAGAGCAAGAACTTAGATTTTGCACTCAGGTAAATGAGTACTTAGAATCATAAATGAGAGGATTTAGAGGAGGGTGAATGAACTCTTTGGGTAACGTTTTGGGTACATAATTCTGAAAGAAAAGCTTTATAGCATGCAAAGTTGCATTTAAAATGTGTTTCGTTATTTCTAGGAAGTGTTCGACGAAGTAAATTTCTGAAATGTAAAAAAATATTAGAGGCAATAAGGTTAGATTGTAGTGATAGGCGTCCCACTCACAACCTGCACGTTTTAGATTGCTCAGGTGCGAGTGGCAAATGGAATCGAGATTCGAGATGGGCTTGGAATGTCTGGGGGAAATGATAGAAGAGTCATGGATAGGCCGGAGATTATTTAAATCAGTTTATAGTTTGCAGATAATTGATCTTAATTAACCAGTCAACCAAGCGGTTACAAGCACTACTGAGCGCATGAGATAACCGGTGACATGGGGAATGGGATAATGGCCAATTAAAGCTAAATTAATCTTTTCAATAAGAGAGACGGATCAGACAAATGTCAAAATAGGATGGCAAAAAGTAGAGCATGTGAAGCTGTTTACCTACAGTATGTTGGAAGTGTTTTGGAACAAGACGGTCAAAGTAGTAAACACATGAGAAGAATTGCGTTTGGCAATGAATCTTTCTCTTGGAGGTGGGAGTCGGTGACAAGGACGTTGAGTAAGATTGCTACAAAAAATTGGTGAAAACGCTGACATGGGACGTGTATTTCTACGATGTGGAAACGTGGTAATTGAAGCAAAATGACAGCCGTAGATTGGAGGCTTTGGAAATTTGGTTCTGGAGAAGGATTGGCATTGTTCAATAAACGGAAGGAAAACTAATCAAGAGGTGTCAGCCACGGGTCGACAAGGGGAGCGAGTCGTTGGAGATGCCGAAAGAAGGAAGAAAAAGTATATGCAGAGCATTTTGATAAGTCATGCAATGCAGAATTATGCGAGACAGGATGGAACGTTAGACAAGCGTGTAAGAGAAAGACTGGAGCTTTTGGGCAGGATAAAGGGAGATAGAAAATACTTGGAATAAAAGTGGAGATAAATATAGTATGGGATTTCAGGCTTTGTCTTTTTTAAGCTCAGGAGGTTAGCTTTGATTATTCTGTGTCAATATACCTGTCCGCAATACCAACTTTACAAGGTCGAACCCAAAAATAATAGTAACCTTTCTTATATCCACTGTTCCTCAACTCTTTCATGGTTTTTTCACTAAATTTTAAACTATTTCTAATTCATATATCTCTTCATACTTGCCAGTCTGTTTTCCGCTTTTCCCTCTCCTTTATCTCGGGTCTTTATAATGACTGCACGACGTTTTCGTGGTTATTTGCATTATTGTTCTCTCTGAATCATCTCCCTGTTTTAAGGCACACTAGCCTTCCCTCAATAGTTTCATTTTCCATATCCAATCTTGGTTTTTTTATTATGATCTCCTTTGGATCCATTACATACCCAGATAAATTTTCATTACTTTGCTTCAAAAACTTACATGTAATTTTAACTCATGTTTACATGTAATTGTAAAAACTCATGTAATTTTAAATCTTCATGATAGTAACAACATGGCAACATATTTTTCGCTTTTCAGTTAATATGCATGAATAAATGATTCATCTTACAAAAGAGAAGAAAGAGACGGTTGTAACGATATTTTTTTAATTTCCGGAAAAGTAATTTAAAAAACAGTGGAATTTCTTGTGCAGAAAATATAGTGGCATGGTAGCTATACAGGTAAATGCTTAATTCTGCGAAGAATTATATTGCACCAACTTTAATCAAAATGGAAACAGAACTCTCATTAATATTTTTTTAAATTAATTTTCCGGATGATGGCAGTTATAAATGATCAAGTATTATCATAAATGAAATCATATATACATATTTATACATATATATGTATGTACGAGGGTCATCCGGAAAGTAGTACCCGTTCGTGAAATAAAGACACAAAAGTAAATATTAACAAACATAAAAAATTTTATTTGAAAGAGGATACTTTAAACTACTTCTCAACATAATCTCCAAGCAAATTAAGGCATTTGTCATAACGTGTGACAAGTTTCTGTATTCCTGCTGCATAGTCCTTCGCCGCCAGCTCATTGAGATACGCGAGGGACCCATCTTGCACAAATTTTTGCATAATGCAGATGGTGTTTAACAATTTCATGAACAATTGTTCGAGAAACATTGGGAAAATGCTCACAGATGTCATCAATTGTGACGCGCCGATCGTTCCTCACGAATTCGTCAACTGAGCTCACCAGTTGGTCTGTAATGACAGACGGTCTCCCCGAACGCTCATCGTCGTGTGTGTTCCCCCTCCCCATGTTGAAGTTGCGACACCACCGCCGAACAGACGACTCGTCCATTACATTGTCTCCATACACCTCCTTTAATTGGCGATGAATATCACATGGGCGAACGTTTCTTGCATTGAGGAATTTAATCACTGCCCTCACTTCACAACTGGCGGCGTTCTCAATTTTTTTAAACATTGTAAACAATCACAGAAACAACACAGGCAATGCTAGCGTCACGCAACTTGGCTCAGAGAAGGCAGACAAGCCACTGAAGCTATCTGACCTCGTCCAGCGGCTACTCGCGTCGTCAGCACTTCATGCGGCACGAACGGGTACTACTTTCCGGATGACCCTCGTATATATGTATATAAATGTATATATGTACATATATGCATGTATATATATATATATATATATATATATATATATATATATATATATATATATATATATATATACATACATATATACATTTATATACATATATTCTTATATATATATTTTTTTCTTATATATATATATATATATATATATATATAGTGGACAACGAATACATAGTGTAAGAAATTCAGAAATAGACACTAGTGAATCCAACTCAATCTATAATTTCACGATAATAGGACAATCTGCTGAATTATAAAATATAAAAAAATATTTACCCAATATCGAAACGCAAGGTTTTAAATTTATTGTTTATCACTAATGCAAGACCCCGCCTAAAAATTGGAGCAAACAGAGGAATATCTAAAAAGAAAGATGGAGCATCCTTGTTAATACAAATGAAGCATCTCTTGATAAATGACCTCATACCACTTGCCTCTCACCTCCACATTTGACTGTTAAGGCCGGACCGAAATGAAAATATTTATTTTTGAGCGGTTGAAAATGAAAGGAACACTCAAGATAAAGAAAGCTCATCATAAGGGTCAAATTAAATTATTTTACCCTTCGTGATGCATTTATTGTCGTTATTTTTTCAGACTGGCAGAGGCAAATTTAATGGAGTGCAAATTTATATAGTTTACAATATTTTTGAAATTAAGAACTTGCGACGATGAACGTGGCGGGTGGATCACGACAAATGGCGAAGAGATCATGTTGACTTCAAAAGTAACCTCTGCTGCGCTCAACCCATTGCACAGCTTAGAAGAGGCACTCCGGTTAATGGGGATTGACGGAATGGAAATAATTTCAGAGAAAATTGCGTTGATTAATTTGAATGGCAACTTGCATCACCATGGTAACGAGTGCACAAGGGATTCGTACCGTCGCCCGTAGAGCATTACAGTAATCTCTCTCTATCACGATAATGTGTTCCAATTCCTCCCGCGGATTCCGGATACCACAAACAGCAGACAATCCTGCAAGATAAGCTTTTTTCCTAGGCAAGACACATTTATACACTTGACATTACCATGCTCCACATAAAAAGTGAGGTACGAGGTAATTCCATCGAAAATAATGATTTCGGAAAAGAAGAAAAAGTTAAATTGGAGCCATGAATGTGGATGTACGTAAACCGCTGATTAGTGTGCTTATTTTTTTGCGTACATTTTCTGGGATTACTTATGATTCGATGATTACGAAAAAAGGAAAACGCAATGGGACACAGTAGCTAACGTGGTATGGAGATAAAAAATAACGAAACGATGAAATCGGGGTGTGGACATTCTAGGAGAGGAGACTTTACCGAAAACGAATCATTGATGCAGGGTTTCCACAGATTATTACTATCGATAATATACCGTTAAGGTCAATTTTTTTAATGGACCCTAAAAAATCAAATTTTAAACTGACTCCCTAGCCTCTCCAAACAAAACACAAAATGACATCCAAGTCTACAGGAACCTTCTCTTCCATTCCTTCCTCCATGAAGTCTAACATCCTTATCCCATTACTATGCCTTCTTCATTTGCGTAACATTCCCCCATCTATCACAGTCTTCAACTATCCAACCGCTAATCAATATGCTGTGCATCCAGCTTTCCTGCCCCAAGATTTCAACCAAGAAATACTCTTTCCCCACCATTTCAAGTACTTCGTCTTCTGCTCCACTTCACCAACTTCATCCCTCAAGACCACATTTCAAAAGCCTCCTATCTACCCCTGTCATATTGCCACGATGACTAAGTTTCCGCGCTGTACAAAACTACGCTCCATATTTAAGTTTTGACGAGCCTTTTCTTAACAATCTTACTCAAAGTCCCGGTCATCAACTCACTCTTACTTTTGAAAGTTTCTTTTCTCAACTCAATTCTTCGGCTTAGGTCAGTACTACCTTGACCAATTTGGTCTGGAACACTTCCGAGATAGGTAAAATTCTCCACCTGATCTATTATATTAACTACTCATTTAATATTTGTAATTAGCCTCGAACCGCATTAATTTTAGAATTAGTGATAGGGATCGCCCAGTTATTATCCTTACAGCGCCATCCCGCCTTTAAATGTTCTGCAGTTATTTTTCCTTTCGTAATTTCGAATGACTACTTCTAATGAGGGTATATTTATTACTTAGGGGAGGCGACCGACAGCTGAGGTCATTTGCGCCTCTAGGAATGGACAGGAAAGGGTGAAGGGTGGAGAGAAACATTAACCTGCGTCGACATTAACTTGCTCTTTACGGAAGGCGCCAAGGGGGTCCGCAGCTTAACGTCCCATCCAACGGACGCTGCCCTCCACAAAGCATCTCAAGTAGAATTCCAAAGAAACTGCGGGAGATGCCGCAACAGTAACTTTTAACGGAGTCATCCGCTAATGTGCATTTTAATGCAACAATTTCAGAGCGTAAAAATCATTCGCCTTGACTGGGACTCGAACCCAGATCCCTCAATATCCGGTCGAGTGCTTTAGCCACTTAAGCTACCGAGGCGTCCTCTGCTAAAGCACTCGACCGGATATTGAGGGATCTGGGTTCGAGTCCCAGTCAAGGCGAATGATTTTTACGCTCTGAAATTGTTGCATTAAAATGCACATTAGCGGATGACTCCGTTAAAAGTTACTGTTGCGGCATCTCCCGCAGTTTCTTTGGAATTTGTCAAAGGGAAAACACCATACGTGTTTAAAGTTGGCTTTTAACCTCGTGGACAGTGGCGCCTCGCGCACGACTACGAATGCATGTGACATTGTATGTACGGTATTTCGTCATAACATCTAGTTCCTTTAAAAGCCCCAAAATTTCAGAGTTTAAGAGGACGCCTCGGTAGCTTAAGTGGCTAAAGCACTCGACCGGATATTGAGGGATCTGGGTTCGAGTCCCAGTCAAGGCGAATGATTTTTACGCTCTGAAATTGTTGCATTAAAATGCACATTAGCGGATGACTCCGTTAAAAGTTACTGTTGCGGCATCTCCCGCAGTTTCTTTGGAATTTGTCAAAGGGAAAACACCATACGTGTTTAAAGTTGGCTTTTAACCTCGTGGACAGTGGCGCCTCGCGCACGACTACGAATGCATGTGACATTGTATGTACGGTATTTCGTCATAACATCTAGTTCCTTTAAAAGCCCCAAAATTTCAGAGTTTAAGAGGACGCCTCGGTAGCTTAAGTGGCTAAAGCACTCGACCGGATATTGAGGGATCTGGGTTCGAGTCCCAGTCAAGGCGAATGATTTTTACGCTCTGAAATTGTTGCATTAAAATGCACATTAGCGGATGACTCCGTTAAAAGTTACTGTTGCGGCATCTCCCGCAGTTTCTTTGGAATTTGTCAAAGGGAAAACACCATACGTGTTTAAAGTTGGCTTTTAACCTCGTGGACAGTGGCGCCTCGCGCACGACTACGAATGCATGTGACATTGTATGTACGGTATTTCGTCATAACATCTAGTTCCTTTAAAAGCCCCAAAATTTCAGAGTTTAAGAGGACGCCTCGGTAGCTTAAGTGGCTAAAGCACTCGACCGGATATTGAGGGATCTGGGTTCGAGTCCCAGTCAAGGCGAATGATTTTTACGCTCTGAAATCATCTCAAGTAGGGATCGAGATACCACAGAAAAATATTCCACCCCGCTGGGATTTGAACCCGGGCTCTCTGGGTGGGAAGGAAGTACGATAGCCACCGCACCATCTCGATCCCTTAATTTGAGGGGTTGAAAACAATATCATATTTTACTTCCAATAATAATTTGTGATAGGTATACCGAGAACTTTCTGCTCCTTATCCAATTATGGAAATATAATATACAAAAATGACTACTCGGAATGAAAATCCAAAATACAACAAAACCAAACATCAGTATCACTCACTCTCATGAGATTGCTAAAATGAATACATAAGAGATCCGGATGAATTAAACGTGAAGTGCTCTCTTAGCGCACATGGAGTGTCTTAATATACAGGATCACAAAAATCAACTGCAATTGAAGTGGTTAATTAAGATGAGTAAGCAACCTTTTCTTCTCACCAAACTCAAGATTCATTGCATAATTTCGACTTTATCGAGTCACACACTAGAGAGTCTATATCCTTTTGAAAACTGCAGCACTAGATAAGTGCATCCAGGAACTCTCCAAGATGAGGAAAAAGCACAGATATGGTCCATTCTAGGAGTTGCCATTTTTCTGGCACGAAAAGATTCTCATTGAATAGATTCTCATTTTAGACTCAACAGCTCCACGCGGAGAACATCAAAGCTCCCAGCGGCACAGTTTAAGGGGAATTGGTTGGGTTAATTAGACCCATCTCCTTCTTTCGTATCCCTTTGATAGTCTATTCTCGACAATTCTCTTTTCCGGGAGCCGACTTCTCTTTCTCTATGTGCGCTATCGTTTAAGACAACTAATTTGCTTCAAGTCTTCAGTTTCGGCACCCAGCATAAGAATATTTTTCACAAAAGTTATTGTTGATCCTTTCAGTTCTTTTAATGAAATGTCTTAAAGAACAATCGTTTCCTTTATGCCGGCAATTTTGAATTATATGTTCACTACCAACTGATAACCGGGGGTAGTTTCATTTCAGGATGTAATTTTCCACGCCCATTGAGAGTTTAGATGATTAATTCAATCAAGGTAATTTCCAGCAAAGTAATCATAAGAAGAATGGCCATTAAATCTTTGGATTTAAAACCTCAACCTTGAATGAGTGATCTCTTGATCCCTTTTTAAATTAAGATATTTTTACACCGACTTGGGCACATAAAAACAGTTTTGAATGCATATTTTGCAATTTCTATAAAGTAGGTTTATTATAGGACTTTAATATTGGGGAAATATTCAGTATAAAAAACTGATGGTAACTGATTGCCAGTGGGAATTTGGGATGACAACTCCAAAGTATGGCTAAATAAAATTTTAATTTTGTTAGAAAAAAGCGCGTAAAATATTGTTTTTTCTACGATTCTTGGCAATAAACCGGGTCAAATTAACCGAAGGCTCTTGATAAGTATTAAGAGTCACGTGCAATTGAAAAACGAACATTCCCTATGGTAAAATTAAAACCGCTTGGATTTAACGTTCATGCTTTGAGAACGAATCTTTTCATGAATATATACAATTTTATTTCACAAATACAGTGGCAAAAAGCACAGATAAAAACATAATTCTGTACTACTGTATTGACCCAATAATAATTTTAATTTCTAAATAAACCCTAATAATTTTCATCTTGAACCTAAAAGATGGTTATTTGGTTATTTTTGTGCTCTAGCAAGGATAGTTATCAACCAGTCAAGTTAAGTACTGGTAAGCGGTACTAAGTATTGTTAAAATGTAGCATGGTTAATTTGGTCCTAGCTCCTACATGAATAAAAAAGGCCACTTTTACTAAAAAATCAGCCTCAAATATTAAAACAATATTTAAAAATTCAAAAATAAAATTACGTTTTTTAACTTAACCAATTTACCATTAACTTAACCATACCATGCTTTTCCAGCTTACAGCATGGACGGCAAAAAGGAACTTTAAATAAATCGAATAAATAAAAAGCGAATAAATAAAATATTGATGATACGCAGGCGTAAATTAAAAATACTGATTTTAAAATTCATGATGGCTGAAAAAACTGGTGTTTGTTATCTCATAAAGTGCATGCCAAAATTAATTTGAAAAAAATAATAATTGCAAGTTAAATAACAGTTCTATATATATTTTGGCCAATTACAAGGTCATGCAAAATACAAAGAGTGCCAATTAATTTAGTAAAGATTGCGACGCGGCAGTCATTATTACCAGAAAACTTGAAAACGGTTGATAAACTTGGCGGATCTAGGAAGGCTCTCAAACCATTGAAGAGCCCTTCCATAAGTGAACACTTATTGACTCAACATTCAATAAAAACATCATTGTTTCGCGTATTAACTCCCATTTGAAACCATCTTCAGATCCACGCTTAACGAAGGGGGCATCACCCAGTGCTGTGAAATTCTTCAAGTAAGATGACCGTCTACATTTAAAAAAATAGACAATGAGCCACTATTACGCACTTGATTTAACGCCGGCGTTACGCTTTCTTACGTAAGCAACGTTAAATACCATAGCGAGCGATGAACGCAAAAAAAAAAGGAAACTACAAGGGAGCAAAGAAAAAATATAAAAGCCTTCGTCGTGCAGCATTATTCTCAGCGGCCCTCCCTTCCACCGTCCACTCCTGACGTCTCAAGTGCGAAGAAGAACTCTTATAGGAAAAGTATGCAAATACTTATTTAATGCGACACGCTTAGCGCGTTGGGCCAATTTCGAGAGTAGGGCGAAGCGAGAGAAAGGAGAAGGGGGAGGGCGGAGGCAGAGGGAAGAAATGGCTAGGAAAGAGAAAGGGCAAGGGTGTTTGGGGGAGGGAGACATTGTGAAGAGTGGAGATAGATGGAAAGAGGAAAAAAACTGGAGCAAGTTACCCCGTTCTCGCCCTCCGCGCTGCATCTTTTGTGTCCCTCTCCCTTGTTGCTCCGCCTTCAAGGCGTCCCCCGCGTAGTTAAGGAATTTCGGGAGTAGTCTCGGAGGGAGGCGCCGTGGGAGCAGGACGGTGGGGGATCGAGGAATCCATAATGAGACGGTGAGGAAGGAGAAAAAGAGAGAGAGATTGGGGGGGTGGGGGTAGGGGAAAAAAAGAAAGAAGCACTTTAACGGCCAAATTTCTTTCGAGTGTTTTTTGTGCGCGAGAAGAGCAAGGGGGGAAAATCGCTTAGTGCTTGTTTTTTTCCTCGCGTCCACCTTTTTTTTTTACTTCGTTTATTTTGTGCGTGCTCACGGGACAGCTTCCAAAAAGAGGGGGAGCCGATAAATTTTTAAAAACATCGGAACTTCTTGAGATGGCACAAAGACGGGGGGAATCACCAGAGTTGGAACCTCTTGAGACGTCAATAATCACTCTCCAGTTCCATTTAGACGATTAACGGTTATCCAGTTGCGAAGCTTTATAGTGTCTTATTCTACTAATTTTAATGCATCTTCCCTTCATCTTTGTTCTCACGTTTAAAGACGGTGATTAATTCCAAGATTAATTTCAATAAAGACCATCGCACCAAATCGTACACCGCTTAGTGTTCAAACGCTGTGGCGATACGTTTTCATGCGTGTAATCAGCTGCATATAAAATATTATTCGGTACACGTATATTTCGGTCATAATACTAGTTCATAAAAAGTTGATCAGGCAGAGTTTGGTTACCATTTACAAGGTCTACGTTTATTAACTGCTTACTGTACCATCATAGTCAACAACTATATGAATCACAAATTCAGAAAGAAAATATTAATTGGGACAGTATTTTATATCGGACAAATAATCTATGTAAATTCCACCTCCATGAATCTAAAGATAAAAATCGTGTTACAAGCAATAGGCAATTTAATGCTATAAACGAATGGAATGACTTTATTAAATGCAATTTATTTTGCAAAGCAAGTTTTTCTGCGGTAAAATTTTCTTACCTCCGGTTGCAGAATATATTGCGCAACTGGCTACCACCGACATGTAGAAGTGCTAAAAAATTTATATTTCTTCTCGCTAAGTTCCATGTGTATTAATTAAACATTTGCAATTTACTAGGATATTAGTTACACTAAGGACCATATCAAATTACATTGTGTACAATAAAGGGCCATTAAAAGATATGCTACTCGACAAAAAATTTGATGCAATGGTATGATGACATGCAAAGTAATTTCAGTATTAGTTTGACTCAAGGCGTTAAAAAGCATTAACCGTGTATACATGTGCTTTGTACATTTTAGACATGGTTATACAGAATAATTGAGTCAATAAAATGCCTAAAAGGAGACTAAAATGTTTTATATGACTGGAGAGGAAAGAAGGAAACTAAAGAAAATTGGAAAAGCTCGAAAGTTGAATGGAAATAATGAGGGATGAAGAAAGGAATGCTAAAGCATGATTAGTGCCGGATAGCATCGACACATAAGATCACGAATAATTTCTTTCAAATAACCCTTTAAAACAATTAAAAATCATTTAGCTTCTCGTTACAACTTAGATCCATTTAGCTACTCAAGTACTAAAATTCTGAAATCATAGTTTGTAATAAACAACGCAACTGTTTCTACAAAGTTTTTGCAATTTAAGTAATATCAGTTAGTTTTTTGCAGCTCTAAAAAGATCTTGCTACTCGCAAATTCCACCTATCCTTCGAGTAGAACTTTTTTTGGGAGGTGACCGCCTTCTAAGGTCATTTGTGCCATCAGGGTTAAATGGGAAAAGAAGGGTGGATTTAAACCCGGCGTCGGAATTAGAGTACTCTAGCCGAAAAGCGCCAAGGGGTCTGCAGTTTAACGTCCCATCCAACGGACGTCCACAAAGATTCTTAAGAATGGAGAGAGGATACAACTTATTCCCTCTCTCGTACATTTCGAAAAGGCATTTGGTAGCGTGAATTGGGAAAAAAGAGTACATAGCAGAAAATAGGAATACATTGGAGGAACAGGAGGCCAATCCGCAACCTGTATTGTACCTGTCATACTGCTAAGGTGTGAGTGGGGAACGGAGAGTCCGGATGGGCAGGGGAAAAGGTGTAAGGCTAGGTTGTCCATTATCACCGGTGCAGTTCAAGGTACATGTGGAGTAAATGATTAAAGAGAGTATGGGAAGAACTGGAGGTACGAATGAAGGTTGGAGGGGAATTCGTAAAATCAGATAGATTTGCTAATGACCAAGCTTTGGTTTGTCAGTCAGCCAAGGGGTTTCAAGCATTGTTGAGTAAACTGGAAATTCAGTGCGACAGGCAGGGGATGAGAAACAATATTAATAAAGCAAATATTATGAAATTTTCTAGAAAGAAAAAGGCTACGCTAAACATTAAAATAGGAGGGCAAAGGCTAGAGCTGGTAGAACAGTTCACGTATCTCGGAAGTGTTTTGGACCAACACAGTCAAAGTAGTAGGGGCGCAAGGAGAAGAATTGCGCTAGGAAAAGAGGCTTTCACAAGGAGGAGGGAGTTGATGACGAGGACGTTGAATAAGGATGTTAAGAAAAGCCTTGTAAAAACTCAGATATGTAGCGTAGTTATACATGGCGAGGAAACGTGGTCACCAAGGCAGGAAGATATACGTAGATTGGAGGGTTTTAAAATGTGAGTGCGGAGGAGAATGAGAAAGGCAAAATGGACCGAAATGGAAAAAAATGAGGAAGCACTAGTAATGGTGGGCGAGGAAAGGGGTTTGTTGGGAAAAATCCAAAGGAAATGGGGAAAATGGATGAAGGGCATATTGGTCTTGGTTGGTTTTTTAGGAGTCATTAAATATTTATTTGGTAGTTGTGTCCATCCAAAACCCACCTTAATCGGTAGATTACTTAAAATCTTTATATATATATGTGTATATATATATATATATATATATATATATATATATATATATATATATATATATATATATATATATATAGCACTCAGAGATGAAGAGGGACCTGATATAGAGTAGGATGATGGATTTTGTGCTTTGTTAGGAGTAATAAAATGTTTGTTTGGTAGTTGTGTCCATCCAAAAACCTACCTTAACCGGTAGATTTCCTTAAAAAAAAATATTTATATATACAGTATATCCCCTCCCATGGTCTACAATGTTAACAAAATAGAAGGGCTTGGCGTTCCGATTACACCAGAGCTGGGTTTGTGGGAGTAATGATAATGGCTCCTGGCAGGGAGGTGGAAGGTTAGGAGCCAGTTGAAAGGCAGTCCATGTAGCGTGTGACCCTCAATGAGGCGGCTGCAAAGGCGTCTGACCCCAGTGCGGCGGCCATTGAGTTATAGTGTCACGTTAAAAACACTATTGAAAAAGGCAACGGGAAACCACCTCAATTATTGTCCATGAGACGTTTACGATGGACAGGAAAGAGAATATTAATCCTGGCAACTGCATTTTGCCGTTAGTAGCTAACGCATCTGATCAGAAATTTATCCTTTCTCTAAAACGAAATCTCCATAGGGAAAATCCTCTCCTCTCTTTTGAAGATTAACCTTGATTCTATTCTGGAGATATTCCGCAACAAAGAGAAAATGTTTCCATTAAACAACATTATTCACTAATTTATATGGCTCACCCAAATTCTATTACTATTTTTTATTTTCATTTTATTTTCTTATTACCTATCCTCTTGCTTGATCGATCAGAATATTGAACACATTTTTCTGACCGTCATCCGATTAGTATATAAGTTCACCCCTCTTCCAGATTATCCGATTTCCTTCCACTTTAATCTTCATTATTATCTCATAAAAATCCACTGACACTTTTCACTTCATTCTAACCGTTATTATTTGCCTGGTTATGAACTTGAAACGCTTGAATTGCCTTTGAGTTGCTGGTATCTTCATCTTAACAAATCATTCATTTGTAATGCAGGAAGCTCTTACCTCTCATAGCGATCTTCTCTAGCACAATGTTCATTCCTTAATTTCCTAGACGAATCCTGCGTTATTCATCCTACATTTACGCTTCAAAAGCCTCATCTTTTGGGCCATTTTATTCCATTTGAACGCAAGAGGTCTAATTGCGTTCTACTTATCTCTTCCTGTTAATTCTGCAACAGCTAACTCCTCGGAGATGAGTTGACAGCTAGTTTCATTTGTCGAAAGGAGACACGTTTCACCCACGCACGAATCTTTCCCACTGTCCCCACCTCAGTGGGTTTATAACCAGATTTGCATAGAGAGATTCAAATGATTGTGTTATCAAGCAAAACAAGTAAAAAAGGGAAATTTATGTCCTTCTAGCATTTGAGTTGCTGGGATATTAATGTGGTTACTTTCTGTTCCCACTCATATAGCAATTCTGAAGAAGATAAAATAGTTTTCAACCAGATATTCGGTGAAATTGTGTTTCTGTGATACAGAAGATTTTAGATCCAGATTAAGAAACCCTGTTTGAATGAGCATGGATTTCAAGGAAATAATTGCACTCTTGATGCCCTTGATTAAACACGCAAAATACTGTGACGAAAGTAAATCAACGGCCGATTTATATTACCATGCATTAATCAACGAGCATTACAGGGAGAATATTACAGCACCCGCACTCCGTAACTTTTGACAAAAAAATCTAAGCCAACCGAAAAACTTTTTAAGCACAAAAATCTCTCCCGCGGAGCTACACCAAACGGATAAATGATGGTCAATGCATGTGAAGGAGTACTAAAACGCTTGCGGTCCTGGCACGGAAGCGTCGTATATGAAATTTTAAAAGGAGGATATGCGGAGGAGGGGGGCGACTGACTGTCTGGAACTTGAGGTGTGACGGGCGGGGATGAAGGTCCGGGATGTGCCGACGAAACTCGTCGAGGGGGAACTCGATGGCCGACCGGGAGGGCACGCACGGACGCAGTAAGGCGTTACGTGGCCACGGTCGGCGCGGCGGGGAGAGGGAGGTGGGAAGAGATCGGGTATGAATGTTTGTTGCATGAGCGGTGGGACATAGTGACGCGATGGAGGTATGCAAATGCGTAAGAGTCGAAGGGAGGGGGTGGGGATGAAGAGTTGGAAAATGTATGGAGGAAATATTTCGAATGCGATGCGCTCCGCCCTCTTTCCCTCCTTCCTTCCCCAAGCCAGCCCCTCGCTGTATGGATGATGATTATTCAGGGGATGAGGACGGGGTCCCAGCTGGGTCGCTCGACGCACGAAGGGTGAGGAGACCAGTGCTTGTGATGAAATGCACCTGAAAATGAACGCGCGGAATGGGTAGGGAGCGGGAGAGCCGATAAGGGAAGCGAGACGAGAGCTCTCTTCGGCGATAAAAAAAACGATGTGCGACTATGCACTTATTGGATTGCTTGTGTGTATTGATTTTTTAAGTTTTTGATTCGATTGAGAATTTGAGAGAGCGTATGGCTGTCTGTGTCCGGTCATGGCAGTGAATGGGATGCGTTGACGATGTGCGCAATGCAGTATATAATGGGAAGAATGAATTCCACAAAAACTTGCAGCATAATACAATATTATTTCCGGATGAAACAATTAAGATGTGTTTTTCTTGCTATGAAACAAATCACCCATCAGATTCCCGTTGTGTAGTTATTTTTTATATACCCTGCAAGCCCATCCATCAGATTCCCGTTGTTTTTTTATTTTTTATACATCCTGCAAACCCCAGCTAGGGTGTGTGGCAAGGGTGAATTAATAACAGAATAATTTTACGCAAATATGACCCTACCGTGGTCAAACAATATTATGAAGATCCCTTATCATTCGTAGAAAAAATAACATCTTAAATGTATCTGTTCTACACTAAATATCTCTGTATTCTTAATCTCTGTATTAAAGTATGTATTAAGGCATACAGATGTAGAAAGGAACGACCAAAAGCCTTAATAAAACTATTAAAAAATATTATTAACACCATCGGAATTTATTCGCTCCTTTGCTCGGTAACGATTTTAAAAAGTAACGCTTGAATAAACCCTTCATTGCCAATATCTCCGAAGTAATCTGTCAAAATTGTGACGATTTTGTAATATTTACAAATGTCATTAGAAGATTTTAGAAATATTATTGACGACTGCATCCCAAATATCATTGCGTCCACAGATGATACATTTCAAGCATTTTAATCTACTACAATTCAGAATCATTCAGTTTAGACTGGTTAAAGTTGACAAAATAAAACTTTAACTTTTAAAATTTCCCGAGATAGGTCTGCTCCGAGTATATATTACAATAAATATTGTCAGGGAGAAAACAGTTACTAAAGTTGAGCATTGTAGGACAATGAATCAAAAGCTTTATATTAACAGAGTGATTTAAATAGTCTTCACAGATCAGAATTAAGAAGTCGGAATTAAAAATGTTTTGTCTTTTTTGCGGCTCCGAGGATTTGCATCCAGAATTTCGTCCGACGAATTACAAAAATTTCCATAGTAAGTATAACCTATGTAATTGGTTTCAGAGTTCCCAATTATTTCTAGCAACATTTCGGTGCTCAGGCACCTATACAACTACCAACAGGCTCTAATTTCATCCTACGGTTTCGACTGAATGAGGCAATGATAAAAAGCTCTGTAAATAACGCGGCTCCCCAGTCATTCCGGGAAGGGAAAGCCAAAACCATTTAGCCTGACTTGACACGGAAAAAGGTGCTAAGGCGCAAATTGTCGTAAAGAATAGGAAGGAACTCGGAAGAAATGAACAGACCGCCAGGGGAATAAAATAAAATGAACTACACAAAAGGTGTGTGATCACTTTGAGGCAAGGCATTCGAAAGATGTATAGTGGATGGCGGCGCGCGCGACGGGGTGTTTGTTAGTCTCGCCGCCGCCAGGGGGTGCCTGCCTCGCTAGCCTTCGTCCGAGACGCCCCTTCAATCCCCCGGGGCGACACGTGGTCTCCAAGGCGGGGGAAGTGTCAATCAAAAAAGGGGCCTGGAGGCGGCGGCCCCCTTGCTCCCTAGACACCATTTCAAAGGTGGGAGGTTTTGGAGAGGGGGGGAGGAAGAGGCTTCTATTAGACGGAGGGCTCCCCCACCGCAGTCAGTCAAAGCAAGATGAAGAAGGCCAAAGGCCGCTCAGGAAGTGAAATAAAAACCACCTCCCGTTCCTCAACACCTTGCGATAAGCAGGTGTCATTCTCGGAAGAGCGCAAGCCACCGTGACAAAGATAATCACCTAAACAAACAAGGAGCGATGCCCTCAGCATTCCATCAGATTTGATTAAAATGCCATTTTAAATGTTAGAGGTCACATGCAGCGACCAATTATGTTCAGTGACAAATTACAGATTTCATAAAGTGTAATCATGTTATTTTAGGGTGACATTAGCTACATCTCATTAACAAGGACTGAGGAGGACTTCAGACCAATTCCTTATTTGAAATGAAATAATTAATTTTGTAATGCTGCACTTTTTTTAGAAAACGGCCTTGGTGGTGGTGTGTGGAGTTACAAAGTTACTTATTAAATTGCAATTTTTTTTACAGTAATCTATCGGTTAAGGTAGGTTTTTGATGGACACAACTACCAAATAAATATTTTGTGACTCCTAACAAAACACAATCCAGCAACTTACTCTACATCAATTCCTTCTTCATCTCTGAGTACTTTCTTCCTCCCTTCATCCCGTCCAAAATCCCAATCCTGTTCCTGCCTTTTCCTTGTTTGCCTAACATTCGCCCCTTTATTATAGTCTTCAACATCCCACTGCTGGTCACTACGCCCTTCATCCATTTTTCCTGCATCCTTATGATTTCTCCCAACTGACCCCTCTCCTAGCCCACCATACTTACTTCCTTTTACGTACTTCCTCTTTTTTTTCATTTCGGTCCATTTCAGCTTCTCCATCCTTCTCCACGCCCATATTTCAAAAGCCTCCAAGCCTCATCCTGCTCTAGAGACCACATTTCCGCGCCGTACATAACTATGCTCCATATCATGTTGTGTAAATTCCTTAAAGTTACGCCGAAGGCAACAAATTACGCCATATTTGTTTCGGTTCCCAAATCTACTCCCTAAGATATGCTAAAATTATTTCGATAACCCAGAATCTAGTTAGTACATAAGTTCATTTTTTTATTCATTTTACTTACGTACCTTGAAAACCACCGCTAGGGTGTGTGGCAGGGGGTTAATACAAATCAGACTAATTTTGACCCGAGCATGACCCTACTGGGGTCATATTATACAATGTTATTATGACCCTTTATCGTTCGCGGAGAAAATGATATCTTAATGTAATCATCTATCTTTTCTACACTCATCTTCTGTAGTTTTATTGACATGATCTCTCCTACCGTGGAACGAGGGGGAGTAATAATATATTTTTTCAGCATCACTGCTAAAGAGACGCCCAACCGATTAATGCAAGAGCTTCAATCTTCAATTCTAAAAAAAATATACCTTTTACGTGTTACATTTTAAACTACTTAGTCGCAGACTTTTAGTTCCTTAATGTCAAACTGACCACATAATAAAATTAATCACACTTTGAAAGTTATTTCTAGCTCACATTTCTCTAAAACTAAGCTACGTCATGTTCAATATCTGGTTCGTCCTGGTCTACTTACAGAGAATTTTCAAAAAGATTAGGAATCTATATCACTTTCTCCTGCACAACTCTTCTCCTCCAAACCGCAGGAAACTTTTTGTTAACTACATCATCAGGCCACGACAACCCACATCTTACCGTGGTTCACATTCCAGAGATTATTACAAAGAGAAAAACAGGCTCGTTTAATCAAACTTTCTTTTCCATGACGGATAGCAAATGATTTAATATTTGTACATCACTGATTAAACTGAAGTTTACAAATGTATTCGTATGAATTACAAAGAGCTGCTTTAGCAAATTGTATAGATGAAGCTCAATGAGAAATACGCCACGTGGACATTGGAATTTAACTTGGATAAATACGATGTAGAATGGAACTTTGGTGAGAAATTTGTTTCCAAACACATGCTGACAAATTTAACGAAATAGCTAATGTAGAATCTAATAAATAATTAGCTGTAACTCTTGTAGAACTCCTTTCCTCGGGAAAATACATGAAAAAGCATTCACGTAAAAGGTCAACATATGAATCAAAGGAGATATGCGTAGATCAAGTCAAAGAGAGATGTTATCCTTGATGGTCTTACTTAAAATCCGTACGAAATGGATGAAATAAAGCGCAGAAAAAAGTAGCTAGATCAATAAGAATATGATATAATTATATGCGTAAATAAATTGTTTATATAACTAAGCTAAGTACATGTCTTGCGCGTAAGACTGCTTTATCAGCAACGAAAATACCCAAAAAAGCGTTAATAATAGAAACTATAAAAGGAATTAGTCACCACAGGGTATTAAATGCTAAGTGTTTGCTGCATGGGTTCTGAAAAAGAAGCCTGATATAAAAATTTACTTGTTTAACGATGGGGGCCATAATGGCTTGAAACGCATTCTACAGAGTCAATATGCAACTTTGTAGACAGTTAGTAATCACCGAAATACTGAGGATACGTGGAATCAGAACAGAAAGCTGGTTATCCACTGATATAGCCGACGGTGAAATTTTCCCAAAAATCCTTTTCATCTTACGGAAATGACAAAACAGAATCGGGGGTAGTGTCTTTGTTGCAGTTAAAAGTTGCGTCAGTAGGGCTTAAGTAATTCCGGGTAATGGTTTGCAAAGCGCTTGATACTTAGTTAAAACTCCTCAATCCAATCCAATCTAAAAAATTTATGTATGCCCATTTTACAGACCATAAGTCTGCAGTGACAAGTCAGTACTAGAATTAGATCAGCGAATCAAAGGTTTCTTATCCCAAAACAATGTTCGCGATGTCATAATCGGTGAAGATTTTAATGCCTCATCTATTGACTGGAGTAAATAAAGTTTCAAAATATGGGGTAAACACAAAGATATTTGCTAATCACTATCGAAATCGTTTACATTGAACTCATTGAATTAACTTATCACTTCGTCACCTAGGGACGATAATATTCTTGATTTGGTGGCTACGAATATTCGCGAATAAGTCTTAATTATAGAAACCAATAAATGACTTAGTGAACACAGGGTAGTAAATGCTAAGTTTTCCCTTCATGGGATCCGAAATAAGAAGCAAAAAAGGAACATTTACTTGTTTCAAGAAGGATATTAAAAAAGCCTAAAGTGCGATCAGTTTGTCAGTTTTAAGAAAGATTGTAATCACCAAAATACTGAGGGTACGGGGAATCACTTCCTTGAGATCACGCGCTCAGCAGTCCAAAAGTTCATTCCCAGTAAATTTTTAAAAGATAATACGAAACCTAGATGGTACAACGTGGATGTTAGAGAGGCATTTTAACGTCAAAGGCTATGTCACGCCAAGATGAAAAATATTAGGGATGATATCTGCAGCGACAAAAAGAATGAGATAACTTATGATTATAAGATGTCCAGGGCGAATGCCAGGAATGAATTTCGGAAAGCTGTAAGCACATTCAAAAGGAAAAGGTTGGCGGAAAATTTGAAAGAGAATCCAAAAGCATTTTGGTCATGCGTCATAGGAGTTCTGGGCAATAAGTCAACAGTTAATTCACTCAAAAATTATTAAAGCGAAAGAGTAACCGGTAGTTTGGAAAAGGCCAGCTTATTAAATTCCTTCTTTCAAAGCGTCTCTACCAATAACTCACCGAATGCTTCTGATAGCTTACCAAATTGGGCCAGACAACCGAAGCCAAATTGTGGAACTTCATATATTTGAATTAAACGTTTGCTAAAAAATGTTTAGCTCAATAAATCGCTCGGCCCTGGTCAAATACCCACTCGTATATTTAAGGATCTACTAACAAAAACTTGCGCCGTATCAAGATATAACATTTAAGAAGTCGCTGGTAGATCACAAGGTTTCAATAGTTTGGAAAACGGCTAACGTAATACCAAAATTTAAAAACGGAGCCAAGGAAGATTCGAGTAATTTCCCTCCCATCAATTTCATGCAAGGTTATGGAACATATAGTTACTCTTTCGATCGTGAGACACCTCAATATTCAGGAGTTATTAATGAAAAATTAGCACGGTTTCCGAAAGAGTAGATCCTGCGAGACATAACTTGCCCTTTTTGTTCATGATATTCTTATTTCTGGAGAGGGCAATATGCCAGGGGACGCGGTTTTTCTAGATTTTAAGATAGTCTTCGGCAAAGTATCTCATAATAAACTACATACAGAGCTAGAAACATATGACACAGATAAAATATCCCGGGTTTAATTAAAAACTTCATGAATGGTTGACTACAACGCATAATCATAGATGATGTTAGATCAAATGAAGGAGAAGTTGCTTAAGATATTCCCAAGGGAAGTGTTATTGGTCCTCTTTAGTGTCTACTTTACATTGACGACATTGACTCCGTAGTCACTAGTAACATACGTTTATTTGTTGGCGTTAACCGTGATATCCGTAATCCCGAGGATACAAAAGCTTTATCATATGATATTAATGCTATACAACGGTTGTGCGACACTTGGCAACTTAAAGAAGTACGTAGGGATACATTGTTGGAAAAAATCATTTCTATCCCGAACGCCAATTGTAGCTGGAAAACCGAAATGGAATATGTAGACTCGATTGAAGACTTAGGCATTACCCTCTCTCACGACCT
Source organism: Hetaerina americana (assembly GCF_022747635.1). Lineage (NCBI taxonomy): Eukaryota > Metazoa > Arthropoda > Insecta > Odonata > Calopterygidae > Hetaerina > Hetaerina americana. Next base: position 68,520,069 of record NW_027287205.1, on the reverse strand, counting down.
TTCCTGGGTGAAACACATACAGGGAATATTTGGACAAGCTAACAAAATTGAGGATTTATTAGATGAGTAATGGGTAATAATGATGAAAAGCTCAAAGAGAAACGTAATTTTCGCTTGTTAGGACTCATTAGAATATGCTGCTAGTACATGGCATCCCAATGAAGCTGGATTAATTGCCGAATTGGATCGCGTGTAGCGTGGAGGAGATAGTTTAGTAAAATGATGTAATGAGAAACTAAGGAAAGTATCCAAAATATTTGAGGAGCTAGGCTTGGAATCACTATGGAGGGAAGGTTAAATTACAGATCAAATATCTTGCTCAAAATGGAGGGATGTCTCTTTAGCTGTGATTTTGAAAATGCAGTATTACCGCCATCGGACTACGGTAGGAGAGTTTATGTCAAAATTAGAGGCGTTAAGTGCAGAACAGATATTTTTTAAGATCCTATTTACCATGAATGATAAGGGATGATAATGACATTGTCCAACCGCGGTAGGGTCATAATCGGGTCAAAATGGGGATCGAGATGGTGCGGGGGCTAACGTACTGGCTTCCCACCCTGAGGGCGCGGGTTCAAATCCCGGCGGTGTTGAATATTTTTCAGAGGTATCTCGATCCCTACTTGAGGGGCTTTGTGGAGGGCACTTTGAGTGAGTACGCCGTCCGTCGGATGGGACGTTAAGCCGCGGACCCCTTGGCGCCTTTCGTAAAGAGTAGGCTAATGCCGACGCCGGGTTTCTCTCCACCCTTCATCCTTTCCTGTCCATCCCCTATGGCGCAAATGACCTTAGTTGTCGGTCGCCTCCCCTCAAAACTACTACTACTACTCGGGTCAAAATTAGTCTGATTTGTATTAACCCACTGCCATACACCTTACCGGTAGCTCGCAGGATACCAAAAAAATTAATGACTAAATGCGAGGGTTGACAATTAATTCGAATGTGGAGATATTGTCTTAAATGCCACGTTTCAAAACTAATTTTAACTGTGTCTATTGTCGAGGATATAATGAATGTAATATACAGCAGAAATGCCATGATAAAATTCCATGTTGTTCCGAGAACGAAAATTATTTGAAACTTTCAACTGGTTCCTTCAGAATATGGTATTTTAGAATAAATAATTCACTTCGCGTTCCTTTATCTTCTTAACTATTACACCTCCTATAGTCATAGACTCGTGTTGAGCGCTTAAAATGTTCGCCAAATGGAAATATGATAGGTAGTCGTGTTAACAATGGACAATGACTGATGGCTAACTGTTGACTATCGTCATTATCTCATCGTTGTTATCTTCCCAGTACCATATTTTGTAATGATTGAAAAGGAATTAACAACCCATTTTATTTTACCGTACAAACCATACAAAATCTCAGTATCTAAAACTTTTCATCAGTACGTAAAATTCATCGAAGCGAAAGCCTGACCATGTGTGCACGCACGGTAAAGAATCATCCCTTTCACACACCATATCTTTAGCTTTCGGGCACCATGCATTTGTGGAAAACTTAAGAATGATATCGTGGAAACCGTGTATATTAAAGGCTTCCCAGAGAAATCAGATTCGCTTCTTAAAATGAGCATGGAACCTTTCGACTTTCGCTTCATTAGAGCTGCCGTCCTGAAACCTCTTGGATCACCTGACGCCATAAACTTCCAAGCGGCATGAGAGACATCAATTTATCTAGCTTTTAACGTCAGCTCACATAATTAATGACCTTCCATGGATGCTCCATAAAAACTTTGCTCTTTGAGCAACACAGGGGAATAAAAAAAAGCACGTCATATAAAAAACCGAGGGATCAAAATAAGTTTCGCAAAAAATACAAAACTCTAAAAAGAACAGGAGTATAAACTAATTCATCAACAAAAATACAATTTTAAAACCCGTTCGAGCATGGATTAAGATATACTTTTTGTTCTCACATGTTATCCTTCACATTAAAGAGACTTCTTGAATGACATTCATTTACAGGAAGAATATAATCATCTTTCTCACAAGTTCATTTAGTAGATTTTTCGTTGTTTGCGGTCATATATGCGCAAAAAATTACTCATTACGAAAATTTGTAATAATGTTGAAGTAAAACATAGTTAACTATCGTAACTATCTGTATAATTTCGATTCTCAAATCTCGATTAGATGAAGAAAAATTACAAGATAATACCTCTTCTTTCGTTTTTTAGGCATATTTACGATCTGACAACTAAAAGAAGGGAAGATGTCATATTAAAGAAACATACCAACATAAATAGAAGTCAAAGCCAACCTTTGGTTCTCCAAGAGAACAATTATTTTACTTAAAACGCAGCGGAATAAACTAGTTATATCATGAGTTATCATAATAGGATATGGAAATTACACAAATAATATATGCATTACTAGCTCTAATAATAAATACCCAAGACGTATGCAGTTCATCACAATTTTTTTGTGAAACAGAAAACCAAAAAGATCTTCAACTCTAATGACGAGTATGATAATGCCATTTTTTCCAATTTTTCTACATAGTATTGTTTCCGAGCAGCCTACAAGATAAACGTAAAGACCAAAAAGTATCGATTGATCTTCAAACCGTAGTATATTTTAGGAACAGACGTCTTCAGAGAAGAGTTGGGTTTTCTTAAAGATTAAATCCAGATTAAATGTGTCTGGAAGCCGTGATCTAGATTTTGACTTTCGCAGAACCTCTCGGACCACTTGGCCGTTCTAATTAAAGAGAGGGCCAAGTGGGTTAGATCCAGTTAGCCCCATGTGATGTGCGCATACGCGACTTAATTTAGCTCTCAATGCTCCTTTTCTCAACTTTTATGTTGGCTAAATCTAGCCTCACTGAAGGCATTTATCCACTACATACTTAATTTTTAAAAATGTCTACATCACCACAGGCTTACCAAAATATATTTCCTATGTTATATGCCAAAATTTCACTAACTACTTTCGCGATTCCTAAAAAACAAAGTATCTTGGTCTAATTATCTCAGATAATGGACCTTCAAGGTCATCAACATACGTCATAATAAGGTTGGACGTCGAAATTCGTGTACTTTCTAAAGCAAATACAGTTGAATTTCAATTTAATAGTTTTTATTCATAGAATGTACTGATTCCAAAACATTACGACTCAAAGAACCAATTATTAGACCGTAGACGTAGCAACGAATTTTCACAAATATGCTAAATAAATGATGATGACTAAATATACTTTTAACTAAAACACTATGGTCAGTGTATTTAGAGTTTTTTTTCAAATACTGTGCATATGTTTTCTCTAAAAACAAAATGAAATCGATTATACTACGATACAGAAAAATATAAAAAATGCACCTCGAAGCTAATAATTACCTATAAATAAGGATATTTACAGGAGAAAAAAGTAAAATTAAAATCAAAGAAGGTGGATATAAATTAAATTAAAAGCTCCTGATAAGTAATCATTGAGTATTCACATGAGTAGGGAAACACAGAAACAGTAGGTGTACAAATTAGTAATGAGTTTAACTGTTTTCACGAATCCGACGAAGTGATTTTAAAATGTGAAAAATCAAAAGGTGAGAGTGGAAATAGGCTGATAAGTATAGAAGGCATGAAAAAAAAGGATGAAAAAATACATTTGAAACCAGTAAAATGAAACGGAATCACTGAAGTTTGTACATTAATGTGATATGGAAATGGATTTGAGAAAAAAACAGAATTAGAGACCTAACTGAGAGGTGTATTGGGAAGCAAGCAGAAGACACGAAAAATAAAGAGGTAAATAAAGAAAAAATGTGATCGGAGTGTAATATAAAACTACCTATTGGAAATAATCAGATGTCTATTAAGTTGAAAGTTGGCTCAAGACTTTGCATTGAACGCCATGGCTATGAACCAAAGGAAGTGAGAACGGAATTATGTTTTGCTTTCGCGTACATCTAAAATACTAACGCGGATAAATATTCAACGCAAAATAAAAAAGCAGCGAAACTGAAGACAACCCGTCTGGTTGCCATTTCCGATTCAGGATGAACTTATGAACAAGGAAAGCTCTTCTAAGCAAAAAGACTAGTGGAATAAATGACACAGTTAAATAAGGCAACGCACGTAATGTAAATGGTCTTGTGGAATACCTTCGTTTGCAACGATATTCTCAAATTGTGAGAAAATATTAATTTGTAGCGAGGAAAATGTCGGCTATCAAAGAGTTACGTCAAAACTATGCAAATGCATGAGGAGAAAAAAGATTTGTAATAACTCAATCCATTAGGTAAGCATTTAATCTCTCACAATTGATATTAAAGCATATCAATGAGCCAACAAAAAATTAACAAGGAAAAGTAATTAAATGGGAAAAAACGACATTCTCCATTTCATAGCATAACTAAAAAAAATTGAAAATTAATGCAAACTTCTTGGAAAGTTGCTGAAGCCAAAGACTGGTTTCACGCAAGGGAGAGTTAATCCCAAGAAGAAGTTCATAATCAAGTGAAATTAAACTTCAAATTTCAAAAAGAAATACTGTAATGGACATCAACGCAATGCGTATAGCGTGGCAGCGGAAATACGATGAGATAGTAACTCTATTCGAATGAAGTGAATCATTATTATATGTCAGCTGCAGAATTTGATTGAGATGTGGCTGATTTATCAATAACTGCTCACAAGTTTTACATAAATAGATGCCGAAATGCATGAGGTCAGTATATCAAACACCTAACCGTAAAAATTATTTCAAGTTCAAGTGCCTTCCCTCGAGACATAGCTTTATTATATATTAACCTATGATTAAGTCGGGGCGGTACATTTTTCCCTTCTTATAAAAAATATTTAAATTGTAAGGGAAAAAGAAACGATGGGATGAAAGGCATTCATTCGTTCTAGTCCCTGTACTAACCAAGAGGCGGTGGTGAGAGCGGCTCTGGTGGGCAGAGGACTCTTTCTTCCATACCTTGTTAGGAAATTTAGTACACTTAAGGGGAGAATGACGAAGTGAGAGAGTGCCTTCTACTTAAAAAATCTAAGGGTATTAAGTCCATCTTTCCTCATTATAGACCCTACTCTCATACGCCATTCTCTTCAAGAGCCAAAGGAGAGAAAGAGAGAGAGAGAAAAAAGTCAACCCTTTCTTTCTTATTCCCGGTCAACCACTTTAAAAACTTCCCCTTTCCTTTTACAACTTCTAGGCCTGCCTCTCATGCCGTATCCCACGGTCCCCAGCCCCCTATTCGTTTTTCTGCGGGTTCTCCCACATCAACTTCGCCTCCTCGTCCCATCCTACCGTTCGCGTATACCTCTCTCCGAACCCTCCGAATTCCGTCTCACCCCACTCTTTTAGCCATCCCTTATCGCCCCTTTCTAAAGCATGCCTCGTCTACCTATTCTTTCTCAATTCCCATATTCCCTCTTCCACTTCCCCACTCCAACTTTTTTTCTCTAGTTCCGTCATCTTCTTACAGCTCCTTTATTCGTTCCATCTCTTTTTACACCTTTGGTAACCAAAACCGTGCCCAAGTATCGTATATGCCACGCTTACCCATCAAATAGAGGAAACTCTTCAAAGATAAGTTAAAATTGGTATCGAGATATAAATCAATTGTTTAAACATTTTTAGAGATGCATTTCTAATCAGTATAAACGTATAATAATATTCCTTTTTAGTTCCTCGCCACCGAACACGCTCTTTTGCGAGGATTTATAATAGCACCTTTCAAGTTTCATTTCACTCAAAAAGTTGTATACTTCCTGATTATATAAAATTTCACATTCAAGATGGATGGTAGCCGGATGGAATAAATTCACACCAATGTGATTCTGGCGAGGAAACCAAATGAAGGTAAAAAAAATATCTCCTCGATGTTATTTCAGGCATTGGAGGGCAATTTCAAATAATATTGACATTTACTAAGATCATGCATTCCATGAAAGGAAAACTCCGAAATGTTTAAAATATTCTCCTCTATCTGCAGAAGTTACAACCTAAGTCAATGCGAATAATCAGCTGAGAAAATTTTGGAAGGTCGTAAAATGAATAGATCCTCTTATGTCAACTACAATATTTTCCATATAATCCCTAAATACTATCTCTAGTTTCCACCAGAATGTTACGCCATCAACCCTTATTTTTCCATTTTACATTATCCAGTCCTCTTTCCTACCCTTGCTTAGCACTTTCAATCACTATAACCATCCAATTTATGGAAACGGTGTTCCATTACCATTAATAATCTCTCCAATCAGCATCCTTCTTAAGCTCTCCGTATTTTCCATTGACTTTTCCCACGCTGCCGTTACTATTTACGGGTTTCATTCAATTATTTCCTACATAGATTCTCCAGGCATGAAAGAGTCTCTATTGCCATTGTTTCCTTGAATACATAGCATAGATAATCGTTTAATCACTAAGGCTAATTTTGATACATTTTTATAACTATTATTTTACCATTGAAAGGGTTAAAAATAAGAGAGGAATGTCGGGTGGAATTAAGGGGGAAGTATTCGGAATTAAATAAACTGATAAATGGCACTACCCTGAATCCTTCCACTCCGCATTATCCATTTCTCCAATACATTAAACACGCCTATTCCGTTCCGGCCCGTTCCTCGGCTACTTACCGTCCACGCCTGTGTCACAGTGTCCAGCATCCTACTCCCAATCAAAACGCTAGGCATTCATCTTTCCTGCTTGCTTTGCGTTTCAGCTACAAATCCTCTCTCCTCCCACATCATGCACTTCCTAATTTGTTTGCCATTCTGGCCATTTCACCTATTTTTATAGTAGTCCAGACCAACATTTCAAAAGCTTTCAATCTATGTCTATCAACTATGCTTAAACGACCGTATATCCGCGGAGTGGAAAATCACTCTCCATGACAAAGTTCACACAATAGTTTCTTAACATTCTTTCCCAGCGTCTCTGTCATCAATTCCTATTTTTTTGTGAAAGCTCCTTTGCATGACGCAATTCTCCCTTTCATATCCCTACTACTTGGACTATTTTAATCCAAAGAGATTCCGAGATAAAAATCTTTCACCTGCTTTAGTTATTATACTGTTTTAATACGTGGTGCGGCAACATAACTTCCTTTTTTAAAGGGATTTTGCTTTATAAAAAAGGAAGTTATATTGCCGCACCCTGTACTTAACATAGCTTTCTTTTTTCTCGATAACCCCACAATCTTTGTTTTGTTTATAATGATTATCTACCCTATATATATCAGTCTGACTCTCCAAAACGATAAGCAATGCATGAATATCCTTGGTTAATAGGCTAACTAAAGCTTAATCATTCCATAATTTTATTATGATTTAAAAATTTACGAGTAAGGATAAAAAATTAATGTACCTACAAAGTATGAATAATAGTTGTTGTCCTGCTTCATTGTGGGAAAATAAAAATTTCTAAAAGCATTCTAGGATCCTTCATGGAGTTCCGTAATCGCAAAGAGTGACATAGTTGTCACCATGTTTCCACATGCCTTGTTTGCGCCACCCTAAACCAAAGACACATCTTCACACACCTTTCTCCGGCATGGCCCTTCCTACAGACACAAATACACCACCACCCCTCCTCTCTATCAATCGACACCCCTTCGCCATTCACCCTGATTTCTACCATTCCAGCCTCTCCTTCGCTCCCTCCACCCCATTTCTTTCCCTTCTGCCTTCCGCATTCACATAACACCTCCCTGGAACCCCTTCCACAAATCACCCTTGCTCCGAAACTCTTCTCTATCCCTCCCAACACCCTCACCCGCATCTCTTCCGTCCCCGTTACCATGGCACCGCCAACTCTCCCTCCCTATCCAACTCCCTTTTCTTTAAGAACCCCACCTCCACCCTCTCACCGCCCACCCCTAACCCACCATTTTTGCACCCCCCCTTCTGGACCCCCAGGCTCCCGATTGCGCCCTCTCCTAATTTTGGAGGCTCTCTGCGAGGGTCTCTTCTTCTCCATCAAGGGTTTTCTACCCCTCTTCGACCCCTCCTTCTTCCAACTCTTTCCCGAGTGCCTCCTCACCCAGCGACCCCCGACGTCGACTCTTGCCCTCGCACAATCCCCTGCCCCGGGCTATTCTTCCGCTCCTTCGCTCCAGCCTTCGCCCACCCCCTCCCATCCAAACACTCCCCTCACTTCCGAAACCCCCCCTTGCCCTCCCACGCAACGCCCCTCAACTTTCTCAGCAAACACTCCCCCTATCAACTCGCCCTGTCTTTCCCCTTACCTCATGCCCAAAAAAAAACTTTCGTCCCCTTACCTCTGACAACATGGATTTAAGTCCCGCCTTACCTCATTCTCCCCCTCTTCAATCTCCCGCTCCACCCGCTGGACCCCTTTCCTCACCATCGCCAATCCGACTGACGCTAAAAAAAACCCTACCGATTCCGCTCCCAGGGAACCACGCGTCCGCCGTCGAAGACTCGGCGATGATGCAATCCGTTGGTGGCGGGCGAGAGAGAGAAACGCTCGGCGCGGTCGTGATCCCTCTCACAAATTTCGCGCGATATGCAACGAGCCCACGGTCTCTGAGGAGCAAATGCGCTCGATATGCAATGGATGGCATTCAAAACTACCACACAGAATAACCAGAGTTATGCTCTTATGAATGGGGAAATAGTAAATCGGCGAGCTGATCCACCCTAACGGACCTCGCAGTAAATTCACAAATGTTATGAGAGTGGCAGAACCCATTTCGTCAACCAAAATGAAAAAAAACTTGCTTTCCTATTGACTTCTTTTATCCTAGGAATATTTACATTTTCGATGTATTTTAGCATCAATATAAATATGTTCTAAACAAAGCACCACAGTTGTCTCAAAGTGGAAAACAGAAATATTTTCAGGCTCAAGAGATGAATTATAAGGAGATCGGGGCTGAATCGAGAGTTATCGATTAATATGCAGCAGAGATGATGAGATGTGCCATAATTTTAAATAAGGAAAGGAAAAAGTGCAGTTAAAATGGATAAAACGAGTGATAGAATATTATTATTACAGGTAAAAGATAAAACCAATAAACACCTCCTCGGTGTATATTCAATTGTCCAGATATATAGTACAGTAATCACAGGAAAGAAAAAATCGGCAGGATATAGGAGTGTTCGAGGAAATAATTGCGGATGTTCATGTACGGCGCAAAAATATGGTCAATGAAACAGGATGATGGGCGTAGATTTGAGGCATTTGAAGCGTGAGTGTGGAAAATGACAAAGAAGGTGAAGTGGGCAGAAAGGAAAACAGGAGGAGAGGAGATAGTAGGGATAAATCGAAAGGAGGCAGGAAAGCTTAATACAGAGAGTTTTGATTGATAATGGCATACTGAATACTGTGACAAAGGGGAGAACCTTAGGCAAGCGAGGGAAGAGTAAGAATAGAATATGCATCTTTGACAAAATGAAAAAGGATGGAAGTATGCAGAACTAACGCGGGGCTTATTGTAATGTCGGATGTCAGCTTTTTTCTTCAGGAAAAAATAGGAAATATATCCTAGTACCGCTGTCCATTGAAAACATTAATCGTAAAATAACTGGTAAAATGATTATAATATTAAAATTGATTATACCCTACACTTTTTTCCACCTGCCTCTTTCGTACTTAAGATGGATTTTTATATTCACTAAGAATAAATATAACTCACAGATTTGGTTTCATGAAACTTCTTTATTACGTATATTACATCCATTCAATTAAGAAGTACTGCATAAAGAATGGCTAGTCCACTCAAATTTAGATAGAATTAATTACTCGTACATGAAAGGCTATTTTATTTACCCATTTGTTCCACTAAGTAAAATTATTTTAGCGCTTAAAATCAACGCAAAATTTAAATAATTGAAAGAAAATTCATTCCGCATATTATGGCTATCAGTTAATGCAGGAAAAAAGGAATGGCCCGCGTAATAATTTCCTTTCTTCCTACCCGGAAGGAATATAGCAAGGAATTACGAAAAACAACCTATGAGTGAGAAAATTACCTAGCTGGAGTCGACGGTTAGCACTCTTATTTCATGAGGAAAGCATTTATGACGAGAGGCGAAATAGTATCCCTACAACTAAGAATGAAGTTTTAAAAAGGAGGGCGAAAAATCGAATTTGAAACTTTCGCGTAGGTAATCCGCGTGTACACATGCCGGTTGTGCAAATCAAAATTAAAGTTCGGAGAAGTACATACTACCCTGATCAAAAATTTCCCGGAATTTATTCAGAAAATTAAAAATACAAGTTTATTCATCTAAATCTACGAGGGTCATCCGGAAAGTAATACCCGTTCGTGCCGCATGAAGTGCTGACGACGCGAGTAGCCGCTGGACGAGGTCAGATAGCTTCAGTGGCTTGTCTGCCTTCTCTGAGCCAAGTTGCGTGACGCTAGCATTGCCTGTGTTGTTTCTGTGATTGTTTACAATGTTTAAAAAAATTGAGAACGCCGCCAGTTGTGAAGTGAGGGCAGTGATTAAATTCCTCAATGCAAGAAACGTTCGCCCATGTGATATTCATCGCCAATTAAAGGAGGTGTATGGAGACAATGTAATGGACGAGTCGTCTGTTCGGCGGTGGTGTCGCAACTTCAACATGGGGAGGGGGAACACACACGACGATGAGCGTTCGGAGAGACCGTCTGTCATTACAGACCAACTGGTGAGCTCAGTTGACGAATTCGTGAGGAACGATCGGCGCGTCACAATTGATGACATCTGTGAGCATTTTCCCAATGTTTCTCGAACAATTGTTCATGAAATTGTTAAACACCATCTGCATTATGCAAAAATTTGTGCAAGATGGGTCCCTCGCGTATCTCAATGAGCTGGCGGCGAAGGACTATGCAGCAGGAATACAGAAACTTGTCACACGTTATGACAAATGCCTTAATTTGCTTGGAGATTATGTTGAGAAGTAGTTTAAAGTATCCTCTTTCAAATAAAATTTTTTATGTTTGTTAATATTTACTTTTGTGTCTTTATTTCACGAACGGGTACTACTTTCCGGATGACCCTCGTATATTGTCCCCTTCAAAGTAATCCCCATCGACTGCAACACACTTATGCCAGCGCTTGATCCAATCCTCGAAACATTTTTTATATTCGGTTTTCGGTATGTCCATCAGTGCTTCCTGCGATTTTTCCATTACTTCCTCTCGGCTGCTAAAACGCGTTCCCCGTAATGGTTTTTTAACTCGATTGAACAGAAAGAAGTCACAGGGAGCCAAATTAGGTGAATTCGGTGGCTGTTGGATGGTATTTGTTGCATTTTTCGTCAAAAAATTACGAATAATGATAGCACTGTGCGACGGTGCGTTATCATGGTGCAAAATCCACGAGTTTTCTGCCCACATTTCTGGTCTCTTTCCGCGAATTGCTTCACGCAAACGTCTCATAACGCCCAAATAATACTCTTTGTTTACTGTCTGGCCTTCTGGCAAAAATTCATGATGCACTACACCGTTGTAATCCATGAAAACCGTCAGCATTGCCTTCTTTTTTGACTGAAAACGACGTGGTTTTTTTGGTCTCGGCTCATTTGGTGAACGCCATTCACTTGCCTGATGTCTGGATTGCGTGTCGTACTCATAAACCCACGTCTCGTCTCCAGTAATGATCCTTTTGATGAATGTGGGATCGGATTCAGCCTCGCAAATCATGTCTTTTGCGACGTCAACACGGTCTCTTTTTTGCATGAAATTGAGGTCTTTTGGCATGCTACACGACGGAAACCCAAATCATTAACCACAATGTCTTGGGCGGATCCATAGGCAATGTTCAAGTCCTCCGCTATTTCTCTGATGGTTAATTTGCGGTTATTGACCAACATTTCTTTTACTTTATCAATTTTTTCACCGACTTTCGATGTCGATGGTCTGCCACTGCGTTCATCATCTTCGATTGACTCACGACCACTTCTGAACCGCTCGTGCCACTGGTAAACGACCGTTTTTTTTAGAGAATCGTTGCCGAAACACTTTTCCAACATTTCCAACGTCCGTGCGCCACTAAATCCGTTTTTTACGCAAAATTTAATACAAGTTCGTTGTTGCAAATTTAAATCCATTTCTGAAATTGTAAAAAATCGCAAACACACACAGAGATAGATGTACTCTTGGCTACGTAACTTTTGCAAATGTCAAGTTATGACACTAAGATTTAAAGGGAATATCAACAACAGATGTACCAATTTAACAAAAAAAAACAGAACTCAAATCGGAACGATGGGAGCGCCACACGGTGGTTATTCCGGGAACTTTTTGATCAAGGTAGTATCTGTTACAAGGTTTATATGAAGGCTGGAAAGTAAAGAAGCTACACACTATTTTACAGCATTCATAATCCAACAAAAGCATTAGACGGACCGATTTTCAATACTAGTGATCACACAATCACAGTTTACATGAAGACTAAATGATATACGTAAAGTAACAAATACATGTTAACTGGACTCTGCATAGACTTACTCTTACAAAGAAAATGTAAGTTTAAAAAAATCTATTTTCTACCATTAATTTTGCATTTGTCGGAACCAATTTCAAACTAAGAAAATAATAGTTATTAGCTCAGAGCTCATTACATAGCCGAAATTATTAAATTATGAAATAAATGGTAGTGCCAGTCTTATAAATACATTTTGAAAAAGACAGGGGGAATACAAACTTTCAAACTACAACAGTATTGCTATCCTACGATTACCATCTCTTCAATGTGAGACTTAAGAGTTTGCTTGGAAAGGTAAACAGAGTCAGGGATGGATGGAACATCCTTTGATGTTTGATCTCTCGAATTGAAAATTTTGAACTTTCCACAACTTGGATTCAAAAGCTGCAGTAAATGAAGCAGACAAGCCTGTTTTTTGGGGTATATTTTGGCAATCCACGGTTGCTTCATTAAATAAGGAGCAAATAAGACTAATTCAATGAATTATTTACTAATTTCCATAAATTATTCAAACTATCCCCTAGGCTTGCATGCTAAGGTTACCTTTAAGAATTAGGCCATCCCAAGGGACCTCGACAGTTTTGAGAGGAAGTATCATTATCTACAGAGTATGCGAACAATTATACTTTGAAAATTACTTTTATTTCTTGAATAAGTTACTTTTCTTCTGACCAGTGATTCCAAAGAGCTACTGGGGATGCAAAATGGAAGATAAATGATTGAGAATGCAATCCAATAATATCTGTAGAAGAAATAAAGGGGATCGAGATGGTGCGGGGGCTAACGTACTGGCTTCCCACCCTGAGGGCGCGGGTTCAAATCCCGGCGGTGTTGAATATTTTTCAGAGGTATCTCGATCCCTACTTGAGGTGCTTTGTGGAGGGCACTTTGAGTAAGTACGCCGTCCGTCGGATGGGACGTTAAACGGCGGACCCTTTGGCGCCTTTCGTAAAGAGTAGGCTAATGCCGACGCCGAGTTTCTCTCCACCCTTCATCCTTTCCTGTCCATCCCCTATGGCGCAAATGACCTTAGCTGTCGGTCGCCACCCGTAAAGCTACTACTACTAGAAAAAATAAGTATCAGATAAGACTGGAAAATGTAAGCTCACTATAATTTCTTCTTTTACCATTTGATAACATTTTTTCATCAAAAATCACGTAAATTTCTAGTTTTCTTCAATAAACCCTGTTTTAATCAAACACTATCTTAAGTTTGTGGACAAGTTTTATTTGAACTTATTACCTCACCCTCGGTAGTTTCGGTGAGATCTCTTGACCAAACTTAATAGCTTCAGACGATTAAAATAAATATACTTAATGTAACTCTACTTTTCTGTTGTCTTAAAGTTTTCGCTAATCATCGTATGGAAATTTTAGATCCTACCATATTCCCCGAGGGATTCCAATTCTTTTCAAACTAGATTGCGAAGACAACCACTTCAAAGGGTATAATTTATTTTATTATCACCATTTCAGAATCAAATATCTTCCAAATGCACAGGAAAATTTAATTTGCTTTCTTTACTTGGACTTCAAAACAAGTAAGCGAATAACGTCCAGCCTGGTGGTCTTAATTGAAATATTACAAATACCTGTTATCAAAGGATCGCAAAGAAAATTATGGTTGATTATGATGGAACATTTATACGAATATTATAGTAAGGTATTATTGGTATAAGTTATTTTGAATAACATTTATTGTTTTAAATCCTTTTTCATTTTCTCGAAAACATATTTACAAAATAATTTTCATCAATGGACATCTTCTACAGGACTCACATTTTATCATAGTTCACCATTCTAATAAGACGATTAATAAAGCAAAATTATTTCAGTTAATTAACCATAATACTTGGCATATTTAGCCTGTTTTAATTGCCTCGGTGCCGGCATACTCGACAATAAGATAGAAAGGGCATTAGAGGAGATATAATTGAATAAGGCCGTAGGGCTGGACAACGTTACTGCGCCACAAATGTTTAGGGAAATGTGGTGGGAAGAGTATATATGGACTATTTCGTAGCTTCTATGAGGAAGGAATCAGGCCGGTAGACTTTGTGAGATCAGCTTTACGTGAGGACTACCGGACAATAAGTTTGATTTCCCATGCAGCTGAGGTAGTTCTTACAAAAAAACAACAAAATGATGAAAAACAAAGCAAATGATTACTTGGAGAAAGATCAGTTTGAGTTTATAAAAGGGAGAAGTACGAGTGAGGTAATTGCAGAAATGAGATCACTTATCGAAAGGAATGTAGAAATCAATCAGGACCTATTTGTCTGTTTCGTAGATATTAAAAAGGCGTTTGATGGACTAAATTGGGAAAACCTATTGAGTATATTGCAAAAAATAGGAAAAGATTGTAAAGACAAGAACTACTAAGACTAACACGTATCCCGTACGTGTCTCAGACTTCTCAGGTTCGAGTGGGAGACGAAGAGTTTGGATAGGCATTGTCAAGAATAGGTGTGAGGCAGGGTTGTCCAATATCATCGGTACTGTTCCACGTATTTGTAAAGGAAATGGTTAAAGAAGCATGGTTAGAACTGGAGGTAGGGATGAAAGTTGGAGAGGAATTCGTAAAATAAGTTAGGTTTGCTGATATTCAGCTTTAGTTTGTCAGTCAGCCAAGGAGTTGCAAGCATTGCTGAGTTAAATGAAAATCCAGTGCGACAGATATGGAATGAGAATCAATAGTAATAAAAAAATGTTATGCGATTTTCCAGAAAGACAAAGGATAAGGAAACATGGAAATAGGAGGGCATAAACTAGATCAAGTGGAATAGTTTACGTACATTGGAAGTATTTAGGATGGTAAAATTAGTAGGGACGTAAGGAGAATGACTACCCTAGGCAAAGAGATTTTCACATGGAGGAGGGAGTTGATGACAGGGACGTTGAGTAAGGACGTTAAGAAAAGACTCGTTAAAACTTTGATATGGAGCGTATTTATGTGCATTACGGAAACATGGCCACACAATCAGGAAGATAGACGTCGATTGGAGGCTTTTAAAATGTGGGTGTGGAGGAGAATGGAGAAGGTAAAATAGACCGAAAGGAAAACAAACAAGGAAGTACTAGTAATAGTAAGCGAGGAGATAGGATTGTTGGGAGAAATCATAAGGAGGTAGGGAAAATGGATGAAAAGCATATTGATCAGCAGTGGAATGATGAAGACGGTAAAACAAGGGAGAATGCCAAGCAAGCAAAAAAGAGGAGGAATAGGATAGGGGTGTAGGACGGAATGAAGGAAAGAAGGAGGTAAACAGAGATGAAGAGGAACTTGTTGTTGTGCAGTATTTTGGGTTGTTTTTTAGGAGATATTTATTTTACAGTTGGGACCACCGAAAATCTGCCCTAACTGGTATATTTCGTAAAAATAACTTTGCTTCTATAATTTGGCTAGCTTTCCCAATTACCGCTAACCGCAATGCAATACTCTGTAATAGACGAACCAAACACGAAAAGCTTCACCTTATAGCTAGGAGGTCTTTGAAGACATTCATCAGTAGCTATAGTCATTTAACTGTAGCAATGGTTCTAATGATATAGGAGGTGTTTAATATGTGATGCTTGTGTCTTTATGTCACATTCAGCTAGTTCTGCGCGGAAGAATGTCACATGGATATTAACGGATTTTTCAGAGTTAATTCTCTAAGGCAAGTTAGCTCTGAGCTATAAAATCTTTTATTTTATGGAGAATTCCGCTGCCATGCATTCTCTATCAAGAGTTTAGAAAAAATTTGGAAAGCTATTACTTTACCGCACTAATGATATTGAGCGTGTCACAAAAAATAATACTGGCCCCGACTGTTCAATCACGGAAAATTTCTTGCTCTTACCGAGGGAAATTTCTCGCTCCTGTAGATGGCAGTACTCCTGCGAAGGGTGTCCAGGCTCAAGCTGCATTATAATTTAGCCACCTAAATGCATGCTACCTTATGCCTAACGAGTCTGGACGCAGCTATAGATAAACAATTCTCTTTGAATTACCCAACTACGGAAAAATGCAATATCCTTTGGAAGTATGGAAGGAAAGCGTAACACAAAGTTTATGCCATAAAAGTGCGTGTGAAATTTGTATGTGACGCAATGTGAAAAGTATTGACTTATTATTAGAGTCTGCCTCAACCGCATTATACCACCTAAAATATCTCAACCATTTCTTTTCCCTAAAAATGCATGAATATAGATTTATATCTTATATTCAGAGACGAGGGTCTTTCTAATCTCCACGCGTACGCCACGCTGGTAATGCTTGTTTTACATATTTTTACTTTATTTGATACCTTTTTGCATATTTTCTTTTCTTTGCTAAATTTGACAAGAAGCCTTTCAGTCCACCTTCCCGAAGGTGAAACCCAGTTTGATGAGATGAGGCAAAGAGGGTTTGCTACACTGAAGGTGGAAATTATGCAAAGCATAATGGCAGCACTATATTGCAAAACTATCCTGAAATGAAGTAAACAAGGCGAATAAAGGAATAATAATGAATAACGAGGTTAGAAATAACTTTGTTATGGATAAGGGTTTCCAAGCTGTTTATTCTAAAAAAAGAGTGCCAAAAATCGCATCATTGAAGTTTAAAATTTCGAAAAGTGTCTACGCTGAAAATTTGCGCCGACATAAAAGAGTCTCACGAGACCAATAACTGTGTAAGGCACGGTGGAGTGGTCGTAAAAGCAGGAAAGTTCCAAGCACACGGATCATGTGGTAGGTGTTTTGAGAAACTGCTTTTATATGGGAGGAGAGAGACGGAAACATATGAGGAAGGGAATTTGTAAGGATTTGATCATTCGCCTCAATATGCAATTATAGCGGAGTGCTTTAAAAGAGACAGCCCCATGATGAGAGTAGTTAAATAATGGATAACACACGAAATTGAGTCATATTATCTATCAGCATTATAATCAGTCTTTCAAAGCAGATATTGGTTTATTGCAGCCTCTCACTCTTCTCTATTTAGTGTTATTTCTCTAATATATTATAGTTTCTTCTGTTTAAACTCTTTCTTAATTAATCCTCCGTTCCTTTGGTCTTTCTCGTGGGGTTTTCCATTCAACTCCTCCTCTTTTGTTTCTTACGAATCCATTATGGCTCAAGATGTATCCAATCATTCTACTCCTTCTTTGGAGTACGGTTCCCATATATTCTACATATTTTCTAAAAATAATTTTAAATCCAAATACGTTACTCAAAAATTAAACCAAATAATATATGGTTATTATTAATTAAAAATAATTTTAATATTATCATTAATCTTAATCAGTGCACAACCCTAAATTTAGACCCCATTTTGTTTCAATTCCTATAAATTGTGAATATTTTTGAGCTGAGCAAAGATTTACAAATAGTGCAGTTACCTGAAGGGTTGCGGACGACCCAGGTAGGATACGGAAGCTCCAGTAAAGTCCAAGTCCCTTGAGGCATAATTTCTATTTGAGGCTGCTACATAAGAATGCAACCACCGCTCCAATGTTAGAGCTATAAGGGCAGCATAGAGAATTCCCCTCAAACCCAAGAGGGTTGAGAAAATGGGTCGATTGGTGCTAAACAAATTGGCATGAAATACGTAATTAAAATGCCAGTCAACTTACACTTATTTTTATATGTGTACCAGAAAAACCAGTGGGAATTGTGAAGAAATGCAATTGATTGTCTATAAACTAAATCTATTAAAATAAGATGGGATGTGAAATTGTCACTGAAAATTGTCAAAACTATGCATACAAATAAATACGGAGACAAAAAATCATGACATTTTGATATACAACGTAATTACACGCATACAGTTTCCTATAAATTAACAAACACATATTAAGGCAACCATAGCTCATTATATATCTTGGGAACTGATTCCACAATCGCTAAACAAAATAGGTCACTATAGTTTACACAACACTTTTACGTTTCTCCATTTTTCAGCTGTAATTTTTATTAATGGATGATTTTCATATGAATACCAGTATTGTTATTTTGTATGCAAAAATAACATTATGGCTTGTTACTCAGCATCCTTTCTTTTAAATTAGGGGGTGTACGCATCAGAACAGGCCCAATTTGCATCATTACCTCCACATACAAGTATTTCTTAAGCCAAATCTAGGGTATGCGTGAAAGTGCTGAAATGCTTCGTATTTTCAGAATTGTCCACTTCCAACTGAGTTTGCACAGAGTGTTTGTCAAAAAGAAGGCTTTGATCCCATCGGATATTAGGTGAGAAAAATATCTAGGGAGAAAAACCTAGGCTGTTACAGCAATTAATCCATTTAAAATTAATTATCAAAAGTATCGTGACCAATATCCACTATAATGACACGTTTGGAAGCATTCAAGCATATTAATGGGGGATTCAGCGATGAAGTTGTAGGGTCTTAGGATAAGGATTATGGAATGTAGTATTTGTCCCGAACTGAAGCAGGGTTTATTGAATTCTGGGGTCAGGTTTTCATTTGGTTAAGTCCTAACCCCTGAGGACTACTCATAAATTGCTAACGAGATCGAAAATGGCAAAAACTTTAATCATAGAGCATGAATGGCTACAAGTTATGTCAAGATAAGGACACACTGTCTCTCATTATTCATCTTACTACAAGTTCTGGAAAAATTATCTTCAGCCACCAAGCTAAAATTTTGCATAGGAAATCAACCTTATCATGTCACTGAAATGACATACATTACAACCCACCGTAATATTTTTTATTTCTATTGGTGAAATAAACCTGCAATAGACACAACCCACCGCAATGTTTCTTATGTCTATTGGTTAAATAAACCTGCAATAGACAAGCCATACTATGTAAGAGTTCAATGCGCACTACGGAAAATTTCATGAAAAGCCAGGAAGTTAGATTCCAGGTCTGAGAGTGGTTTTCATCGCGTCACCTCATGGTTTGGCAGAGAGACCGCCACACAACTTGCTAACTGGATGGATGTAATTACGCCAATAGTGTAAGGAAGAGTAATTATACGAAATCCCGTAAAATTAATTGGATTTTATCCTTCCATTTAACGAATTTTTCAGATTTTTTCCTGTCTCATAGGATGTGACGACCGAGTCAAACCGGTGACCCTAGCGAACGAGTGGCACGAGAGAAAGATCCCCCCCACGAGTCCCTGGCCGAGTTGAAGCGTGGGGCATCGTGGCGAGCGAGGGGTGAATGGAGAGGGATTGCCAAGGGATTTAGGAGACGGGAGGTGTGGGCGATAGAGCGGGGAAAGGAAGGTGAGAGCGCATCGGGGGAGGAAAAAAAACCCTTCTCAAGGGATCCGGGGCGGGGTTGGATATTTCTCGAGGGTAAAAATCACTCCCCTTCCTTGAAGAGACGCGTTGAGAATTCCCACGTCTTGCTTCGCTTGGGATGGAAGGAGGGTAACTAATGCTATCTCGGAAGAGAGACGGAGAATGAGACTGGGGCAGAGGGACAGGAAACGGCGGTAGGGTGGTGGGCGGGAAGATCCGGATGAGGTGCGAGGCGGCGTAAGGGGATGGGAGAGGGCTGAATAGTGCCGAAGGTACCCGATGAGAAGACTGGGGGTGAGGAAAATAAAAGACGTGAGACAAATAGAGGTCTTGGTGTGGGGTGGAAGAGACGGGAGATCGGAAGATGGAAACTGAAAGTGGGGAGAAAGAAGGCAAAGGAAGTAATCGAGGATTCAGCCGAATTAGAGTGGCAGTAATGGAGTGAGAGGGTAGGGGATGGGAATGGAAGAAGATACGCAGGAGGGAGGAAGGGTGGATGCGCCGGATGGAGGGAAAAGGGAGGCCTTGGGAAGGAGAGATGACAAACGGCTTTATTAAGGCAAATTTGAGAGCATTGACCAATCGGAGACGACCTAGTTAATTTGGAAGTGGAAAGGACGAAGCAAGGGGGAACTGATAGTGATGAGTGGCTCCGGATGGGGGAGCATAAGTACTAGAGTGTAGGAGGAGGCTGAGGACGATTGTCTAGTAGAATGCCGAACAGTATAAATTACGATGTCGTTGATACCTAGAGCAGAAATAGTTGCGGTACGGT
Source organism: Hetaerina americana (assembly GCF_022747635.1). Taxonomy (NCBI): domain Eukaryota; kingdom Metazoa; phylum Arthropoda; class Insecta; order Odonata; family Calopterygidae; genus Hetaerina; species Hetaerina americana. The sequence goes on along the minus strand of NW_027287205.1, from coordinate 68,499,654 downwards.
GTTAACCCTCAAAAATAGACATGTATTAATTTTCAAACGATTCGAATGTACTTATTGGTAGTGCACGGGGTTATGGAAGGTGTTTGGGTCATTGTATTGCATACTGCCTCCTAATACTAATACTGTTTTAATACTGCGCCCAAAACCTCAATGAATCATGGCATAAAATATCCTTAGAACCCATACTACATACTAGAATAACACATACTCCAGGTTTGCGTACTTTCAAACTTCTTTAATTACAGCCAAATTACCTACCATTTTCCTCTCTCTATCTTGCATTCATCTATATCTACACCCCGCCCCGCCCCGCCACGCAAGGGTGTGTGGCCGAGAGTGCTAGATCGCAAGCCATATATGCACAATCGCAATCAAGTTACCTTCATACACATATTAGTTTGGTCATACACTTGAAAATTTTCACCCACAAGAAAGAAAGTACTTACATGCAACATTATTCAATAAAAGGATACCTACATTCAAATCATGCAGTAGAAATGTTACAAATATGGGTCTATTAAATAAAAAGAATAATCTGCTACAGTAAACCTCCCTGATTTTTCATTGGTGATCTGTTCTGCTATAATAAGTGCGGGATTGTAATAAGTATGTCTTTTACATCCTCAGATAAGTAACCTCCCTCAACTTTAAACATTGAATTTAACCTGTATTTAAGCCTTTGGTCAAGCAGTGGCTCCCATCCCAATTCTTTCAATAGTGTTGTGGTAGTTCTAACTTGTTCATAACATCTTTTCCCAAACCTAGCTGCTCTACGTTGCACAATTCCCAACATCCTCCAATTTGTTACTATTTTCAGTATCTCATTATATGTCTGACTCTCCTATAATTACTTCTTCTACCTTCTTTTAATTACTTGCAACAATCTTCTACTATCCGTGTCTAGTATTACGAGTACTAGGACTACACCGTTTGTTTTCATTGCCGTCCTTAGTTTTTTCCCATCATTCTCCAGGCTCATAGCTTAAATGTTTCTAAACTATATGAGCCCTCTTGACTAAGCGAAAAGTTCCAGAATGGTGTCAAACTATGTTTATATTAATTTTTTTACCATTCTTTTCATAGCATCTTTACTTAAGAAAATGAATAAGATTAATACCATTAATTTTACAAGGCTTGACATTCATGACGATTTTTCTGTTTTTTTCCTTGGTTGAAATAACTTTTGAGTGAGATCTTACCTGGTGATAAACGTGTCTATATTTAAATATGATTGCAGCTATTTAATGGCAAATAACTCTTAAAACTATATTGAGCGATAACCAGTTCAAGTTAAAATACTAGAATATCCCCGAGAGAAAATTCCGCGCGATATCAAATTTCTGAAATAGAAAAAATACGAATAAATGACGTTTACACGGAGAATAAGGTAATTTTAAGCTTGTTTTATAACAAATATTTACTAAGAGAATAATGGTTTATATTATTTAGAAAGGCTTAAGGCAATATAGCAGGTGGTTTGTAAAACATTTGTGATAATACGGTATTGCGTGAACCTAATGAGTTTGTCGGAAAAGATTTAACATTTGACGGTGAACGCAGAGCATTAAAAGACAACGATAGATATTTATATTATTGATGGCAGTATATTAATATGGAAGAATCTGAAGAGAGAATTTAAAGAAGGTTAGATAGAAAGAAGAAAAATATCTGTATTTCGTACTGTGATTATAAAAGTTGTACGGAGCACACGCAATATGGGGGAAGATGGCATTAACAAAATAATAATTTTTGATATCAAAAGATTAAGATAACAGTAAGTGCTCAATGCTGATATTTAAAAAGTGGCTGTAGAAGATTTCTATGGTCGTTTTAAGGCTTAATTATGTTTTCAATAAACCAGCATATCGTAAATGTATTGGTTAGAGAGACCCTCAATATTTAAAATTTAGGAGGGAAGAAGAGTTAAAGGGAACTCTAAAGAATGATGATTTCAAAAGGTAATTCTGAGTAATGGTACAAAAATGGGCAGAATTGGTGAAGTAAAGAGGTGGGATAAATATTAATTGAACTACGAAAAGGGTGCGCCGAAGAGGGAAGGGGGGATGTTTGACATACGAAGAGGGGGATGAACGAGTTTCGGTATTTTAAACTAAATGAAGTAGAGGGCTAGTCAAAGAAGCATTTATTGAATTTCAGAAATTGGAAAATTTAGTGATTGAAGAGAACCTCCACTAAAAACCTTAGGATTTGTCTAATTTTCTTACTTATATTGACTTTAATTATTGGGAATATAACTTTTGACTTCTATTACCATCCGATTGCTACCCAATTGACTGATTTATTGAATGAAGAATAGTCCAATGCCCATAAGAGAGGAAAATGGTCTTAATAAAAAGACAATAAAAAAATAAGATCCCAAGTCATAAAAACGTTATTAAAATAGCATCGTGTCTATTCTATAATATATAAAGCCTACTCATAAGTACTGCAGTTCTATTGCATTTTCCCATTTTGAATGCTTTTAAAAGAACACTAAGTCTTTTCTCCATTAATGGATCGTGGGTAGAAAAGCAGAAAGAATCCTGGGAAGAGCAGCACACAATGGAACTAGCGTGAAAGGAATCGCAGGAACCGATGAAAGCAGGGGTCGCGACCAATTTGATTCGTCAATTGTGGAAAGACGCTGAACGAATGAAGTAGAGAAGAAAGTGGAGGAAAGATTAGGACTATCAACGGATAAATACTAAAGATGGGGACACTCAATCATGAATGGAGAGGTTAAGTGCGGGCAATTGAATAATGACTTTGGTGTGCAAACACTTGAACATCATCAGCTTCGAAAATTACGGGCGGTTTCTGCCCTATTTCTTTATACTCTGGAAAAAACATTTCAATAAAAATATATGAATGCCACCAATTTGAGGCATTCACCGCCTAAATAAAATTTCCTCCCATTTTAAATACTTGAAACTTTGTTTTTACCGATTCATAATCTCACAGATATTATAATTGTGAAAGGGAGGTCATTATTAGATATCTTTTAATTTGAATTTTAAATTATTAATTAAAAACCTTCTATAGTAATATTTTGTGCCCCCGATTCAAAAATTAAATTTAAGGCAAATATTCTGAGGATAATCAATGCATTACTTACCCTACTAAAAAGAAAAATAATCAAATTTTAAATTGGTTTGGGTGAGACGTTATTACAAATATTCTTAAGAGGGCACTAATAAAGTGCCATAGCATAAGGATGGGTGCCTAGGCACACAGGAGGCCAGAGCGATAAAACTGGTCTCCTATCTTTAGAGAATGTGGTTACGTAAGAAGAAATTTTTCATGAATAGTGAATCGTCTTTCAACCTCCACGTAAACAGGATTTCTTAGTATCCAAAAAGAAATTTCTTGATTCGTACGCATAACTGTACCGTGGAATTTACACTAATGCCTCACTTTTCCAGCCAAACCAAGGCATGCGCGAAATACTGCATGCGATTTTTTCAGGAATCCAATCAAACATTAATTCAGGATAAGAAAATCAACGTAGAGTTATATGCATGAAAATTGATATTTTATTACAAAGGCGATATAATTTATTCTAAACGCTCTGAAAAATAGTAGTGCTTAATGTATTTTCTTCAAAATAAATACGTAATATTTGACTTAAATGGGCGTCGCCAAGCTCGAAAGTGTGATCTTCTGGGAAGGCTAAAAATAGAGAAGAGATTGAAAAATCTTCAGATATAACTATGGAGAAGAATGAATTAAATAAGATGAAAGACTAAGAATACATTGAGATGCAGCGAGAGTGAAGATATGCTGGGAGGAGAGTTGTAAATCCTAAGTGAGATTTAAAGAAAGCAGAAAATTTGTTTGGAGGAGAAAATAAATGGATATCTGCAATATTAGATAAGTACCGTCCAAAAGTTACCTGTGCATAAATTTTAATTCGAAAAATTAAACCTAATACTAATCTACAAAAGATATTATTACGTATTTTTTGCTTACCAGAAAACTCTTGAAGCATTCAATTAAGAAAGATTAACTGACCTGCAAAGAAAAATAGATTAAATTAATACTCTGTTGATTAAAAATTCATTTCATTCATACTATTCGAAAAACGTCGGTTTAATTTGAAATCAGAAAACTATATGACTCATAAGTACTAAATTTTAAGCATATAGTACATTGTTATATAAACAAATATTCCTCGCATGGATAAAGTATAGCGAGCACTCATTGGATTCGGCAATTTCGTGACGACCTCGTCAATGGTTGCAGCTTGTGCCTCAGGGAGTTCAAATTATACTAATGAACCCCAAGTATTCTTCCTTTTAATTTAAGTCTTATTCCAGTAAATACATCAGCATCTCACTCATCTATGGACCCTATTATTTTTTTCCAAAAAACTATTTGTTAGCAAAAAGCTAAACGTTTTGTTAAGGCTTTGCAATGAGAACATAACAGAAATGAAAGCCACGATAACAAAGCGATGAAATTAAAATCATGTAGTTGACGTCAAACTACGAGGGTCATCCGGAAAGTAGTACCCGTTCGTGCCGCATGAAGTGCTGACGACGCGAGTAGCCGCTGGACGAGGTCAGATAGCTTCAGTGGCTTGTCTGCCTTCTCTGAGCCAAGTTGCGTGACGCTAGCATTGCCTGTGTTGTTTCTGTGATTGTTTACAATGTTTAAAAAAATTGAGAACGCCGCCAGTTGTGAAGTGAGGGCAGTGATTAAATTCCTCAATGCAAGAAACGTTCGCCCATGTGATATTCATCGCCAATTAAAGGAGGTGTATGGAGACAATGTAATGGACGAGTCGTCTGTTCGGCGGTGGTGTCGCAACTTCAACATGGGGAGGGGGAACACACACGACGATGAGCGTTCGGAGAGACCGTCTGTCATTACAGACCAACTGGTGAGCTCAGTTGACGAATTCGTGAGGAACGATCGGCGCGTCACAATTGATGACATCTGTGAGCATTTTCCCAATGTTTCTCGAACAATTGTTCATGAAATTGTTAAACACCATCTGCATTATGCAAAAATTTGTGCAAGATGGGTCCCTCGCGTATCTCAATGAGCTGGCGGCGAAGGACTATGCAGCAGGAATACAGAAACTTGTCACACGTTATGACAAATGCCTTAATTTGCTTGGAGATTATGTTGAGAAGTAGTTTAAAGTATCCTCTTTCAAATAAAATTTTTTATGTTTGTTAATATTTACTTTTGTGTCTTTATTTCACGAACGGGTACTACTTTCCGGATGACCCTCGTAAATTATCCTCAACTGTAAAATAAAGGTTTCCATACCTCAACATAGAATTAAAAATTAAATTAAGGTAAACAGTGATTCTTTAAAAGACTATTAAAAAAATGAATCACATGAGAATTCAGAGATTATAAATTGGAAGAACATTCTATGGGCCTATTGAAATTATTTATTCCACTATAAATACACGAATGATTTTTAATATTTTGAAATTTACTAAAATATTTCTTTGGAAATAAATTTTTGATGATTCAAAATCGAGTTGTTTATGAATGAACAAATTATTAAAGGAAACGAGGAAAGGAATGGAACAAATATGAGCCAACAAGTATGAAAAGGCAAGCTGCACGATAGGACATAAACTGAGGTAGGAGGTAGAAATGGAACTTTCGGAAAAGTAAAGGATATTAATAATTTTAATTTGGGAAACTTTCAAATAATAGAAAAATGCTGCAAAAAATATAGGGATGGAAATGAAAAGAAATCTTTTGGAGTAAATCATACATTGCTAAAAATGAATCGGCAATGGCAAGTTATTTTTATTATCTCACTCAAGATCATTTTCCCAAGGTCGGCCATTACTCGCAGTGGATATTTCCCCTTAGAACGTATTGAACTCGAAATGAAATGGATGGTGAAGACGTTTATTACGTCTAAAGAAATTCAATCCTTGACATATATACACTAAATTAAAATTTAATTGAAAAAGGGGAATGAACAATTTTGGGTCATATAAGATCTAAGCTTAGAGAGAGAGAAAGAGGTAGATAAGAGGAAGCTCAATTGACCTGGAGAAGTGCTGCAAATGAAAACCCGAGGAAAAAACCAGGTTCTGTAAAAGGGTGGATGAAGACACAAAATGACGACATTCGATCGAAGGATTGAAGAAGAGGAGCTTACTTACTTACAAAGAATTTAACGATGGAGATAAAGGGAAGTACCAAAGGTAACCTATTTGTCTTCTGTTTTATAAAAACTATAAACACAGAAGTAATCCCGAAAGTCGGTTTCGTAAATGATGTTCGAGTCCACCCAATACCGTCCGACGGCGCGGCGTGTGAAAGTCACACATCAGCGTAAGGCGACCTTTTCCTTTCCCTTTGCAGGCTCTGGTTTCTCCGAAAGATCTGGTGCCCATAAAATTATACAGCTTGGGTGAACCAGAGAGGCGTGCCAGGGAATTGATCCCGGAACCCTCGGTCAGTAGTCTAACGTTCTACCCCATGTCTAAAGCACCCCCGCTATAAAAAGCATGTACCGAAATCTGTACGAGAGGCATATTTACTTTTCCACTTATGAGAATTAGAGATTGAAGAGGCAACGAAGTGAAAGAAGATGTAAAAGGGAATAGAAAGTAGTGCAAATACAGAATCATAGGAAAAAAATGAATACTAAAATACTAGCGGAGGAACGATGCGAGTCGTAGTTGAACATTAAATTTGCTTACAAAAATAAAAGGAAAAAGCAAATATCTTTTCATAACCATTCAAAAATCAACTTTCGGAGGATTAGAGCTGAGGTTAAATTAAATGGGATTATAAAAAATGAAAGAGTAAAAAGAAACAAAAGAAAATACATCAGAAATGACTATCAATTGATATTCCTGAAGAATTTCTTCCAGTCACTTACATTCAATCACGAAATCAAATAATAAATTATGAAAAGGTAATCATAGTGTAATTGGAATGTTCGTATTGAATAAAGTAATTCCACTAACATATCTCGGAGAGTAATGAATATTAATGATATTTACAAAGGATTCATGCATTAAAGGTACTATACCAAAATAAAGGTAGATTAAAGGGTCCCTAAACGGCTATTTACCAACTCAAGTATTGCAATAACTTCCACTTTCTTTGCCTCACATTATTTCTTTCATCATTTCTTCCCAACCTTTGCCAACCTTCATGATCTTTAAAACTCCACTCTTTTCCTTCATCTACCTCGATTTTTCAACCATCTCCCACTCATGTTTTCCTTCCCTTTTGTACTTCATCACTTGTCAACACTTCTTTCAGTCTTTATCTCTGTCTTTTTCGGATTTTCACTAGAAACTTCCTCTCTTTTCCTGTTATATTTACAACATGGTCACTCCATAATTTTTTTAGGGTAGATCGAAGAAAAAAATTTATAATTGGACATAAACCATCACATTATTAATAAGAGTAAATATCTACTATTTGAGTCATTGAAGACCTGATAACTAAATTAACACTGTCTAATACAGGGACGAGATGCGATGCGATTTAAAGTTTGACATAGAGGAATTAAAATAATAAGTCTTGCACTGCATCAATTAGAGTAATCGACAGTCGAAATGGATATTCAATAATTATATTTTCTTCCAATTCGCAATTTCCCACCATGAAAAAAAGAAGGAACACTCCTTCCAATTCTTCCACTCCTTGTCGTAGCTTCTGCCAGAAATCTCCCTCGTCACACGATCTTGGGGCTGCTGAGCGTTTTATGTTCTCATTTAGATAACGCTGTCTTTAGGCATTCTTACCTTGTTTGGAGTATTAATGTTTTCCTTTTTGACTAGTAAATCTGATGTCTTACATAGACAATACTAATTTGTACCTCATGCAAATATAAAAAGATAATATTTGCCAAAATTATATAACACCATTAATGTTGAGGAAACATCCGCTCTTACTATTCCATCCATGAAAAAATGTTATTATTCTTTAGTTCATTACAATGAATCATCTTTGCCTGTCATTTGGGATACATATCAGAAACCAAATATTAATCAATATTCACTATGTCAAGTACCTAAATTTGAAAGTCAACGATTTTTTAAATTTCCTGTTTTCTTTACTTCAGATTTCAAATGAGACAAATATTGATATAACTAATACATTGGCGAATTCTGATGTAAGACTATTTATGAGTTATTGACGAAAGAAGGAAAAAAAAACGCCTTTAAGAAAGTCGTTGACGTGATGCTATCCATTCCTCATTCTATGAATAAAGACATGCTACTACGAACTCAACCCTCTCCGATCGGATTTAATGCCAGTTATGGGTAAGTAAGAAAAACATTTCCAATGCGAACTTGCTCCTGATTGGAGGGTCATATCATCCCTCGTCCGCTAAAACAGTGGTTCATAATTTGGAGAAGTTGGGGAGTGCAAATTCATAATTACGGCGGGTTGATGGATTCATTACCATCCGAATTTCCCCTCTCTGCCTGCTTCAGCTCAGCCATCCGGGCACGGGCGGAAATGGCGTGGGAAAGAGGGATTTTCGATTAAAAATTTCGCTAGGATGAGGATAGCCAGGAGCCTCTGCGGCGCGGACTCGCCCTCTCACTTTTCTCCGCAAACATCGCGGGTGTGGGCGGGGGGAGGAGAGGAGAGGAGAACGCACTCTCGGGGAAGGCGAGGAGGATACGGTGGAAAGGGTAGGCGGCGGCAAGGGGATGAGTGGGAAAGGACCACAACTCCAATGGACAGGGCGAGAAACACACACCCACATGGAAGAAGGGAGGGAATGCAGAGGTGGGGTATGGGAGTTAAGGCGTAAGAATGAAGCATTGGCTGAGGCGAGGGCATGATGGAGGAGGTGGATGCGAGAGGTAGGAAGAGGCGGAGATGAGAGGAAGAGGGAGGGGAGGAGCTAAGAGAAACGGCCGGTGATAGGAGTGGATGTGGGGAACAGAGATGAGGAAAGGCTCAGGGAATGGGGAGGGGGCCGTAATGGGATAAGAACAGTGAGACGGGATTGGGGGGTGGCGGCGGGACCGGGGGGGGAGAGGTGAAGGGGGGAGAGGAGGGAGTGTGTAATAAGTTTTGGTGGATGTTTGAGGAGCCCAATTACGAGTTGAGTTACGAGGCGAATGGGAAAAGAAACTTCGAAAGAAGAGGTAAGGGTTGGGTGGAGGGGTAAGGTAGGGCAGGGGAGGGGGGGAGAGAGTTAAAGGTCTGTGGAAGGGGGGTTAAAGAGCAGCGGAGCGGGGGGAAAGAGATGAATAAAGGGCATATAAACGAGAAGACGCGTACAAGTGGACTTCCAGAAAAATTCCTGGATCCAAGAAATATAAAACTACTCTTAGTAAAAATTATGGCCATGGTGAGGTGAACTTATTTACGAATTGGAAGAAGAGATAAAGAGAGAGAAATATAAAAAAGCGAAAAACACCTCGCCTAACAAGAGAAAGAATAAGGGGGGGTTGCCTATGGGAACGGGAAATAATGGGGCGCATGACTATTACGAAGAAGTTTGAAAGGAAAATCCAGAATTCAGTTATACAACTCAAACTCGCTCAATCGTCTTGATGAAGGGTCGTTTATAGATGTAAAAGCACGAAGAAGGGGCAAAAAAAATTATGAGTAGCAGAATTATAAGCGTTCAGCGCGGTCTTTAGCTGTTAAAGGTGTTTGCACGGAGGATAATTAAAATTTGATGCGCATGAAGGAAGAAGCGAACATGAGTACGTTGTCCACTGAAATCCAAACTGAAACAATCCTGCTACAACTATAAACAGAAGTTAGGACAAGTTCCTAGGGTCTTATTTGTGGAAACCCTGAAACACCAACGAATATAAATTTTTCATCAATGTTAAGTTTGTGGTTTGCTTTTAATTGAAATACATTTAGTTCACCCATACGTTTGAACAATATTGTTTAAATAACTGATAATTGTATAATATCTTTAGTTAAATATGATATTATTTCCCTTATTCTACTTATTAATAATTATTTATACTCAACTAAGAATTAATATTAAAACTATTATCTACTCAAGAAACAGTTTAATTACATTGACATTTCAGTTCAATATTCCCCCTATTATAACATCATAATGTTTAAAATGAGACTCCTTATGATTTAATTTCTTTTTTTGTAGATGAGTACCAAATTAGCATATATAAATGATATTAAATTAAAATATCCCATTTAAGACCTTATCTCTTTAAATTTCTGAAAACATAGTAACTGGTACAACAAATATAAGTATGCACAGGTTTTATTTACAGAAAACTACTAAATTTGCGGACATTAGGATATCCTCTGAAGCAAATGAAATGAATGATTAAAAATTATAAATTCTAGTTCATTTTAGAAAGTAGTTCTAATAATGATGCTAAAAAAGGAAGAAATGGATTGAAAACTTAGCATCTTTTAAGCAAAAGGTGACTGTAGACTGCAAACACGTGCATGGTTTTGACTATTCATGCTAAACGCAAAATACACACAGAACCTGTCCCAAAAATAAGTAGAATGAATTTTGTTCACCAATGCAGATGGCTGGAGTTTGGTGATTTGTGGTGGGAAAGGTGTTGGGAGATCATTGTAAAGCAACGCGACCCACATTAGTTAAATGTGGGAATTAACAATACGCGGAGTGCTGTTAGACTGGACCCCTGTTTGACCGTGACGTCAGGAATTCACGATTCCAATTTCCATGGAGCAATGATATGCGATCAAATTGTGCATAAAGACTGAAAAATTGGAATCGGAGATCATTACAATGGTTAAGGTTACTTATGGAGATAGAGAAATATCCCAAGTCATGATATTCTGCTTGCACAGGATGTTCTGGGGGATAAAGAGGAGGTCGAAGATGAGGAACACCCTGGAATTATAGCAGTAGTTTTAAGGGGAGGCGACCGACAACTGAGGTCATTTGCACCATAGGGGATGGACCGGAAAGGATGAAGGGTGGAGAGAAACCCGGCGTCGGCATTAGCCTACTCTTTACGAAAGGTGCCAAGGGGTCCGCAGTTTAACGTCCCATCCGACGGACGGCGTACTCACTCAAAGTGCCCTCCACAAAGCACCTCAAGTAGAGATCGAGATACCTCTGAAAAATATTCAACACCGCCGGGATTTGAACCCGAGCCCTCTGGCTGGAATGCCAGTACGATAGCCACCGCACCAATCCAGATACCCCCTCGGAATTCCATCAACAAAACAGTGTGATGAAGAGGTACAAAAAGTGACCTGCTGAAGTTTGATTGACCCTCAAGTAGCAGGATATTAGCAAAAGGAGTGCAACATTCAGAAAACCACACTGCGGTGCATTCTTACAGAAGATTTAACCATGAGAATTGTGTGCCAATATGGTCCCTAAGGTGCTGTCAGAAGTTTGTTTGTGTGAGAATCTTGCTCTGGACAAGGGTGAAAGCGATTTTTTTTAGAATATGTGGTTACTGGTGACAAGACTTGAGCCTTTGTCTCCGACCCAAGATGAGCCCCTTTGAGTACCATTTTGGACCCCTGAATTATGCCGAAGAGGCCATGACTAGGTGCCTCATTGAGGGTCTTGTCGATGCATTACAGGAAGCATTCCTCGACTGGTGGAGGCACTGGCATTGGTGTCAATACATAAGGGTGCTCTTATGGATAATTTTAGGAGATTGTACTTTGATTTGAAATAAAATTTTAGATTTATTTCATTTTATTTTTAGGACAGACCCTGTATTTCATGGAAAACATGTGACACCGGGGACAGAAACCAAATAAAGCCGTGTAGAACTTCCGTTGCATAGGTTCAAATGTATATATAAAAATGATGGAATGTTGTTCAATTTACGATTGAAATGAGTACTTTAATTCTCGGCAGTATTTTCCCCATTAACGATACTCATGCTAGAAATATTTCTCCCAGAATTTCACCCAGAATGCAGCCATCTAAACGAGGATTTTCACAATACAGGTTATCTCTTCGTGATGTGTGCATCCTGCTTGATTCATATGCGAAAAAGGTTTACTAAAATGGATTATCAATTCATGGAGATCAATTACGGGAAACTCAACGAACGATGGATATCCAGTCATCCATATTTGCGTTTTTACAATTGATCAGGCAAGAGCAAATGGCAATGGATGTTTGCTGAATGCGTTCATGCATTCTTACTATCACGAGCACGCATAAAACTACTTGGCTCATTGAATGTCTCGCTTCATCACTTTCGCTTAAGACCTGAATCAAAATAAAGAAACGAGATTCTGGTTCATGCAACAATACCTCTTTTCCACTCGATTTCAAAATTTCGATATTTTTTATGAGTTCGAATCATGCACACAAATATTTGGGCGGTGTTCTATACCAATTTTTTATAATAACATACAACAACCATCACAATAGAAAATGTGAAATAAGTAATAGCTGAGCGATTGGAAATTGGGTAACTTTACTTTGTCCTTCGGCAGTGAAAAACGTGTTTAACCAGCAAACGGTTGAAGTTAATGTGATATATCATCCATTACACTAGCAAGAATCTCCGTGCCTCCAATGGAGTATCGTCATCAAAATAAACCTCACATTTAAATCCAAAAGATCAATAGCCAAATAATCTTCAGATAGGAGTAAAAGTTTATCATAAGACGCTACTCATTAAATAGGCAAAAAACCATTAGTGGTGACCATGCCCGTCTATCCTTTAAGAAAGCCTGACTAACTCCTCATATTGGAATAAAAAAATTCCATTAATGTTCATTCGAAACTTGCTAATTAGCTTCAAACAAAGCTCCTCATATCTAATTAACTCGAATTTATGCTTATACTTCTACAAAAATTTCTCCAAAAAAGTAGTGCTTGTACAGCTAGTTTCCGGTACTCTGAAAAAGAGACCATATAATCTCTGACGCAATGCAATTCCTCCTCGCTGGGCTGTATTTATAAACGAATTTCCACCGCTCTCCATTTCTATAAATAACATTCCCGAGGGATGATGACGTAAAACCAGCTGAGTACGTCGTGCATTTTTTACAGACCCAAAAAGAAGTTTCTCGAACTTTTAGCTCAATGACACTAATCCGCTAATGAGGGAATGGACGAGGGAGGGGGAGTAGCTAATCGATATTTGATCAGACAAATATTCATGCCTCTCCTGTGCAATTACTTTTAATAAAGCGTTACAACCATATGTGAACAAATTTAAGCAAAATCTTAAAATTTGTCCTCCAATTTTATCGTGGGTACTCTAAAAATATTGTTTCCGAAGAAATAATTGTAATTGACTTTACAAATTTCCCCTACAGAATATTTATGTCCAATCTCCATTAACTGGAGAGAATGAAAATGTTTTGTGTGAATTTACAGTTTATGTACAAAATATCGACTTAAATAAAACGCGAACTATAGCATCTTTCGTTTGAAATATTACTTGCGATTAAAGTATTTCATTCACTAGTCTTTAGAAATACTGCAAAAACTAGACGACAAAGAACTGATACAATCGAATATTTTTTATAGTACCTTAAAGTATATCAGGTCTCTGACATCTCATTAACTTTAACGGAATGTATATATCTTCAACAGGTCAGTGAATGTTATCAATTTTATAAAGCTTTAAAATATAATAACTACATCTTAACTATTATATACACTATTTATATTATAGCTAAAACTATAGGATCTATACTGAAGGTTTAAATCACTAAAACCTCGAATATATTTAATCCATCGTAATTTTCCTTGCTCGGTGTTTATTTCTTGTTGAGGATTAACGAAATTATATTACCGACCGATACATTTGGTGTCAAATCATTACAAACGGTATGGCCAGTTATCAAGAGTATACGAAGTGTGAGTATATAACAACGAGATAGAAGTTAGCATAACGATACCTTTTAAATATTTATATGTACAAACGCCTGAGAGAATGGGAGATTCGAAAATGAAAATCAAAGATAAACCAGTCTCAAAGAACAAGCCCAACCCCATCCACAATTAGTACCTTCCTTAAAACACTCCATTGATTCCAACCCACGGGCTTCAAAACGTGAAATGACAAAAGAAAACACGGCCACGAGGCCCCCTTAAAGATCGCGACTGCACTAAAGAAGGCCGGTCTCGTCGTAAACGAGCATCCTAAACAGTTTACGTTTTATTTTTTTCTATAAAGACTGGTAAAGGCGGTCGCGGCGCATTTGTTAAGCGACGGGGGGGGGGGGAGGATTGGAAGGTTTGGAGGAGGGGGAAGCTGAGCTACCTATAAAGGATTCTATTTCAAGTTTCGACGTAGTCTCCGCTGTAGTTTTCCGCCTTCCACCGTCGCCCCCTCCATCCATCCATCTCCCACCCCGTCCCACCCATCCGATATGTCTTCGCCCCCCACCAACTCTCTCCCTCCCTCCCCACTCATTTCGCCCTTTGAAGTCTGGCGGGAAGACGCCATGGTGCTTGGCTCGGTTCAACATCGTTAACCAAATCCACTCCTCCCTCCCGTACTCCGAACCCCATCTCGTTTTCACGCGCAAGAGAGGGAGAGTGAAAGTTAGCCAAGATCTCTACCATCGCCGTCCCCCAACCCGTCCCCACACATTCCCGACAACCCCGCAATTCTTAAAAAAAAAAAGTTATCGTTCAACCCTCTCCCACGACCAAACATCCCCACACCTTGCACACTCTCCGTTCGCACCATCCGTCCCTTAAAAACCTCCCAACTGCAGCCACCCCGAGCCCATTGGAGGAACATAAACACCCCCACGCTACCACTCATACCGACACTACAGAGCGTCCTCTTTTTCACTCGCACCGTGTTTTCCTCCAACCTGCTGCCACGCCCCCCTCCACGCACTCTTTGCCCTCCGCGCGTTCAACGCCCCCGTGACTCGTTTTAAAAATGGCGTAGACGTCCCACCCGCCACCGGTGCTCACCATGCGTCTCCCATGCTTCGAGATCTCAGTTTTTCTCACCCCTCTTCTACCTCAATTACTCAACGACTCAGACTAGCTGGAAGTCTGAAAAATTAAGCTGTTCATTAAGCGACTGAAATCAAAAATCTTATCATCTTACTGCAGAAAAAAATGGGGCAATGATGAGAGAAATTAAATCCGCACTTCCACAACCCTTCTCTGGCATCCAATCAATTGATCATCAGCCATATTTTATATTTAGTAGGTTGTTTTAGTAATTCATCATTATAATGAGCCTTACGTAAGCACTTACGGTTCAGCCAGACATAGATTGTGCTCCACGGAGTCTGATTGAAAATTCGGAGAAAAAAGACTTAAAAGTTTTCAACACTAATCTGTGAAATACTGCTCTCCACTAGAAAAATTTCGACATACTTTTCAAAAAACATTACTAAAATTATTCTTAAAAATTAGAGGGAGATGAATTTGAAAACTTGCGATCCGAAGTACTGACGACTGAACCTTCTCACATAAATCATCTATAAGAAGTTCTTAAAGTACAGCAGAGTTATAAAAAAAAAGAACAAAATATAGGAAAAATATAGCCTAAGAAAAGTGTTTTTCCGTTAATCATTAGAAAAAAATGGAAAATAACCAACATGCCTAGACTGCCTTTGTTGATTTAGTAGAAGTATTTGATGTTGCTTAACGAAATTATTAACTTTTTAGCCTTATGGATACATTCTTACATTAATACAGAAATGCACTTTCAGGGTTCCAAATATGAGAAGTTTGATATTAGGTTAGAAGTTAATAAAATAGTTGACACTGAAGCTTGTACCAGAAAGTATTTTATTGATGCATCTCTTTTGAATGGTTTATTGTTTTTATTTATTATTGGAATAAAATATATGTAAACTAAAGTTAAAACTCAATTCCTGATGTACGGAAGCCCTTCATTACAACATACATCTGAAGCGTACCACTCTCTGTATTGTATCTAAGTGAGATTTGGACAACGGCAGAAGCATCAGAGAAGCAAAGACAGAAACATAGGAAAACGGGTGGATGAAAGAGAAGGAAAACAGTCCAATCTAAAATCTAAATCTAAAAACAACGGGTAGGAAAGAAAAGGGTGAGAAGAGAAAGAAGCCTGCACATACCTCTGATAAGACTATCGGGCACATTACACGAGGGGCATTATGGTCTGATGAAGGTAGTCGTCAAGGGAAAAGTGATCGCAAACAACAACAAAGGTAGCGGTTCAGTTACAAAAAATACAAATAAGGAAAGGACAAAAACAATGTGTGTGTTCAAGAATGCGTTGGCCGATGGACAAAAATTGATTGGAGAACTCAGCCAAAAAAATCCTCATATTGAAGAAAGATGGTAATGATGATGATGACCCATTTATGATACTCTAGTTCAGTTTGTTTGTTGACCATTTAATTGGCAATATGAAAATGGATTACTCTGTAGTTGCCGATATAAAAAAAGACTGACATCAGGAAATTACAGAAAAAATCAAGTACGGATGTCTCGAGATGATCCCAATTCTCATTATTAAACACAGTAAGTAAACATTGTCCCATTTTTAAGCGCTCTTTAATATTCTGGCAAACACAATGAATCCATTTGGTAAATTTATCATGATTGTAGGTCACATTTTAATCCCAAGGAACAACTTTACTCGGGCCTAACTTTGGACATTTCCATAGAAATTAATGAAAAGCTCTGCAAATCGTAAATAATAACGCAAGGGAGGTCAATGGAGTCCTAGAGTCGGAAATTAAAGATATTTAACACGTAAATTTATTTTAAATCAGGGAAGGTGAACCCCATTTTCAAAACGTAATTTCCTACACTATTGTGACACATTTGGGACAAAATATTAAAAAACTTAAGCATTTACTAAAAATTAGTTATAACAGCAGCTTATAAAATGACATTTAAATTTTAAATCTAGGAAATAAATACGTCAACACTTTTTAAGATAAAGAAACCGTTTCGTAAAGACCATTGCATGTTGAATTAAGGTATTTACTCGTACTAACAGGAGAATGATTCATTACATTCCTTTAAAAATGATACGATGGAGATATAATAGCACTTTTGCTATATAACTACGGTATGTATTTCAATGGGTTGATTGGTGATGAGTGAATTACTTCTGCACTCATAACGTTTCCCAAGCGTGACCTCATCCAAAAACGGTAGTGGGAAAGCTGGATTATTAACTAGTACACGCATAAACCTGATTTAAGGGTCAGAGGTTTTCATTCTGTCTGTAAAAAAAGACGGGCGTGTTTTTTTTCCTTACAGAGGCCATTTTTATTACTACGAGCTGTGAATTTTTAATTCTGAAAACCAATAGAAATAATTTGCAGCTTTTTACTATCAGTCACTACCAAGTGTCTGAAGTGCAAACTCTTATAGAGCAACCTATCAACGAACGGCAAATTCTGTGCAACGTTTGCGCCAGCAGAAACACCGACGACAGAGTTCTGCTAGGTTGTGTGATCCATTTACCGAAAAATTTAGTGAAAAAATCCATTTCATTAAGCCTCCGCAATGCTTACTTTATTAATTTATTTATTTACGACTCCATGCAAAAAAATTAATAACCGGCCAAACGCTAGCTCACGACGTTAAATATTAATAATAATTACTAAACTACAACATGACTCTTCATCTCACGTGTTTTATTGCCCAGCGGTTTGGCAGAATAGTGCGCTTATTTTTTTGCCACGTGCTCATGAATCAATTTTTTCTATTATTTTATAATAAAAGCATGAACAATTATATATTGATAGATCCTATTTAAAAAAGCATAGCCATATTGTATTAAATTGAAACCAGTATTAATAAAGGGAGTTCAATTAATTACAATTAAAGTTTTGAGATTTTTTCGTAGAGGAGGAATTCCCAGTTATTGTCCACCAATTATTAGCAAATGGCGTGTTCTAGAATATACAGGTATGTATTCAGTGAAGCCCTGCTCCCGCAGATATGATGGTGGTACACACATTCCCCGTATTTTTATTCATCAAATAACATCAAATGTAAAATATAATACCCCTTCACGATTACTATCATCTTACGGGTATTTCTATTACTTTTTAGTTGCAGAGAAAAAAACGCTCATCACTCCGCTTCATCAAAACAGGGAGCATGTCAGGTAAGTAAACATTGACAGACTTTATAAGGTTTCCCTTAGGGGTCAAAGAACACTCACTCTCTCCATTTCCTCACATTGCCCTAGAGGGCACCGGTGTCAACGTTCGAAGACCCTACCTAGGTCCCAGCCGTCAGGGAGACCTCTATGGAAAACTCGAGGGAAGTGTTCTGAAAAGTTGGAGCCTTTCGTGTCGAAGATTTCCGTAAATTCGACTACATTTCCCAAATGACTCCCGCGAATACGAAAATAAAAGTGGCTACGTCATCATTTAAATCGTAACGATAGCTCCACCGTAGTTCATCCAGGTGTGACCTGACTTGTCTTAAAAGGAAAATAAATCTAAAAAATATCAGACATAGGCAACTTTAGGTATTTAAATCAAAAAGATCTGTTTTATACTAGGCTACTAAACCGCCAGCATTTGATCTAATATTACGAACTCAGATCCCAAAGAATGATGCGGAGTAAATGAATGCCATATATCAACGGCTTACTTATCCATGAATGCATTAAAGTTCTATCGATAGTTTAATTTATAGGGCCAAATGAAGGTGAATACTTATATTTAACTTGTGAATACAATTGAATTCGTATACTAATATTATTCCCCAAACAACTCATTTGCATGGTCATAAAGACACAACTACGTCAAAGCAGTGATTTTAGTGACTAAAATCACTGGAATCGAAGTAAATTTACATTACAAAGCATTCTATTACAATGAATAGGAATATTTTACCACAGTACGTGTCCAAGAATAAATATGTTTCCTTAACTTACTGTCGAGGAGCAGCAAAGACCTATGAAGTACATTTTTACATTTCAATACTATTAAGGGTCCCGGGGCGGCGTGGCATTTTGAAGGTGGTACCTCTTTCTTTCCTCACACTATTCCAACTATTCCTATCACCCTCTATCGCGAACTGCGATGCTAGCGCTCCGTCACACTATCGAGGTCCGGATGTCTTCTGTAAGGTCACCTTACTCTTGGCACTTTTGTCCACAGTGGGTGTTTTAGCCAGTTGACGGATAAGTCAGGCAAACAGCGCCTTGCTTTCCTCCACACATACCGTTCCTCCTCCCGTCTCTCCATTTGATCTTCCAATTTTACGATGAAGAAAGCATAACCGTCTCGGAAAAGTCACGTCTTGCAGCCCATATATGGTTACCAACGCTCCCACAATAATGTCTTACTACGACAAGCGCGTTGTGGAAAAAAATTCAAAAACACCATTTAGTAGGTTTAGCGTTGTTGGTTGTGTGCGTGTATAATCATATAAGCCCGCCAAAGCTGCTACCAGAACAATTTTGAAAGGACGTTCATGCCCATTCATCAAAACTACCCATCCTTTTGTCCACAGTAATGGCAACATTAAATATTTATCATTATCCTATTTTATAAAACATATTGCAATTTTTCCATCAAGTATATCAGTTAGATTTGTCGTTGTTATCAACGGGTAACAATACTTTAGTAAGAATCTAGGAAAACTGAGAAAATGTCATGCTAGGCATATTTAACGTTTTAAGATTCCCAACCAAGCTTTGGTGTAGTCTACATTTTTACTCCCTCACATCTGACCAGTGAATAAATAAACTAATAATTTAAATGGAACCTAGAGCGAATAAAGAAAATTTTAGTTCTGTTACACTGAGTCCTACTGATAATACATCACCCTATAATCATAATAATTTTGATCCCATTCATGTCATCGTGAATATGATTTAAAATTTTTGTACAAATGATTTATTCAAAATATTTTTGCATATAACTTAATTATAATTATTGATCACACCCAAGCGTTTTCTATTGTAATTATTAAACCTATTATTAATAATAATCGTCTCACAAAGCAATATTTGTAGGTAATATTATGACTGTATTTGCAATAATATTTTATTCACCTATTCAAGTATAAATTGCGTATTTATGCTACACGAATGCTGGAACAATAAACATATTTTTATTATTCCTAAGGTAGTCTTAGATCTATTAGGTCTATTGTTAGTAACTGTTTACCATTTAACTTGGTTTCCGATTGAATTTTAGTGGTGAATTTATTTTTAAGAACTTTTTCCCTTCACTTTTTTAAAGCTATTTATACTTCAATTGTACATCAAGCTTTGCAAAGACTGCTTTCAATTTTACGCTCATTAGTGATTTAGCTGGTGCGCTAATATTAACTTCATTAGTAATTCGTAATTATAATAAAGTTAAAAATGGGTCATGACGTGAATGTTTTCATTTTAAAATTGTTTTAGTACCTCTAATTGCATGTTCTAATATCTCATTTAATTTGAGACAATTATGGCTAGAAAATACGTGGATTATATTATCTCACGTTTTGTGAACAGACTAAATTAATTATAAGTATGGCACTTCAATTGCATAGTACTAGCAAAAGAATTGCATTACTTGTAATTAATATTTTAACTTCTACTATTACTGTTTAACATACTATATGCACTGGAAAAATGATTGGAGATACCACAATTATGCATGTGATTATTCACAATCAAAACATTTTTCTTATGAAATTCTAGCATGCCATTGGTAACATTATTTATTTTATTGGTATTTGTTTGTTAGATTTGCAACCGTGTAGCACATTAATTTTAATTGGGAATTATTCCCTTGAAATTACCTTTATGTGAGGAATGGCTCTATGTAATTTTAAATATTATCCATGTCGATATATATATATATATATATATATATATATATATATATATATATATATATATATATATATATTCCAATGTATAATGTATACCCCTATTCATTTGGTAGTTGTGTCCATCCAATACCTACCTAGACCGGTAGATTACTAGATAAAGTTAAAAAATATATAAATTCTTATATAATAACAAACAATTTCGATTCACACCTTAATTCAGCAATCTTCTAATTACCTCTGTGCAGCCTTTATAGCATGAAACAGTTTGCATGTCATGGAATATTTACTGACCAATGATAGAAAAACCAATTGAAGAGCAAGGAAAAGGATATTTGTAAATTTAAAAACGGAAGCAATACTATTTTTAGGTAGACGTTTACATCAAAATCATCCCTTCTTTATGCTTTGTTTTAAAGTTTTGTCTTTCAGACGATCCACGGAAAAATAATAAAAGCTTGATTTTATGATATCAAACGAAATGCATGCGCCTCTCAGAATCATCGTCTACAATTACGTTTTCGTCACAACTTTTCACGTTTTAATCACTAGAGAAGGTATTCGTTCAGTACAAGTATCTACCAGGTTCATATTTTTGATATGCTATGAATGCCTTCAATCGTATTAGCACTTTATTACTGAATTGATACTTGATAAATGATAATTGTTTTGCGAACGTTTGGCTTAGAGGCTTTTGAACTGTCACTATCGTTATTTGGTGACTATAAATTTTTAAATACTTTCTCACAACTGAACTATATACCACGGAACTTTTTTACTCTAACGAGCATGATGCTTATAAGTTTTAGAAAGTGTCTGTTTGACATTATCTGAGTTTATTAATTTACAATACGACAATTTCCAACCTAGTTAAACATAATTACACTTAACATTCTGGCTTAGGTAAATCACAAATTTTCAGAAGTAGAGCCTTTTTCTAATTTTTCTCACAAGAATTAAGAATTCCTCTTTAAGATACTGAACCATTTCTCTAAATGATTATTCCAATAGAAAGCTTAAAGGTTTCTTTTAAAGTTCACGAATGGCATTGGTAGTGCAGTATTCGTTGAATTAATATTTTGTCGCTTGGTAATTCTAATTCACGATTAGATTTAACAAGTTTGGGGTCAATATGAATAAAATGGGGCAAAAACAATATCCGATAAACGTCTTAATTTGAAAACAAAATTATTAATATTAAATTATAATGCATAGACTGGCTAATTTTAAGAGTGATTTCATTCACGCTTATAAGTTTTTCTTTCATTACAATTCTTTCGCTATTCAATTCTATCAAAATGTCTCACTTATTTTTTTATGCTGATATAATTTTAGGTCACCAGACGAACTAAAATGCCAATAATTTCACTCGAAAACTAAAATCAAAATGAACTTTTATAAAACCAAAACAAGGGCAACGAGCAGGAAATTTACAGTCAATAGATTTGACTAAAGATAACTGACAGGCCACACAAAATGGCTTCGAAGGAGAGTACATATATTTACATATTTTACGCAAACAAGAGCTGAAGCCATCGTCTCTGAATTCATTATTTCACTTCAAAATTCATGAGCTATTTTAACACTTTCTAACCGTTCAAACCAACTTGATTTTTTACTAAATATGCTGCCGACTGCTAAAATTTTTCGATGTACTTATCACCAATGAATGTTTAAGAGTTCAAGTTAGAATTAAATATATATTTCTGAGTAGAGTAAAAATTATTATAAAATGTTTAAATTTATTAAATTTGCTCCAAATGGACGAAGTTAATGGACTAATTCGCACTGGTCGAAACAGATTGCGTTAGTACAATAGTGGTCTGAACACGTTACCCTATTCTATAAAGAAAAAGCGTTATACTAAGATTTTTACTCTATACATTAATTATAATTACTGCTTCATATAACGCCATATACTTTGAGAATGGATGCTAGGAAACGGCTTGGTTCGGAAACTTTGACACTGAGCGCGGCCATGTGGAGGGCGGAAACGTAGTCATTGAAGCAGAATGATTGGTCTAGATTGGAGGCTTTTGAAATATGTATATGGAGAAGAATGGAGAAAGTGAAATAAACAGAAAAGAAAATGAACAAGGAAGTGGAGCAGGAGAAGGGATTGTTTGGAGAAATCCAAAGGAGGCAGGATAGATGGAATTAGAATTTTGATTAGCGATGGGATATACTACCTTGATCAAAAAGTTCCCGGAATAACCACTGTGTGGCGCTCCCATCGTTCCGATTTGAGTTCTGTTTTTTTTGTTAAATTGGTACATCTGTTGTTGATATTCCCTTTAAATCTTAGTGTCATAACTTGACATTTGCAAAAGTTACGGTCGGTTTTCGGTATGTCCATCAGTGCTTCCTGCGATTTTTCCATTACTTCTCCTCTCGGCTGCTAAAACGCGTTCCCCGTAATGGTTTTTTAACTCGATTGAACAGAAAGAAGTCACAGGGAGCCAAATTAGGTGAATTCGGTGGCTGTTGGATGGTATTTGTTGCATTTTTCGTCAAAAAATTACGAATAATGATAGCACTGTGCGACGGTGCGTTATCATGGTGCAAAATCCACGAGTTTTCTGCCCACATTTCTGGTCTCTTTCCGCGAATTGCTTCACGCAAACGTCTCATAACGCCCAAATAATACTCTTTGTTTACTGTCTGGCCTTCTGGCAAAAATTCATGATGCACTACACCGTTGTAATCCATGAAAACCGTCAGCATTGCCTTCTTTTTTGACTGAAAACGACGTGGTTTTTTTGGTCTCGGCTCATTTGGTGAACGCCATTCACTTGCCTGATGTCTGGATTGCGTGTCGTACTCATAAACCCACGTCTCGTCTCCAGTAATGATCCTTTTGATGAATGTGGGATCGGATTCAGCCTCGCAAATCATGTCTTTTGCGACGTCAACACGGTCTCTTTTTTGCATGAAATTTAGGTCTTTACTTTGCTGCTACACGACGGAAACCCAAATCATTAACCACAATGTCTTGGGCGGATCCATAGGCAATGTTCAAGTCCTCCGCTATTTCTCTGATGGTTAATTTGCGGTTATTGACCAACATTTCTTTTACTTTATCAATTTTTTCACCGACTTTCGATGTCGATGGTCTGCCACTGCGTTCATCATCTTCGATTGACTCACGACCACTTCTGAACCGCTCGTGCCACTGGTAAACGACCGTTTTTTTTAGAGAATCGTTGCCGAAACACTTTTCCAACATTTCCAACGTCCGTGCGCCACTAAATCCGTTTTTTACGCAAAATTTAATACAAGTTTGTTGTTGCAAATTTAAATCCATTTCTGCAATTGTAAAAAATCGCCAACACACACAGAGATAGATGTACTCTTGGCTACGTAACTTTTGCAAATGTCAAGTTATGACACTAAGATTTAAAGGGAATATCAACAACATATGTACCAATTTAACAAAAAAAACAGAACTCAAATCGGAACGATGGGAGCGCCACAGGGTGGTTATTCCGGGAACGTTTTGATCAAGGTAGTATTAGGCCCTTTAGGGTTGGGATGGGATATATTAGAGTATGTTAGGCCAGCAAGGAAAGAGCAGGAATATAATAGGCAAGTTGTAAGGAATAAAGGGATGAAGAAGTATGCGGAGATGAAAAGGAGCTTGTTGCATAGGAAGAGGATGTCTCATTTCGCCCCATTAGATGAGGCAAGTAAATGCATCGTAGTATCGTTGTATATGCTGTGTCCATCCCACCTATAAAATTTAGATTACCAATGATAATATTCATAAAAACCTTTGGATAAATCAAATACCTAATCAAATTAATATTTTTATATAACGATGTTTACCAGGCAAATAAAACTCTTGTTACTTTTTTTCCTGAGTAACTCATTTAAAAAAAAGCTTCCGAGAAATAAAACACCTTTCTCGAATAATTTTGATAAAACGCAAAACTAATTTAACCATTAATACCTAATCTGGGACTTAAGGGATAAACATAACAGCGATTAAACTCAAAAAGTGCTCAGTCATTTCAATAATGGTGTTGAAACGTTTAGACCTGATTAATGCCCATTGTTCAGCTCTTTAATCCAAAGTGACCGGTGAGCTCGCTTTCCTCTGCGCAGTTGGTGGAAAAAACACTCGTAGGCACTCATGAGAAAACGAAATACCTGCGTCCTTGGCTGACGTCACTATTGGAAGCCTTGGCTCCGTCTTTCTTTGGGACTCGCGGGCGCCTCTTCCCTTCCTCCATACCGCCCCCACCCCTGAACACGTCTCGAGCTTCCCCACACTACAACCCCCCCTCCCGGATCCTCGCTCCCTTTCTTCCTGGTCTCGTTCCACGCTGGGGGAGAGAGAGGGTGAGACAGACACTCACACAGTCTCGAACCACTTCTCATCTTCGTCCCACATCCGGTCCCCTCCGTCTTCCCTCCCTCTCTGGGCCCCCCGCTTCACTCCCCCTGCGACCTCATCCCAACGCTAATCCTCCCATTCCACCCGTGGCCCTCGCATTCCTCCCACCCCTAACCCAGGAAAAACCGAAAACAATACGAAAATAGCAATCAAAATGGATTCATTGGCGGTGGAACGTAGGATGTGGGGTGGGAGTGGGAGAAGAGAAAGTGTGTGGGAAGGAAGTCTCTTCAACGAGAGAGGGAAAAAAAGCCGACAGTTCACCAAGTCGAATCGTTACGTAAAGCGGGAACCCCGTTATTTGCAACAGCGGTGCAAAAAACCCATGCTGTGGTTTTCGGGTCCCTCTAAAGCAATACCTAATGTTGTGGGGAATCTGCAAGGGCACTTGGTGCGCAGCCGCGCGCATGGGTTTAAGTTCTCACAACAATTAGTGAGGTTCCGCCATTAAAAAAAGAAACACTCGGTACGGCTTGGGTTTGAAGCTGCACACCAATTGCCGGTAGCGTGTGCTATCAGTTACAACAACAAACCATCTATTTGTAAAGAGAATTTCCATGGGGCCCGGCTGTTAATTAGGCGATAAATGTTGAAATCCTGAACGCGTCAAAATTATTTTTTTGCGGCGATCCTCCACCTGTTTCCTCTAGAACGTCAGAAGGAGGGCGACGTTCATGCGACTTGGATCTGGTTCAAGAGGTATGAACGCCTTTGTCTGAGCGAGAGTTTTGGACTACCTTCGTTACTGCAGCACTTAATAAAGAAAAACGTGTCAGCATAGCTCCTGCTGTGACGCTAACTAATGATAACTAACTACCCCCACGGTCTAATGGCGGTCATTCGCATGAGGTCTGTTATACGTTGAACTTATAGCTTGCAAAGGATGTGACGCATCCAACGAGGATACCATGCCGCCACTCATAGGCGAATATTTATCGCTTTTATCAAATTTAAAATTACAATTACCTTCAAGACAGACACCACTTGCGCATACTTGCTGCCCTATTTGCAAAAAATGATCCACTACTGGGTGCCCGGAATCCCCAATGGATTGGTATTAATGTCACATTTAAAAAAATTTTAAACTTTCTACCCAAGAAAAATTTCCAAAAATTATTTTAGCACGTGCATGACCTTTAATTCCTGAGAGAGGTTTTAATAGTGTGCTCTGACACTGCTTCAAACAAAACAAAAATTTCGTATTTTAATATACCAGTATTTTTCATTCAAAGATATGAAAATTTTACTTTGCACGTGCTGATTATTTTGGTATAATCGCCACCGGTTTGATAGAAAATACAACACAGATAATGCAAAAATTCAAATGACATGCAAATCACAGCTTTAATATCCTGAAACACATAACATTGTGAGCGTTTAAAGGTATAAGGTTTTGAATTCTACTTAAGATCGATAAATATCATTACGTCCCCGGATTATAAAAGATTTAGATACGCTGTTGTTGTTAACGAGTTTTTTTCAAAGTTACTTCATGCCACATATACATGGTTGAACACATAATTGATTGCTGGCATTTTTGTGCCTCCGGCAAATGACTGTGTGTGAAATGAAAATGTTTTCAAACCTTCCTACTTATTCTCTTATCTTGAGAACACGCTTATAATATTCATGTCTCGAACTCTACAATAAAGGAAATTAATTATGAAAACACCTTTTACATAACTTCTACTTATCTGAGTACTTCAATACATGACAAATTAACAGAATCTGATAAAATAAATAAAAAATGAATATCCATACTAAAAAGAAAGACTCGTACTTTTCCACAGATTTTTTTATACGGTACAACGCGTTTCACCGACTTGCGCCATCATCATGAATAATTTCCATAATTATTTAAGGCAAATGTTAGAGCGACAAACGCATTATATGCTAATAATGTGCTCTGAGGGATTAAACAAGATATATGATTGTGATTCAGCCTTTAATATACTTCACGATTATGAAATAATTATGGCGTAGACTCCTCCCTTTCAGAACTATTTTTATATAATATTTTTTCGAAAGATCACTATTCAACAAAAATGAATAGATATTTTTATTTTTCTTTTAAATGTTTGCGTTAGTTGGCCATATAATTTTTAAGACAGATTTTTTTTAGAATAAGTGACAAAATAATGACCAAAAAAGTTTTTTTGTGGGTGGATTACATTAATATAGTTAAAGTAATGGAAAAAATAAATGAACTTAACTTTGTTTGCCTATGCGTCGCACTCAAATGACCCTACCATTGCAATTAACCAAAGCATATTTATTCCAGGGTTCAGCAGTTTATGACAGAAAATGGCTTCTGTTTTTAAGATGCTGGCTATTTCAAATCAGTGCGTTAGCTGAAATGAGAAAAGTTAGCATAGTACACCAATAAAGACTGGGTCAACAAAACGAGTGGACCGTGGGTTGGAGAAATGTAAGGTCAACGTGAACTTTGGATTTATGGATACCCTTATGGTGGCAGCCAATCAACAGGACCTGCATCCTAAGAGTATTCCCTAGTCTTCTTGCTGTTTTACTCATAAATTGATACTTTATTTGCCAAGCAACTATTATGGTTGACTTCTCCAAGCCCTTTTATACTCGCGTACACCCTAAGTATCCCGAATCGTCGTAATCCTTGCCAAGCAAACGATTAATCCGCCCTCTGGTACACTAAGTCGATGATTTCATAAATTTGATGCATCAAAGGGGAAAAATAAACTAGATATTATCACATTTCAATTTAGCAAAACGAAAATAGAGAAAATGATTCAGCAACAGTAAAGATCGATAAGTGATGGGCCATTTGAAGGCATGGATTCTGAGAAGACTTTAGGCATTAGATGATCAGAAAACCAGAAATGAAGTGGAGTTATCAGGCATAGCAGAGTAAATAATACTCATTATGAATAAAACTCAGTGTAATTTGTTTTTAGAGGAGGCAAATCAACGCCTTCGATATTATGACTTAGAAGACGTACTACGCGTTATTTTAATCACAGGTAATAAGTGAGATACTTAGCATTTGGCGAATATTGAAACTTATAGAGGCATTGATTCATATTCTATCTAGAAATTTATATACTCACATCCCCCCCGGACTACAACCTTGACGTGGTGGAAGGGCTTGTGCGTTCCGATGACACCTAGAGCGGGAGTAATAATAAAGGCTCCTGGGCTAGGCTAAAGGCTGGCAGGAGTAATATTAATGGCTCCTGGAAGGGTCATCCATGCACGATAGGTCGAAGGTTAGGGGCCAGACGAAAGGTAGTCCACGCAGCGTCTGTTCCTCAGGGAGGCGGCTGCAATGGCGTCTGACCCCAGTGGGGTGGCCAGTAAGTGATGGTGTCACTTTAAAAACACTATGGAGGATGGCAACGGAAAACCACCTCAATTATCATTCCCAAGATCTAAATGATGGACAGTACAGAGATTTTGAGTCCTGAATCCTACGGGGCTCGGCCCAATCGGCCGTGTGCCGTGCCCGGCAGCGGAGAGGCAAAGCTTCCGCGGTCATCATCCCACGAAACGCTTGCAAAGGAAAAAAAGCAGCAGCAGGACAGAAGACGCAGGAGAAGAAGACGAAATTATTTAAAATAGGAAAGTGGAATGTTAGGACAATAATGAGGATAGGGAAACAAGATAATATTAAGCGAAAGATGGAAAAGGGAAGAATAGATATTTTAGATCTCTGCGAGGTGAGATGGAAGGATAGCGGGGATTACTGGAGTGATCAGTATAGAATAATATACAGCGGCGGGGACGAGAGCCAACGAGGGGTTATCATAGTATTAAACGAAGAGGTAGGAAGAAGCGTAGTCAACATAGAGCAGGTAACGGATAGATTATTACTAGTAGAGATAAAACCAGAACCGACGAAATGGTTATGATTCAGGTATACATGCCACCGAGCAACCATAAGGAAGAAGAGGTCGATAGGATATACGATCAGTTAGAGGACATAATCGCGTGTGTTCCTGCAGGGAAACATTTGATAGTGATGGGGGATTGAAATGCGACGGAAGGCGAAGGAAGAGATGGTGTTGAGGTCGGTGACTACGGTTTAGGCACGGGGAATGACCGCAGGGAGAAAGCAGTTGAGTTCTGCAGGAGACAGGGGTTAGTCATCACCAACACTTGGTTTAGACACCACAAAAGACGCAGGTATACATGGAAAATGCCAGGTGACTCAGGAAGATATCAGCTAGATTATATCCTGGTTAGACGCAGGTTTAGGAACAGCGTGATAAATTCGCACAGCTTCACGGAAGCGGATGCGGACTTTGACCACAATTTGGTTATTATGAAATGTACCGTCGGTTTCAAAAAGATAACGCAGGGGCGGCTGGTTAGAAAATGCAATGTAGATGCATTAAATGGTTTGAAAAGGAAGAAATTAAAACAGGCGGTAAAGGAAATCATGGAGGATGGTAAAGAGCCAAGTACAATTGAAGAAAAATGGGAAAAGATCAAGACAGGGTGATCAAAAGCTGCAAAAGACACTATTGGAACCGTTAATGCTAAAAGGACTAGGAAACCATGGATCACGGATGAGATGATTACAAAGATGGATGATCGGAGAAAATGGAAGAATGTAAGTAAAGAGTTAGGCAAAATGAAGTACAAAGAGTAAAACAATAAATTGAGGCGGGCAACAAATAAAGCATAAGAAACATGGTGGAAGACACAGTGCGAGGATATTGAAAGGCTGCAGAGGGAGGGTGAAATTGGTGCAATGTACAGCAAAGCTAAATCTTTATCGGGAAGTAAGAAAGGAAGATATATGCTAACAGTTAGAGATAAGGCGGGTAAGATAATAGTTGACGCAGGAGAGGTCCTAGATAAATGGAAGGAATATATAGAAGAACTGTATAGTGAATAACTTAGGCCAACAAGATTAGACATAGAAAAGTAATATGACGTAGAGGACGATATCTTAGGTCCAGGAAAACTTGACGATGACATTGAAAGAGCATTAAGGGAGATGTAACTAAATAAGGCCGAATGGGTGGATAACATTCCTCCGGAAATGCTGAAATATTTAGGAAAAAGTAGGAGGAATAGGCTATAGAGACTGATTCGTAGTATCTATGAGGAAGGAATCTGGCCGGAAGACTTTGTGAGATCAGTTTTTGTTCCTATTTCGAAAAAGGTAGAGGCTTAATCATGTGAGGACTGCAGGACAATAAATTTGATATCCCACGCAGCTAAAGTGGTTCTCAGGATCATAAACAAAAGGATAGAAAGCAGGGCAAATGATTACTTAGGGGATGACCAGTATAAGTTTAGGAAGGGGAGGGGTACACGTGATGCAATTTCAGTAATGAGATTATTAATCGAGGGGAATATAGAATACAACCAGGAGGTATATGCCTGTTTCGTAGATTTTGAAAAGCTTTTGATAGAGTGAATTGGGAAAACTAATGAGTATATTGAAGAAAATAGGAATAGACTGGAGGGAAAGGAGGCTAATCCGCAACCTGTACATGACTCAGACTGCTCAGGTGCGAGTGGGGAACGGGGATACAGAATGGGCAGTGTTAGGAAGAGATATAAGGCAGGATTGCCCATTTTCACCTTTGCTGTTCAACCTTTATGTATAAAAAATGATTAAAGAGGCATGGGATGAACTGGAGGTAGGAATGAAAGTGGGCAGGGAATTCCTAAATTCAGTTAGGTTCGCTAATAACTAAGCTTTAGTTTGTCAGTCAGCCAAGGGGTTGCAAGTATTGCGGAGTGATTTGGAAATTCAGTGCGACAGGTATGGGATGAGAATCAATATTAATAAAACAAAGGTTATGCGATTTTCTAGAAAGAAAAAGGCTAAGCTAAACATTAAAATAGGAGGGCAAAAACTAGAGCAGGTAGAACAGTTTATCATAGTTTCAATCACTCCATCTCCAAACGAAATACTTTGCATCCATCCTTTCGAGTCAATATCTTTCTATAATCCTTCTCCATATTTTCTCCTTCCCTACCATGGCTAGTACCTCCCTTGTTAACCCTTCTATCCATTTAATTTATCCATTGCCCTCGAGACAAACCTCACAAAGCTTTTTAGCTGCGTCTATCAACTTATTTTATTGACTAAGTTTCTGCACTGCATAAAAAATCGTATTTAAACAAGTACTACATCTTATTTTGAGCATTAGTCTTAGTTTATTGCAACTTAAACAATTATAACCTTCAATTCTGAGATCATTTCCAGAGTTACTCTTCCGGTCATTGATAAAAGTAATCCAATAATAAAGTGTAGGTTTTCGACAATGTCTAACATTTATGCCTCGCAATGAATTTGCCATTAATAAATTTATTATTTTATCTATTTTATTATATTTTGCTCATTTAAACTTAAAATTTATCTTCTATTTAGATTCTAAACTTCTGCTACTATTCATTATCTCCTCCACCCAATTCTTTGAATGAATCCTATCAACATCCTATCAAGCCGACCCCGGTGGCGGCGGGGTAACGTCCTCGTCTGCCATTCCAAGGGTCGCGGGTTCGATTCCCGCCTGGGTGAGTTTTCCTCCACCTAGGGCTTGGGTGTTTGTAAATGTGATCATTGTTATCGTTGTTAATAGTTCGATGTAAAGGCCAGAATGCGCTGTTTTCGGACTTATACTGAATAAATAAATAAAATAAATAAAATAAATATAACATCCCTGATTTTCCTATCACATTTCACACCAATTCATTGGTGTTCACCCTGTTTACACTCGTTACTCTGCCAAAAGAGGAATCTTTTGCACTGAGCGGGGAAAAAAATATTTATAGTATATTAAATACAAATATTCCCTTCACTTTATGTATATACTTATGATAGATGCGTGTTTACATAAATATACATGTTTATATATATATATATATATATAAATATATATATATATATATATATATATATATATGTATATATATATATATTTATATATATATTTACATATGTATACATATGCACACAACATATGTGTTTGTTTATACCACCATTTCGAATTTGTTTAAATTAGCTCCAATATTTCACGTAATAGACAAATGAATTCAAGATAGATGCCAAAAATTATTTTCACCCACGCATTCATTAAGATTGTCGTCTACACCTCAGGGGAATAACTAATTACTTCCTAGATATTGTGTATTCATGATGGATTAAATGGAATAATATCCTTAGGCAATACGCTTTCTAAATTAATTCTCGCATTTTAATATGCTATATATCTTGATCGTTAAATTACTTGCCAATTTTAAAAGGCATCCAGGTGGAACTCCGGAAAAAATATCACATAAATTAGATAAAATATTCTTTAACTGGAGAGAAATTTCAAATCGAAAAAGCTTGTAAAAGTCTTTTAAGAAGAAAGCAAAAAATTGACAAGAAGACGCAAATACCACGAGAAAGTTTGAAAGCAGATGATGGGATAACGCAAAAAAGGAATCTTTATAAACGAGTTATGATTAGAAAAGGCTTTTTATGAAGAGGCACTCCGAAGGGGATATCATGAAAATGTTATTACTGGAAGTAAATAGGAGCCTTGGGAAATTTCATGCAAGAAAATTAACGGAAAAATGGCGCTAGTGCATAAATCTGGAAGAAAAAAAATTGCGACGTCCGACTTTTTTCCAACTGCATTAAATTATTTTCCCTCGTTCCTCACTTTTTGGGAAAGGGTGACGTTGAAGGTGGGCTATTAAGCGTTAAAAGTGGAAAGTTAAGTAAAAGGACGGACTTTTTTTTAATGACTCGGTGTTTGGGCTCTTCTCTTTGTGGTGCACCCTTTGTATAATCGTACGAATTGGAATTCAGAGCTCATCCCAAAATGAATATGACTTAAAAGAGAGGTGGCATGGCTAAAGGCTCTCTAAAAGCTTTATCTCTAAATCAAGAATATATATATATATATATATATATATATATATATATATATATATATATATATATATATATATATATATATATATATATATATATATATATATATATATATATGTACATATATATATGTACGTATATTTCTGAAAAATTTTGGTTTTACGAGTTTTCGCTTCCATGTGAATCATTCATATATTATTTCATTTATTGAAGCTTATTAATAGTAATGTTAAAAATTAATTATGGAGGGGCCTGATGAAACACATACATATCTATTCATCTAGTCTACCTTAGGCAAATTTCTGTTACATATTTGTAGTAAAACATTCAAATAGTAAAATTCCGCGCCTGTCGTAATATTGGTAGGTAAAATCTTCCCAATAAGGCAAGATTCATTCAAAAGGCACTTCTATGACTATTCATTGGGAATAAGTTTTGCATAAGTTGAAAGGATGAATAAGTGAGCTTACAAAAGTTATATCAAATCATCAATCGGGGTTACTGGATTATAGATTTCCTCTAGCAAGAACAACTGCTTGATGGCAATAGCGAATAAGATAATTGAGCAAAACAATAGAAAATGTATACTTTGTGCCTTCTATAGGTTAGCTGTATTCAGTAATATTCAACAATATTCATTCAGTATTCAATAACTATAATACACCAGAAAACTTATTTTTTTAATAAAAAGATTACGGCAGGCTGAAAGAACAGACAACCAACGTAGAGAATTTTTCAAATCCAGGAATAGAATTCTATTTCAAACAGTGTGCTCATATATAATTTTGAATCGGCATTTTTTTTATTTGTACTTACGACGAATATTAATAAACATTATTTTAAATGCCATGTGCACTGTTTTACTATACGTTTTTAACCATTACTTTCCAAAAACTCCATAAATTAGGCGTCTATTAAGACTAATTGCACTTAAATTGACAGTAATGACGAAAGACTTACCACATTATTTAAATTTTTATGTTCAATGGTCAAGTTACAGCCAAAAGACAGAAAAACATTTGTCAGTTTTTTAGTACATTTCATTTAATTGGTTAAGTCGATTTTTGTAAGTTGATTGTTCCCTGATTAATAATAAGAATCACAGAAGACCTGAAGTGCTTTAATCATTAATGATTTTAAAAATGATCAAAAAATGAACTTCCGGAGTTATTCAAAGAAAGGAAAGGTTCATACGATGTCTGTTTAAAAAGTATCGCGAATTTTCCAATTTCGTGGGTTACATACATTTTATTTTCGATGTTTTTGTAGTATTACGTTGGTACTAATATCTCTCACTTATGCCAAAACGTTCGGCCAAATTGAATATTCAGTTAATTGCTGACAGCTGTGTTTCTTGGGCATGTTTTGGCTTGTCTTCGATTTTAGCCTGTTCCAAAAAATTGATCAAAGGATCTGTATCGAATTTTGTGTGAAAAACGAAATTAAGTGCGCAGACGCATTCCGAATGTTGACTGTGGCAAATGGAGAACCTACCTTGGGCCGAATCAATGTTTATCGGCAGTACAAAATCTTCTCAGGGCCCGAGAAGATGTGAACGACAAAGAGAGAGCCGGACGCCCGAGCACGTCAACAGCATACGAAAATATTGATGAAGTGAAGAAAATAGTATTGGCCAATCTTCAAATCACCGTTAGAGAAGTTGTTGAGGACCTAAAACATATCCATTGGCTCGTGCCATTCGATTTTCACCAATGATTGGTGCGTGACACAGGTCGCCCCGAAATCCGTACCAAAATTGCTAAATTTTGACTATCCAAATGTAGCAACGTATTACCATTGCTAATGTGGTGTTGGACTCTCTCCACGACGACACAAATTTGCTCCAGAGGGTCATAACTGGAGACGAATCATGGGTTTATAGTTATGACGTGGCAACTAAAGCTCAACCATCCCAATGGAAGCGCAGTGCGAGCCAAGACCGAAAAAACCGCGCCAGATGCGATCGAATATGAAAGTTATTATTAACTTAGTATAGAAGAAAGGTCGAAAGCTTACATTTCTCATCGATTACAGCGGTGTGGTGCATCGTGAGTTCTTGCCACAGATTAGAACGGTAAATAAGGAATATTACATGTAAGTTATGCGCGAAGCAATCCGCCACAAACGCCCGGATTTGTGGAAGAACAAAAATTGGCTTTTGCACCATGAAAACGCCCTTGCTCACACATAGTTACTTGTGCGCGAATTTTTGACCAAAAGCAAAATGCTAATGATGTCGCAGCCACCGTATTTTCCAGATCTGGCCCCAGCGACTTTTTCATGATCCCGAAACTGAAGAGGCCCATGAAAAAACGATGTTACGCTACGATTGACGAGATAAAGATTGCATCGAAGGAGGGGCTGAGCAAGGTCACAAAAAATTATTTTAAAAATATTTCGAGGAGTAGAATAAACGTTGATGCAAGTGTGTAATATCTAATAGGGATTACTTTGAAGGGGACAAAATGGATATTCATGAATAAATAAATAATTTTTGAAAAAACACGAAAGTCGCGATACAGTTTGGACAGATCTCGTACAATATTTTACGCATATTTCTACATTTTATTGAAAATTTTCATTTAGTATGCATAAGTATTCTCTTATCAAGTATAGTAAAGAAGAAAAATACATTGAAACTTATAAATGAAAAACTGAGGAGTTATCATTTAATTGATGCGCCAATTAATATATAAAATATTGCTGCCAATAAAATGTATATCTTTCGACAAACTAACACAATGATACTACTGGACTTCAAAGAAATGAACTAGATTAAATGGTAATAATAACTGCTTTATCACGATGTAACTTACTGTATCCGGCGGATTTAAGAGAATTTCGAAGCGGCCTGGTAAATTCTTCTGAGGGTTGTGCTAGAAATATCACTAATGACAAAGCACAATACTCAGTAAAACACATTTCGCCTGTAAAATGAAAGTAAAAAATAGTGAGGAGTGACACAGCAAATTGGTCGTCTTTAAAAGGTGCAAAGATTATACAGTACAGAAGTCCTCCACTTTATCAACGTCTTTGTCTTTTGATTCGAAAAAAGCAATTTAAGTGTGTAGTAAAGAGCTTTTGAATTGATAACTCATATTTTACCCAATAAGTCAATAACCTGGGAAAGTTGTTTTATGATTGGGTGATCTGTAAAACATCATTTCAAAGGGACGAAATAGATATATAAATGGGCGTTGAGGATCTATACACGAGGATCTATATATAATGAACAAATAACTAATGAAAGGTAAGGTTACATTCGTGTATGGATGATACGTGAAAATTTCTACTCCACGCTTCCGTTCCTGATAAATTACTTCATTCTCAAAATATCCTAGGTCTGAGGGTGCCCAGAGGCGTCACTCCGAAGGGAACCCAGGCCCACCGGTTTGCAACCCAATCTCTCAACACTCTGGAATATAGCGTCTTCCTGTTAAATACATATCCGAAACATTGCTTCTTTGACTAAAATACTTACTTGTTTTTAAACATGGAGACGGACTTGAGAGGTAAGAGTTATTAAGCAGGAATGGGTAAATCATCCTTTGATATTTGCTTGCTCAAAGGAGGCAAACATATGGAGGTTTACATCAGATCATCATTTAGAATTCTCTCGCGGAAAGAAATAATGACAGATAGTTATTTAGCAGCACAAAATATTAGATCATATCTTTATATGCAATCAAAAATGGTGCTGGACACTTTGCCTTTAAAATATTCTATGGTTTGAGTTTCTACTTCGTAAAAATGCATACTCACTGAAAAAATAAACTTAATATTTAATCACACAATAAATTTATTGTACTACTACCGGTTTCGATGCATAGGCGACATCATACTGACGAAAGTCGAAATGAAAATACCCATTATAATATATTCCCTCTACTTAAGTTTGCTAGCTGAAGTAAATAGTTGATGCCACCACCTACTTTGGAGATGTTCAAGATAACCCCTCAAACAATATGCCAACACAACCAGTCCTCCCCGTAACTTCCCTCCCCTCTTTCCCGGCAATGCCCCATCATGCGCACGGAAGCGCCAGGTTGGACGTCAATCATCACTAATTTATACGACTCGTAAGCATTTCCCTGAGCTATCTGCGGAGCTCTCCTTCCCTCTCCCAATCATTCCTGTCGCCTCTTCCTTCCCCCGCGCTTCGCTAGAGGCGACTACACGCACCAGCGTTCTCGAATACACACAAGCACACGTAGGATTCGAGCGTAGAGGGCGTCTCCAACCCTTCCTTTTCAGTGGAAAGGTAGGATATACGTTGCCATGAATAGAAGGTGTGTGCGGTGCGACGTAACAGGGATAGTGATAGAATCTATGAAGATCAAATTAATTTAAAGCAAGACTGAGAAAAATTATGTTGCTGATATCAACTACGAGGAAAATGTGACTGTTCGATCAAAGGAGTTGAAGAAAATAGAAAGTCATACGAAATTGAAAGAAGTAAATGAAAACAACATATTCCGCGCCAATACTTCATGACTTCCATATTGATTGACGGCATCAATATTGCTAAAATCTTGGGGTAACAGAGAATACCTTCGCCTTAACATTTTAGATATACATTTTTACGAACTCTTTTTTAGAAATTCTTTTGAAAATATTTTGACCACTCAGCCACTGATTTGTGTATGCATAGGATTATGTAATAGAAGTGTCTCTACCATTCTATTCATATGATAACATACAGTTTTCATTAAATAATATACATCTTCTCCTATGAATGAAAAAGTTGGGTAAAAATTGCAAAAATAACCGATGACATCCAAAACCACCGAAACTGAAACAGCACTTTTTAAGCGGGTAATAATATATACTAAAAATTGAGGGGCTTATTCAATATTTCAATTCGAGTAATAAAAACACCTCAATATTGATGAGTTACTTACATTATATCCCCTATAATACAAAAGTTTGTTGCACAGTTTCTAAACCAAACATAACCATAATTTGGGGAGCCATTTTAATAAATTTTGAATTCGCCCAAAGTTGGAGTTCTGCTAACCATCATGAAAACTTATTTTTGCCTGGAAATAGGTCGTACTGTTAATATTTTTTCGTCCACTAACGTAGCCCATTATAAATATTAGCTTCTGAGTTTTCTTCTCGCTGTACACAGACCAGTTTTCCGCATGTTCTGGTCTCGAAAATGATAACGGATCGATCATATCCATTTAGGAACAATGGAGCTCCACGTGAGCTGCATGAGTGAGAAAAATATTTCTTCTTCGACTAAAAAATATAGTCAATTACTCATATAAACACACACAATCGTAAAACTACAACATGCAACCTCTACACTCATAAACCTAGCTTAATTTCCGAAGGTGTCAACATATAATTCAAAATTAAAAAAAAAACTATAGCAATGGGGCAGGGCCAATATCGGTGTAATTGTGATTTTTTTAATAATAAAGCATCCTCTTTTGCATGGATATCTCCGTATTTTGCGCTTCACTCCAAAGCATATAAAGTTCGTCCTTGGTTCGTGGAAATTCATCCTTAAAAAAGTTTGACGCTATATTTATAAAATGTAAAGTTTAAGTTTTAAACGCAAGAAATGAAATGGGTAACCCTTACGGCGCAGTAGTTAACGAAATAAAACAACAACGGAGAGGAACGATTGGCTGGAAATCTCACTGGCGTGAAAATCCATGGCGTCCTCATTGCTGGAGCGGGAGGCAAAAGGAGAATGGGTAGGCGGCATAAAAACTAAAAAAGGAAGCTTGGGCTGAAAGGCGAAGGGGGAAGCGGGGAGAAAGAGACGAAGATGATGGAACGATATTGCGTTGCTTGAAGCCGAGTCAAAATTAATAGTCCATATCACACCAATCATAATGACTGCTGAAAAGGGAGAATTCGGTGAAATGGTGCGAAAAACTTCATTAAGAGAGGGGAAAGAATTAGGAGGAGTGAGTGACAGAAAGAGGAGAAATGAAGGAAAATTGCGAAGAACATGGTGCTCTCAAAAAAATGTGAGTCAGGAGACGGTGACTTATTGGAGTGGAGGGCCCAAAGAATGCCGCGCTTAATTCCCAGCGAGGAATACAGTCCAGACTGATGCGAAATCTCATAGTCGAACGACGAGAATGTGGAACTCCTCGCACTTTAAAAAACATTAAGTGCACAATTAACGTGAGAGAGCCAAGAAGAGTAGTTCCCGATTGGGTTAATAATCACTTCTTGGGTTTATTTATAACCACTTCAAATTCCTGGGTACATTTTTTTAACATAAATTAGGAATTAAAATAGATTTATAGATAATTAAATAAAATCTCTAATGAAGAAAGAGAATGGGCAATAAAGTGAAAGTTAGTGTCAAAAATAGATTTTATGAGTATTAAGTATGAGTAATGAGTATAAGTATTAAGTATCGTACTTAATATAGTTTTTACACTAAACGCCCACAATCATGCTTATTTTACCCTGAAGTGACCTGAAAATAAAACTGAAGATTTTATTGAGAGTGAGGAAAACTCAAGCTTATAACAAATTCTAGTGACCAAGAAAATATTCATGCCTAGACAAGTCACCGGAAAAGATTTTTTGCTATAAAATGAATTATAAAAAGTCCAATATTCTCCAAAAATATATGACCTTCGCACAGTTAGGCACGGGAACTCAT
Source organism: Hetaerina americana (assembly GCF_022747635.1). Lineage (NCBI taxonomy): Eukaryota > Metazoa > Arthropoda > Insecta > Odonata > Calopterygidae > Hetaerina > Hetaerina americana. The sequence goes on along the minus strand of NW_027287205.1, from coordinate 68,460,080 downwards.
TTTGAAAGCTAACATAGAGACACATGTAATTTCTTCACAAGTAAGCAAATACGATAATTTCCTCGTAGACTCCTTATTTAATGATTTCCTTCTCCTTCGTATCATAACTGTATCTTGCAATTGCGATACCATTCTTTCAATCTGCTATTCTTGATATTGCAGAATTTAGTAAACTATTGCACTCTAGCCATATTACTTACACACTTGTCTGACTCATTACCTTCTGTATTTCAATCTTTTTACATAAATCTGTGCACTTTTTCCTCGAGAAAATCCTCTGAACTACTCATTGATTCAATACATTTGATTTTATACATTCACTTTACGAGCCAGATATCTATTTCTTATTTTATCTTAGAAACACTGCCGCTGCTATTGTGTCACTTCAGCTAAATTCGAACTTTTTTTCATTTTCCATATTTTTAACCCGATTTCCTAATATTATTATCCGTCATATGGCAATCTTTATCGGATAGAAAGCCAGCTTCCTGGCAATAAAATTTCCATCTACCTCAAGAGTCTCAAATAATTGGTAGGTTTTGTTAACTAAGTAGCCATTTTTTCTCATCCATTTAAATATTTATTTAGAATTTTTCTTTTTCGCAAGTCTAAAAACTGTTGATTTGCTTTAAATGTGCATATGTTCATCATATTATTTGTTTACCCATCTTCACACCAGGTCGTATTAATATTTTTCACTCTCGGCTCATAAATACAAGAAAGTCCGAAAGTTACTGTAAATTCATGTGAATATTAAAACAAAATATGTAAATGCAAATGAACATAAACTTTTCTAATTCTATTCCAATGATTTATTGATGATATGATATGATTCCAATGATATGATGATATTAATATGATAACTTTTCAATTAGTAAATTAATGATCTAGAGAGATATTAACATTCCTGATTTATTACTTTCACTATTTTAGCTCTTTTACTGTGTCACACCATTCGTTCACTTCAACTTTCAATTTCCACACATAATTTAAAGTTATCGAATTAGGTGAAATTACGTCTTAGAAAAATATTTATTTCTTGTCAGTTAAATTATTTAAAATATGTTTCCAGTTCAAACGCTCTGATTGACAAAAAACCTTGATCGGAACTATCTTTAACAGACACAATCCATAATTTCGAAAGCAAATACGCCTAATTGCTGAAGAAGGGGCGAACTGGTGCAAAAACACATTGCATGACTTTATCAAACAAGTATTATAAGATGATAAGTCCAAGACATTTGAGATAATGTCGTGAGCAATTAATGCTGACTAATCTTAACTTATCCATTAACAACTTTATGAAGGCATAACGTCAAAATTTGGGAAAAACCGTCGATTTCGTACCAGACAATTAAAATAAATAACCGGGGAAGAGAGGAAAAACCTATGAAAGAGATTGTGAGGATGAACCCAAGGGATTTCAGCACCATTAATTTCCCCTTTCCAAGAAATCAATCTATCTGATTTTCAGACAGAAGAAGGGAAGATTAATAATGAGAGGACAAAGCAATGAATAGGCTACAGTGAACTTCATAAAATATCTTTCTTTGATGCCGAATACAGGTATATTAAAAGATAACACAAAAACGCAATTGTCGTTTTCGATTTCAATTGTCTTTGAAATTTTTCACATCAATAACGCATGTTTCTCTAAAAGTATTAATGCCAGCCTTACACAAAAAAGCTTAAGCTATACGACCACATTAAAAAATCTTTGTTTTTTTGAGCAGCTACGCTTCAATTGGCGCCAATAGCTACAAAAAATTGACCCATAATTATTTATTGATAGGTAATCAGGTTTACCAGGCAGGCAGCTTTTGAATAGACTTCCAGGCAGGTTTTGGATAGACACAACTACCAAACATATATTTTGTGACTCCTAACAAAACATATCCTAAAATCCTACACTACAAGTCCCGCTTTGTCTCTGTGTACTTGCTCCTTTCATCCAGTTCAACATCCCCATTCTCTTCCTGCCCTTTCCTCATTTGCCCAACATTCTCCCCTTTATAACAGTCTGCAACATCCCACTACCGGTCAATACCCCCTTTATCCAATGTTCCTCCCTTCTTGTGATTTCTCCCAGCAATCCTCTCTCCTCACCCACCATACCTAGCAATTCCTTATTTGTTTTCCTTTCGGTCCATTTCACCTTCTTCATTCTCTTCCATACCAACATTTCTAAACTTTCAACTCTAGTCCTATCCTCCTGCTTCAGTGACCATGTTCCCGCGCCATACATAACTGCGCTCCATATCAAGGTTGTGACAAGCCTTTTGTTAACATCCTTATTCAACTTCCCTGTCATCATTTCCCTCTTCCCTGTGAAAGTCTCTTTGCCTAGCGGAAGTCTTCTCCTTACTTTTTACATTTTGGCCCAAAATACTTCGGAGAAACTCATACTGTTCCATCAGTTCTATTTTTTCTCTTCTATTACAATGTTTAGCTTAGAATTGTTATTTCTGGAAATTCGCATTAAATTTGTTTAATTAATATTGATTCTAATCCCACATCTGACGCCCTGAATTTCCAATTCAGTCAGCAATGCCTGCAACCCCTGGGCTGTCTGACAAACTGGAGCTTGGGCATCAGCAAACCTAATTTATTTTACGAATTGCTCTCCGAATTTCATTCCTATCAACAGTTCTTTCCATGCCTCTTTAACCATTTCCCACACATATACATTGAAACGCAACGTTGGTAATGGACAACCCGGCCGAACACCTCTTCCTATCACTACTTATCCGGTCTCTGTCCCCCACCCGTATTTGAGCAGTCTGAGATATACAGGTATACAGGTGGCGGAATAGCCTCCTGTCCCTATACTCTAAGCCTATTTTCGGTAATGTACTCGTTTGTTTATTCCAATTCTCTATTTCAAACCCCTTTTAGATTGCTACGAAACAGGCAATTACTTCCTGATTGTACTCGGAATCCCTCTCGATTAGTGATCTGAATACCGCAATGGCATCACGCCTAAGTAATAATTCGCCCTGAATAATATTTAAACAAAGTTCAAGAGCAAAATCGTTATGGAATATAGGCACAGAAAAAGTCAATAACGTACTCGTACTAGTACTCGTACTCGTATTAGGACTTTGCAGGAGAGAAAATAATCCAATAAGGTTCCATACAGGACAATTGAATGAGGAAAATAAAATCAATTGGTAATGATTATAAAAGCTGTAAAAAAGATTTTCCCATCATATTCATTTAGTTTTAATTTCCCAAACGCGAAAATTTTAAATAAACGAGTATGCAGCATGAATTAAAAAGGAAAAATGACGGAAGGTCCTTCAAATGGTTTGTTAAACTTCCTTGCTCATTTTCTATTATTAGCGGTATCTCGTTAGAAAATAATTCATTCGAGAGCTTACAACAGCCACAAAATATATTCAATAGCACAAAAATAGTCTCAAATTTTACTGCCGGTGTACTTACACTATTAGCCTTCTTAATTGGTAATTAAAACTATTAATAATATCACAGGCGAAATAAAAAGTAGTTCTTATCTTATGTAATATCGGAAATGGATTTCTGAAATAAAATTTCCTTTAAGACGTGTTAATTCTTACCATCATATCAGATATATGGAAATATAAAGATATTGAGAGTAAAATGGAAGATAAAAAGAAAAATATCGAGCTGGATGCTGGAACATTTGAATTAGGACGGGATTAATGGTTTGATGACCACTCTAAGAAAAGGTTAATGAAAAAAGCGAAAGGTGAAATCACAGCGGGATGTGCCAACTCGTATGGCGTTTACTTTTTACAAAAGACATCAGAAATATAGTATGTGGAAGTTTTTTCCCTTAAAGGTGCTGCTAAAAAAGTTCCCTGGCCGTAACGAGCGCAGCGAAGCTACTCACATGCTACTCAAAGGAAAGCCTACGTATTACTCACTCAGTGAGAAAATCTGCGTATTCAGAGCTTATAAATATTTTAACTATCCAGTTTATTAATATTTCATCATGAACTGTAACAGTTTATCCACTATTTGGGATTTTTAGAAGGTCATTATTATTAAACAGTGCCCAGAAAAATTTCATTGCTAACGTATTTAGACAAAAAATAAATTAACTCTGAAAACAAACATTGAGTACAGAGATGATGAATATAAAATGATTAAGAGCGCATATCATAAAAATACCCTTAATGATCAGGAAAATGAAAGACCACGTTCTCCCCATGTTCAAATAATGTTATACTTGTATTTTCCGGTAGGTTTCGACATATATTACAGAGCGAGGTGCAATATTTTTTGCATCAACTGCTTTTACACTATTTTCTGACTGACTCAATGGGGGAAGATCTGGGGCTGCAAGGATGGTTGAGTTATTGCATATAACGGTTAGCAAGTAGCAAGGATTTCGATGCGATGACCCCTCACACATACATAAATAAACGAAAATATGAATACATTGAGAATTTTTCCTCGTCATTCATTTGACATTCTTTACCAAGAAAATTTTCAGGGCATAAGTATGAATCAGATATGCATTTCGCAGTAGTGGCAAGCATGTCTACTTTCGAAAATCTAACAATAAGAATTGCTTTCATTTAGTTATTTATAAATCAGCAGCATACATTGGATAGTTTAAAGCCTAAAAAAATGTACCTTTGAATTAAGATTCCTGTGTTTAAAATAGAAATTTCAGAGAAAGAGAGGAAATATCAACGAAAGACTTCTTTTAACCTATTTTAGGACTTCGTTTGCATACCAGCTGCAACATTACACTTTAGCCTCCACATTTACTTTACACAAATGATAAGTTTCGTCTATATCTTATTCCTGATGATATAATTCTATTCTCCTCGGAAAACATACCGTTTGCCGCCAGGCCCGAAAGGCATTGTACTCGTGTATAGCATCAGCAACATAAATCACACGTGGCATTTAACACTGCTCTCAATAGAACACCCTCGACTTCATGCCCTCCCGCGAACTTCTTGGCGGAACTTGATGCTATCGAATTTCAAATCCCCCAGCTGACATGAAATATCAGATTATTCAGACCTGTTTAATTCGAGGCGATGAATTTTTGGCCCCTTGAATTTCAAATTGACTTGGTAGGTCGGAGGGAGGCGGCGAAGGCCGAAGGAAGGGAAAAATAGAGTCGGAGCTGCCACGTGTGGAAGAGAGTTAGGAGGAGGATGGGTATCGGAATGAGAGTGAGAGACATATTACAGTAAGGAGGGGTGGGCTTATGGTGGGAAGTCAATTGGGGAGTGAGAGTGGGTGGGGAAGTTCAGGGAGGAAGACGGAACAAGGCATCGGCGGGTCGGGAGAGAGAGAGGAAATGGGAGTCCGGAGAAGGGTGAAATATCAGTGAAGCGGGAGGGATGGTGAGATTCGATGCGGGAAATGAACGGTGAACATCATGAGGCCAATACCGTTAATGGAAACGGCAACATTAGTCAGGGGCACTGGGCGGAAGAGAGAAAAAATGGGCAGGGGGCGGGAGAAGGAAGGCCTCCGGGTAGTTTGCGGATGGGTGGAGGAGAGGGGAAGATGTCGGGACGATATGTGTGGCTCGGGTCGGAAATCAGCAGAGGCCAGCCGGGAGAGCAATACTCGCATGCGACGTAACGAGTGACGAGTTATCTCGCGTCGATGATGGAGAGAGGCAACACGGGCAAATAAATAGCGGAGAACGTCAGGGTAAGAGATGGTAAAATTCCGGACAAGGAAAATTCCGCGAGGGTTCCAAATAAAAAAGAGCTTTCAGGCAGGAAACACATATGGGTACTTATACACCACAACGCGAGATTCACAGCCCCTGCGAAATTAAGACGAAATAAAAATAACATCATAGCTTATACCAGCCAATCGGTAAATATTTCCCAAATATCACAGCATTACTTTTCTCGTATGCGAATTAACTACCTTTAACATCATCCAACATCTTCTTTACTGTGGGTCATAGTGAAAACACTGTAAAATCCATTGAAGAGTCGAATTAAATTCAACCAAATCCTTTCTAGTGTTGAATCTTTTAAGGATACCTACCAAAAAGTCAGAGCTGTTGACTATTTCAACTGTCATGCATTTCATTGGATAGGAATTTCAATTAAAAGTCATACACGGTTATCATTAGGACGGGTACTGTTGTTTTTAAAATACAGGAGCATGGGTATTTAGAAGTAAAAGTGCATTTAAATATGCATAGTTACTTTCAGTATTTTTATTTCACTTTCGAAATTTTAAGGATATGATGGAATGAATTTAAATGGAAGGGTTATTCAAACATTAGTTCGGAACATTAAGATAAATTATGAAATTAAGGTTCAAATTATTAATAATTTATACATAATTCACTCTATTCTATATTCATATCGTAACAAAGGGAAAAAATATACTTATAATGTATTTTATGTGAAGAAAGAGTAAATTTCAAATTACTCGAACCTAAAGTCATTATGATTAAATGTTTCATTTTAATGAACTTATTTTTGTGATCAAATATTTTTGGAAAATTTTAATACTTTGAACTTTTTTAAATTATTCACACATATGTTACCTTTACTAATTCTAAAATATTCACTGACCCTTAACAAGAGGTATTTGGTTCTATTTTGAACTTCAGCTTTAAAAAACTTTACGTATTTTTTTAAAAACGAGGAAGAAGTAAAAAACTTTTGACGTAACAAATACAACATTCAACGTCGTAACCCACTCAACAGGTAGAGAGATAACAACTGCTTTAATTATGCTTTCATATTTCATATAGAATTCAAATTTGTTCGGCGCGCATAATAATGTTTTAAAATACGCTTTGTAGGAAAGATCCTTGAAACAGAAATCCTAACAAATATTCCTTTTGGTGAGTGAGCAGGGTAGATAAAAATTGCACCAAGTTTCAAAATACAGAGGAACTACCTTTACGCTCTAACAATAAAGAAATAAAACTAGCAAAACAGTTGCAATTGCTTAAGTTTATATATGAAGCTCCCGGTCCTGTTTTCCATTCCACTCAATAATAAAATCTTTTGTTATTCCCGCCGAACGCATCCCCCTTTTCAGTGTCAAATGTAGACTACACAAAATCCTACAAACTGTATCGCTCCCATTTATTTTTTCCCGAAATTTCATCTTTTCTCGCACCCCATATCCAATTACGACCGCTGTTATTCAATTTTGTCACGCATTCTCACGGACAAGATTGCTAACGAACCTTTATTGAAGGATTTAAAACGCGATGCGAATTCTTTTGAATTTGTAGATGGCGGAAGAGAAAGAAACTGGAGGGAAACACAAAAGGTATCGAGAACGAGGGAAGAGACAACCAGCGAGTGATATGAGCGTGAGAGGCCGGCGTGGGAGGGCGTCGGAGGGCTTGAGGGGGTCGGCTGCGAGGAATCAAAAGATTGGGAGGATGTAAGTGGAGGGAGGGTGAGGGAAAGGGGATACGGCAAAGGGGGAAATATGGATAGGGAGACGGGAAGGAAGGGGACAGATATAGATTGGAGCTCTTCGGTGCAAATGAGCGGAAGGGATATGGAAGCTGAGGAAAGGTGGCGCTGGCGGATGGGAGAGGGATGGAAGGGGAGAGGATTGATCGCGCAGGATACCATCCATGTGGAGTACTTGGAGCGGACGATGCGAAACCACTTCATGAAACCGACTGATCCACTTCCGTCGCGAGAGAAAATGGCGGGAGTGGGAGGGACCGTTTGGCGGGCTGGGGGTGAGTGCTCTCCCCGCACGTGAAAGAAGGAGATATTGGTAGATGACGCGTGCTCATAGGCTGTGCCGGGGCTGCGAAGAGAAGAGGACGGAGAGCGAGCGTGGCGGCGCGGGGTTAAGAGGGAAGACGCCACAAGCCCCTCCCTCTCTCCTAACCCCGCAACCGGGGAACGCGCATACACCCCCTAACACGGAGGCACAATCAAACACGGACACGCGCGCGTACATACGTACGGATTCCAATCCTCCTCATCAATTTCTCCCATTCCGTCCGTATCATTGATCTCGGGATATAAATTAACGGGCCGGGTCGCGACGAGGTGGGGGCGGGCCCCTGGAGGCTGGAGGAGGTGGGGTCGCCGCCCTTCCGTGTGTCCCGTGTCGACGGGAGAGATTCAAAGCATGATTGGTTGGCGGGATGAAAGTACGCGCGTACTACATGCCATAGGCGAGGAGGGGAAGAGTATAACATCTTTGACACCTCCTCTTTCAACCGTGTGCCCGCGAGTGAGCCAGGAAAGTGTTTAATTCCGTTTTTGTTACCCCATTCAATTTCTGGGGAGGAATGAAATAGTGCGTTTCCCCCGGCATCAGCTCTGTCATTTCGAGCACATTTCGCTCTAAAGGCGCCATAAAAATGATAATTCATTCCATGGGTTAGCACAATGAATCACCTCGAGCTTCGTATCCGTATATCGTGTTCCCTATTCGGCTCACAAATACACACCCTTGTGACTTATTGTTTTTCAAAATAACCACCGAAAAAATAATTAATTAACACCTATTAGTAGGGCCTGCATATGATCTTGGGCTGAGATTACTTGCAATTACAAGACGTGGAACATTTAAAGAGGATAAAAATAAGTAAGATTCGCGGTCCAGTCATTTAAATCCCTTTTTATTTTAGTGCAAATTATCGTACATTTGTTCATCGTTAATAGAAGCTTTTACAATACTGCAAATATTTTTTTAACGAGCATCCCACATAAAACTTGGAGTAAACCAAGAAATACGCACTATTTTTCCTAGTGCACGTACACTGTCATGCGACATAAATTTGCTAATAAAAAAATCGGTGAATCGGAATATTAACCTTTATAGCTTGAAAACGAGAAAAAATAAAGAATAACGATCATATAAGATATTGACAATCAAAAAGTAACTAGTAACTAGTAACTCATTCATTTCACATACATCTTTCAAAGCTGGTCTTCTATTAAGCATCGAAACGATTCCGTTTATGACTTTTTTTTTCTTTTACAGTCATCTTGAAACCCGAAATAATTTTTATACTTTGAAATAGAAGCAATATAAATGAAAAAATGCATTCATTGTTCCCACGACCACCTGATGTCAAAAGAAAAGACTACATTTCATGAATTCAGTGGCCTCACGAAAGGGCAATCACACTGTATGAATGGTGCCGTCCATCCTGCCGCAGAAGTTGTCTTTACACTCTTTACCCATATGTACACGTGTAATCTTCCGGTCGGCAATCACATTATAGATCACATTATCGGCATCCCCCTCACTCCCACAGCGTCAAAATCCTTGGGATTTGCGAGAGCGCGAAATCCCTCGGTGGCGATCGTGTCACGCCGCGAAACGCAATTGTTGAACTAAATTCTGGGGATTCAAACCCCCTTATCGCAAATCGTTGCGAGGCCTCAGCCGCGCTCCAGCGCCGCGGACCCCGAAACGAGCAGCGAAGATTGATTGCCGGAGCAAAGTGGATGGGAGTGCGAAGGCATTATAAGCCGAAACGATGCATTCGGAAGCGTTTGCATAGTGGGATGACAATGGATCGCATGATTGGTGGAGTCGGTGAGGCATAAAGCAAAAGGGTAGGCGAGGAAAGGGGAGGAGGTAGCGAGGGAGAAGGCCGCGGAGCAAAAACGGTTGGATAAGGGAGAAGGGGAGAGGAAATAGTGAGCTGAGGGCAGAATAAAAACAGCAGTTGCTTTTCGCTGTGCGAAAGGTGTCCAGCCCCATCACACTCATGGATCTGGACGGTTCCTCCCTCCTTGCAAATCCTTCCGTTTATGAACGGATACCGCCCTACTAGATAAACGTCGGGGGGAGAGAGATAGAATTTTAACCCCCTTTAGATAGTTGAACCGCATTTCGTCCACTCTTTACTTCCTTTTCCGACACTTTCATTTGGAATCGCCATAAACCATTCGAAGACCTACTATTCCGAAAAGAAATACGCATGCAGTTGAAATATCCTCTCAATAAACCTGCCGCAATCTATCAATATATTTTTCCCTTTTTCTATCAAGCTTTTCATGAAAAAAAAGAAATGTCCCAATTTAAGAATATAAAAAGGATTTGGATATCTTTCACAAATATCAACAATTCTAGCCTTTTAAGGAACTAAAATTCTATAGTCTATTTCCATAATATGAAAAGTAATTGATTTTTAAATTATGGTACTTCATGCATTAAACAGTTACGATATGGTAAACTTAGTAATGGGAAGCGGTGTCATGAAATTACGATGTTATTGATTCAATTATTTCGGAAAAATTATATTTTTGCCTAAAATCGGCATAACGTAATTTTTCATCAAACTATGACAATGTATACCCTCGAAAATGTATTTAAATTTCTACTTCATTGTTTAATTTCTAAAAGTCGTAATAAAGTACAATAGTCGCATGTAGTAAATGCAATGATTTTTTGATATGCATACAATTCTTCAATTATAATAAAAGTACTTGGCATCAGAAAAGAAGGTATACTCGTACTATATAAAAGAATATTATAAATAATCAACCTGCTCGCTTATTCTGGTATTAGAAATAGGGACAGCCAATAATTTCTTCCCTTCAATCATTCAAAAACTTATCTCTATCTATAACCTTCATGTTAAAAAAAAACCACCGATAAAAAGGGGCAAGTTATGAAATTCAAAATTTCTCACTGCCCGTGATATTCATTCATCAAGTATCTTCACGCCATTTTACAACGATAAATAGTTACAGCTTTTTAAGAATACTCACATATTTAACCGCCGTAAAATATTTTTAAACTGCAATAAACGTATTTTTACGTATTTAATAATTCCTGGTTAATTAGATCCGTCACGCTTCATCTAATTATTTCGTTCTTTGGCCTAATTTTAAAGTTCTATACACGAAATATTGACGTTTTTCCTATGCAAAAGGTCCTAGTAATGAACATTTTTAAATAACTAGATCACAGTTTGAAAGAAGAGCTGAAAGTATGGAATACCCCTCTCTATAACATAAAATAATCTAAAAATTGAAGATTCAAACATAAGAGCAGCTTACGTATAGTCTAATGATTTGTAACTGGTCATTATTTACAATGGCACTGTCCTCAAGCAATCCCTACAATAAAAAGTGGTTATCAACATAAAAACTATTCCACCATTAGCCTATATTCATAAATTACTATCCATTAGCCGATAGCTACATAGTACATCTAGAGAAAAAATTACCAAATGACTTTGGAGGGAGAAGTAGGATAATATTTTTTAGCTGTATATTCTTGCGCAAAGTGGAGATACCGCTGTAGCAACTCTTAATGTGTAGTCTATTAGCCATCTTTGCTTTGCATCTTAAAAAAATATCCTAATGCTTTGAATACTTAGCGTATAATGAAACTAGCAACGGGAGCATGTAATTCAAAGAAATGAGCCCTTTTGAGCCGCAGCCGAGTCACCCACGACCGACCGCTTGTGAGCGACAGCTGCGCCTCTAATGCAATTTAGTGTTGGTCGATTTTTTTCTGACCGTACAGCTGTGCACCAAATTATGTCGATTTTTTCCCAATTAGTCTCCTACTAAATACTTAAGAAAAGCGGCGAAAAAATATCATAAATTTATTAAATCCATGGAGGCTAGGAATGAATTGCATAAGGCTTTGCAAGACTTTTAAATAATCACGTAGTCCCGTAGTAACGAAGCGATGCACAGGACTTGAAAATTCCCCAAAACCTGCAAACTGTTCAAATAAAGAAGCGTTGCCCAGTCGAGTGATTAGGCTGCCACATTGCTATATAAAGAAATGTTAATTTAATTCAAACGACACTGATTGCGTAATTGATGTCAATGACCTCTGGGTTGATCTAATATAAGCGGAATTCGATATAAGTGGAGGACCTTTAATACCTGGTCCAGGTCCTGATCTTTCCATGTTCCCTTAAAATAATGACGAAAGCCGTTTCGATTATTTTCCGTATCAACACGGAAAACACTGTTTTTTTAAGAAAATGTTTTACGTGGTTATCACAACGCATTAATTCAAATTCATGAGGTGTGAATTTGCATGAAAAATAAGAAAACCAAAAAAATGTATGTGATTTCCACATTTTTCGGGCTGCGTCCGCGTATGTCGTTTAAAAGTACAACAGTTTCGCCAGCTATCCTGCTGGCGTCCTCAGGTCAAGGATGAAAAGAAGCTTGTTGTCCCGTCTTATATAGGAAAAATCCGGCGCCAATACCGGGAAATTTCTTGGCCAATCAGGGAACGTCCTCATATTTGCGCGGGATTATTCGTTTCCACGCACTGTGGAGTGGATATCCATCCTCTCTGTTAAAATTTTTTGGCCTTTTAACGATTTCAATGGCCTCTCTGATTATTCTCTGGAAGTATTTTCCTTCTTTCGCTATTATTTTAGCGTCGTCGAAGAGAATAGAGTGTCCAGGTTCACTCCAGGCGTGCTCAGCGATGGCCGATGCTCTAAACTGTTTGGCCTTGGTTGCCCTCTGGTGTTCACTCATGCGTGTTTTCAGCGCTCTGCACGTTTCACCGATGTACCATTTGCCACAGGAGCATGGCACTTGGTACACGCCTTCTGATATTAACGGTGAAATTCCATCCTTGGGTCCGGGTAGGGTGTCAGCTATCTTGGTGACGCAGTTGAATCTGGTCACCACATCATGTTTCCTTAAAGCCCTCGCGATTCTTTCCGAAGTCCCTGCGATGAAGGGGATGGTGACGTAAGCCTTCGGACGTGGTCTGGAGTCTTCCTCTCTGTCAGGAACAGCGGTGGTTTGTCTCTTCTTTTCTTCCTTCTCGGCCCTTTTTTGGATCATATGAGCGCTGTATCCATTCCTTTGCAGGGCATTTGTCAAGTGTTTCTTCTCGTTGGCAATAGAATCGGAGTCACATATTTTATATGCTCGGTTGACAAGTGTGTCTACCAGTGAGGTCTTCTGACTGGGATGGTGGTGCGATGCAGCATTAAGGTAGCGGTCGGTGTGAGTAGGCTTCCTGTATACTCTGTGTCCAAGCCTCCCATTCCCTGTATTTCTCTTCACCATGACGTCCAAGAAGGGCAGTTGATGATCCTTTTCCACCTCCATAGTGAAGTGGATGGCTTGATGCTGTGAGTTCAGATGTTTCAGGAACTTTTTTAATTCTTCCTCTCCGTGTGACCAAATGACAAAAGTGTCGTCGACATATCTTAGCCACAGTGAGGGCCGCTTGTCGCAGGATTCCAGTGCTTTCTTTTCGAAGCTCTCCATGTAGAGGTTGGCCACAACCGGGGAGAGGGGTGAGCCCATCGCAGCTCCTTCCATCTGCTCGTAATGGTCACCATTCCATAGGAAGAAGGAATTGCGGAGGCAATGCTCCACCAATCCTGGAAAGTCCTTAGGGATTCCGCGGGAGGTGAGTTCCTTGATGATATTCAGCGATTCCTCAATAGGGACGCTGGTGAAAAGCGATTCAACATCGAAGCTGACCATGAGATCGTTGTCGTGGATGGTGATGTTTCTTATTACGTCAATGAAATGCGTCGAGTTTTTTACGAAGCTGGGTGTCTGTCCGACGTGGTCCTGCAGAGACCGCGCCAAGTACTTGGCGAGTTGGTAAGTCGGAGCGTCAATCTGGCTCACAATCGGTCGGAGAGGTACATCCTTCTTGTGAATTTTGGGCAGGCCGTACAGTCTCGGTGGTTTCGGTGCAGTCGGAAGCAGGCGTCGTTGCTCTTCTTTTGGAATAAGCGATCGTTTAATGATAGCCCTTGTGCTTCTCTCCGTCTTGGCAGTCGGATCGCTTTTCAATTTCCTATAAGTCGGACTGCTGAGGATGAGCGATATTTTCCCTTCGTAATCCTCTCTATTTATCAGGACTGTTGCGTTGCCTTTGTCAGCTGGTAAAATGATTATACTCTCGTTGTCCCTTAGCTCCTTCAGTGCTCTCCTTTCTTTGCCGATGGTGTTTGATCTTGGTGGTTTTGCGCCATGGAGGATACGTGCGACATCTTCTCGGATTTCGTCGGCGGCCGCCTTCGGAAGTCTCCGGATCGATGACTCTACCTCCGCGATGATCTTCTCAAGTGGTATCGTCCTTGGGGTCAAAGCGAAGTTCAGACCCTTAGATAAGACTGCGAGGGTGGCTTCATCTAAATGAAGGTCCGTCAAGTTCACAACCGATTGGCCATTGTCAGCCCCATTAATCGAGGTCAGTGGATGCTGCTTACAATGAAGTTTGTTGAATTTGTTGACTTGCTTTTCCCGCGTCGCCATTAGACTGGCTCGGGAAGAGTCGTACGTAATCCGCTCGGTTGTGTCCCAATCGTCAGCTTGTAGGGTGGCAGCAAAAAATTTTAACAGAGAGGATGGATATCCACTCCACAGTGCGTGGAAACGAATAATCCCGCGCAAATATGAGGACGTTCCCTGATTGGCCAAGAAATTTCCCGGTATTGGCGCCGGATTTTTCCTATATAAGACGGGACAACAAGCTTCTTTTCATCCTTGACCTGAGGACGCCAGCAGGATAGCTGGCGAAACTGTTGTACTTTTAAACGACATACGCGGACGCAGCCCGAAAAATGTGGAAATCACCTACTCATCGCCGCGGAAACCTTCGAACGAACAAAAAAATGTATTTTTATAACGAGCTAGTTGATATATCTCCAAAAAAGTATGCATGCATTATGAAGGCAATCGAGAATAAAAGCATATTCGGAACGCAAATTCGGGGCTATGCGTAAAAATGTATCAAGTTATTAAAAACAGAAAATTTATGCATTGCAAGGAAACATGTAAAAAAACAAAAACATAAAACAATGCACTAAACTAAAAGGTATTTTTGGAAGTAAGAAATAAAACTGTATTTTCAAATGCGCAATAATAAACTAAAATTATCTTCTTTGGTTTGCATTTGACCGAGTCAAAAATAAGCGCAATATGCCTTACGGTATACATGCAATTTAAAACGTATTATGCTAATCAACATACTCTTTTTGATTAACATATAATGAAAACAGTACAAATTATTACTGAAAGAATCAAATCGTAGGAGAAACGATATCCAAACATACCTTGTACGAAAAATCAATATCAAATAAGTTTAAAGTTAAAATTGACAGTCATAATCGGCAGGCTCTAAGCTAGTGAAAATACACCAAATAAAATTATAAAGCTTTCAAGAAGCTTTTCTAAATTTCCCAATTCATTAACGTCCTGAATTATTGAGGTAATCGATACTGACTGCCTTTTAAATAACGTTCAGACACAACAAAGCCAATTCAAACGCCAAATATTGATATTTTGCTACCTTTTTCGAAAACCTTCTGAAACTGACTCTGGAATACCATTATCGTAACGAGGTCAGAGTTCATTATTAAAATTACACTCTTGTAAAAGTAACGTTTATCACTATAGAGTACAGCATTTTTGATTGCGCTCTAGAAATAGACTAGACTTACACAAATAAGTTACAATTAGAAAAAAACTAAAATATTTACAAATTTATGCAAATATTCATTCGTATAAAACCAAACTAATTTCTTGAAAAACTTAAAATGAATGTAATTCGAATATGTCTGCACTAAATTATTAAGACAGATACCTATTACTAATAACATATCATTACATAATTTGTCTCATACAAGTATATCACTAAGACTGAGAGACAGAGTGAAGTAAAGTAGTCACAGATGTTTCCTTTCAGCGACGTGTGCATTAACTACCAGGGAAAATAGGGTCTTCTTTTGCAGAAAATTTTTTAAAAATTTTCAATTATCTGACAAATTGATTTAGTAAATTAACACCAAAGAGTTGATGATACTATGATTTAAGCTTACAAATGTCATCAACACACCTTAAAACACAAAATATAGATGCAAAATATTACGATAAAAATTAATTGTAACCAAAAGGTTGACCAGACAATTTTTGTCTCCATTTCTGTCTAGTAAGAATTCACTTGCCTTAATATCATAAAAAATTGGAAAAATAATAACTACATTAAATTGTTGAAATTCCTGATTACCGCATTCACCTAGCACCATCCCCAAAGAATTATTTTCCACTATGTGATAACCGCTAACATATATTTTTCAGCATTTACTTCCAATCTTACCAAATAGCTACCTTCTAAGGATTTCATTCATTCATTTTTAAATAACTCATTTCATTTTTAAATAATAGGCACAAATATCTTATTATGTAACAAATTGTTCCTTTATAACGGCTGCGCGGATAAGATTTTTCTCAACACTTCCTTCATTCGGTCAACTACTTTTACAGATTCTTGGAACACTACGAGTTACAGCTGCTTTGAATACTTGTAAAATACATTTATGTTTGATACATGTTATTTTATAGTTGTTCACAGTTATGCATTTATTCGCAACGGTCCTTCCTTCAAGTAAATCCTTTGCATAGGCCATTACAACAATCTTTTGGGGCATTGATCTAACTAGTTACTTCACTGGCGTGCCAGATGGCCTGGAATAATAAATATCCGTTGATACACACGTGTACAATATGTTTAAAATGTGCCTTGCAGTGTGTTCCGTTAATGGTATTATTACGTAAATTGAATCAGCTCAGAGGTCTCTGATTGCATTTTAATCAATGTCAGTATTAAGTTCTTCATCGGGCTGCTAGAATTTCATTGCTATAAATTCATGCATCTTTCATAAGACAAATTAGAAAATCTTATTTTCCCTTGCTTATAAGTTAGCTGTTGACTTAGGTCAAATATGTATATCAGCATTATTTTCATTTCAACCATTTGAAAAAATAAAGCAATGTTTTTAGTTTCATTTTCGGGAAGCTAATGACATCGAGCTATTTTTTAGGCTTATATGCACAAATATACGAATTCTCAAATCAGCTGTTACTTTTTAAAAAATATAAACGAATGTAAGTATTCCGGCAGCAAAATGGACTGTCTTTACCTCCAGGTGGGAAAAGACTGAGTTTTTGAGAAAGGGGGTGGGAAAAATTTAGGACAAGAACATGAAACAATAGGCTTCAAAAGTTGAAATTTAAAGCACAGTTGGTATGCAGAATTTTTAGCAAGGGATATTTACAAATTAAGAGAATTAAGTATAAAAAAGAGTGGTATACACAAATGTACCATAATTTGAGGGAGGGGGTTAATTATGAATAAGAAGTAAATCCTTGCAAACGAAAACCATACCGTATTTTACACAGGTATTTTCATAACAATATTCCGAAAAGGATATCGTTCCCAATTATTTGGTTAACAAAAATAGAAGGTAAAAGTATTCAACTATAGAAACTTCATGAAAGGTAAAAATTATCATTAACACGAAAAGAATACCATAGGCTAATTATGAGAAAAGTTTTAAATTTCATACAATTTAACTATATATAGGCATGTACTAGTTCATTTTTTCATATTTTTTTGCTAATTTCAACGGTGCCACTACTTAACACATAAAGACATTTTACAAGCTAGACTATCATTAACAGCCTCCTGCTGCTTTAGATATTCCTCAAGGGTTTATGCTCTACACGTAGACGGCATGCATTTAACGTTAGCGCAATTAGAGCAGCAATGAGCCCCCATCAAGATCTTCACACAAAAATGTTTATATCAAACCTCGATTAATCGAAGTGTGAATCGCACTGTATTATAAACCATCGATATTACCTCAAAGGAAACTCATCCTTCAATATTATTTTTGACAATTAAATAAATAAATGGAGGCACTGCAAACCGTAACCTTCGCTCAATTGCTAAATATTGCATTAATTTTAAAGTACTAACGCAGCCATTTAAACTTACATACTCTTGGTAGCTTTACAACATTATTCATCAATAGCATAGCCCTGAGAAATCTGATATGAGGCATTCTTATATTTTCCAACCCCACATGTTTTAACATTCATACATGTTTCAATGTACTTTATAATATGCATAACAAAGCCATGAACACAGTAAAAATCCGAGGGTCGGTTTGGTAGGTGATGGAAGAGTTCACCCAGTACTGAGCCCGACGGCGCGTGAAATTCACACATCAGGGAAGGGGGGCCTTTTCCTTTCCCTGCGCCAGTGCCGTTAATGGTTTGCCAGGAAGATTTGGTACCTGAAAAATCACAGAGCTTGGGTGGAGCTGCAGGTGATCAGAGAGCCTTACCAGGAAATTGAACCCGGGACCTTCGGTCAGTAGACCAACGCTCTAACCCCTGGACTACCGCGACTCACTGTAATATGTATGACCGTATTTACATTGTGCATAATGAAAACTTCGTTGCAATTTTCCACAGTTAAAACTTTATTGCCGACCATGGTTTCGATACACTGTATCATCATCAGGTATCATCATCACCTGATGATGATACAGTGTATCGAAACCATGGTCGGCAATAAAGTTTTAACTGTGGAAAATTGCAACGAAGTTTTCATTATGTCTCGATTCCACAGCATCACGCCTGACTCTTCACTTTTCGTACATTGTGCATATTCCTTTAATTATATATTAAGGATTACCACCATAATATTTCTCAACCTGTTTATCCTAGTATGCGTTTTAAAATTAAGTCAATATTCTCTCCAAAACATTGACCTCCTCCTTACACATATCTTCATTTGAAACACATTTACTATGTAACTGATTCAACCACTTTTACGATACAAATAACGAGAATATCGTAGATCGTATCGATATCTTAGAAGAATGACCAACGTATGCGACTTAATAAAATACTATGGGCATCAATAAATGATAATGAAACCTCAGGTGAACAGTGACAGTCGAAACTCCTGGTACTAAAATAGGGGGCTAACACGAGCACTGCCGATATGACTTAAAGTTAAACCTAAGTAAACGAATCCATGAAATCTGGAATTAAGACTTTGAAATGGAAATATATAAATATTACACGTGAATGTAACCAATATTAAAATATTATATGAATATTTCAAAATATGAAATTACTGAAAACTGACAAGCCAGGTTGCCAGCTGATGATTTATAGTAATAAAACTAACAAAATCAGGTACATTATCTGAAAAAAAGTTTTGCTAGTTTTGGTCGTAAAATTAGTCCTTTGTTCATTTACTAGCATAACCTTCCTCGCAGCATGCTTGATTTAAGAGTACCCTTTTCGTCGAGCCCCAGCTAGTGTAAACACTCAGAAATAACCCCTGATAAAGTCGTCGATCAAATCGCGGAGATTATGCCGAAGGCACGGAATGATGTCTCTGGGCGTGGGCTAAGCTATTGTGAACGTGGAGGAAAGGGAAAGAATGAATTATCGAGAGACGAAAAACAGTCGAACACTGTAAGATGATTCTTCATCTCCCTCCAGCAAGCAGCCAATCAATCTCTCATGCCAACCCACCTCCCCCGGATCCCCAGGCCAGCCTATAAATCCTAGGACTCCATTCCCAATCCCCACCCCAAAACCACACACCAGGGCCCCCCCAGCCCAATTTCCTTGATACGCCCCCGCACACGACGGTCTCCTATCCGCCCATCTCTTTTCTCCTTCCACCCCAGTAGCACCTGGCTCCCGGCACACAGGGTTGATGCGCTGAAGCCTTACCCCCTCCCCCCCCCGTCCCGGCCACGCCTTTGCCTCGAGGAATCGACATATTTAATACGAACTAAAATAAAAGGAACGGACAAAATTTTGAACTCAAATCAGGCGGGGTAGTGCGTGTTGAGTGAGAGACGAGTTCGCTTCAGTCGATGGTACGAGCACCCCGCTCCATTGGCTCGCAACCGGAATGCCGGGCTATGCGGTTCCTATCCGTGGGAGGCACAGCAGTGCCTGGTGATTCAGATTCTGCGGCTTTGAAGCACACATCAGGCGTGGACGACGTGGGAATGACTCCGCCAGAATATAACCAATGGGAATCTAGAATCACATGACATACGATCCATTCTATGATATAAGGTGCGTCAGTGCGCCGAAAAACCACATGGTTAATTTTTAAGGCCGAAAGCTTGCGGGACTCTGGTGGGAAATCTAAAAAAAGACCCCGGAAATCTATGGTAAAAAAACTAAATACTTGGGATTACTTTCGATATACTGCAGCATATCAAACGGACATGATTACTTAACTGTATCGAAACTAATCGCCACGAATTCATCATTCCTGTGAAAAGCTACAGTAAAATATTTTCAAACGTCTACATGTGTAATCCGGGATAAATTGAGACAACTGTATAACGCACACACTAGATTCATGCTTGAAATAAAATTGTGAACATCAAATGAGAAAAACATCCGAGGAAAGCCGTATAGAATGTGAATTTATGGGCGGTGGTGAAACGATCGCCTTTACTGCACAACGTGAGGTTATTGATACATTTCTAAATTCATTATAAAAGAGATATAGTTCTAATTTTTGTTATAAGCTTTATCCAGAAAGAAACAAATCTTCTGTATACTAGTGCTTTCGATATTTATCACTCAGGTATATTTAAAAATAAAAATTACGCTTGAGATATGTAGATCCTCTTTGCAAAATGTTATGTAATTTTATAATAAATTGGCGTCAAAACCATGCTATTTAGTAACGTCAAATTCAAAAGTGAGCCGTAGCTAGTGAAAGCCTTTACCTTCTCGTCACATCTCATGCCTAACCTTCTAACGAATCGTTATTATCTCTTAACGTGCATATATATATATATATATATATATATATATATATATATATATATATATATATATATATATATATATATATATATATATATATATATATATATATATATATATATATATATATATATATATATATATATATAGGTGGCCTGAAAAGTTTCCGACCTGAAAAATTTCCGAAAATTTCTTGTATCTTTGTTAGATCGGAAACTTTTCTGTTCACCCTCGTGTATCTCTCGCAGTAGGTGTTCCCTCCAATGTATTGTTTTTAAATGAAAGTAACCCGTTAAAATATTTGTCCATATATTCCATCCTTTGGCGCTACTTCAGTGTTTTTGGGACCCGCCGGCCATGTCGGTCGAGTGGGTATATTATCGCGCGGGCGCGGGCGGGTGGGCTGTCGCAAGCCATTTCGGTCGGGAGTATCCGGGACCAGCAGCAGATCTCCAACGGGAAAATCTCTTTTATCAAAAATGTTCAAAAAATGCTCAGAATAATGATAGAGAAAACAATCGGCGACTTTATTTCCCTCATTGTGTTAAGAATTGTAAAATAATTATATTTGAGTACCGGAAAAAAAGGCTCTTACAAAATATATATTTAGTAATTATATCTGGCCGTACCTTGAAAGAGACAAATATAACAAAAATTGAGGTGTAATTGTGAATCTGACACACAACTAAGGGATTTTCGAAATTAATGAACAATTTATTTAGGATATATGATTTCAAAGCTCCTTGGGGTTGTATTGCGTTGTTGTAAGGAAGTAATTTTTGATTGTTTTTAAGAATCATTTACGTAATAAATCCTGGTTCGTCATGGTCGCTTAGTCGAATTCATCCAACTACAAGCTCCAATCATATGCATGCAGACATGCAAAAAGTCCAACATGCTATCATAAATATTGAGGCTTTAGATGACATTTTGCATAATGCATTTTGTCGAGGTTTTAAGAAAATTATGCTTTTAAAAATACTACTCAAGTAATAACAATCAATATAAAAATGTTTAACCTTGTCTTCAAAATACTATACAAATGAATATCTTTGTACTCGTTATCTAGCCTAACTAGAAAAAAATAATTATGTCACATTGAAACTCAAACATTGTTTGAAATGACACCCAATTAATAATAATAATTCAAGTTATGGAACTGTTCAAATAAATTGCACCGTCTATCCTACAGATTTTATTTTAAACAAATATATCTTTCCTTCATTCCACAATCAGAATTAATTTAATACACATTTTTACGAGTCCACCTCTCCTCCAAAGAGATGGAGTTGCATAAAACAGCTTTTATCTTTTTAAAATATTTTCATGAATTTATATGAAATAGACTTTTTTTAAATTGCAGGTTCATAACAACCATTTTAAAAGTAGAGCCATTGATAAAATTTGAAATCCGACGTCATATCGCTGTTAACTCTTTGAAATTCATTAAGGAGATACCACCATTAAGCGATCCGCAACATTTCATAACTCCCTTAGCTGGTTGTCAAAATGGCTAGGCCTTCTTTATGATTTCCAAGCGAACACGAGGGAATTAAATTAGCGGCAGGAAGGGATGTCTTTCTCTTCCCCTAATCCATTCACCCTCTCCTGGCTTCTTTTAGTAAAATGTACGTAGATGGAATGCGTTTCTTGAAAACCAAAAATCATCATAAAAGCGTTAAATACATCAGCAATTAGAACATTTAGAAATTTAAATAAGTCCTCAAATGTTCACAGTTAAACTCGATTTCTGAAGTTTTTTAACTGAAGCGATGATTTATCATCGAAATAAATAAATTATTAATTCTATTTCAAGCTACAAAATTGATAACTTAGAGAGGCCAACTTGAATCTGGAGGTATTTAAGGGTCGGTATAGGATAAACCAGTATTGATGAATGGGTGAAAGACAAGGATAGTAACGTGATTGGAATAAATCCCATATGAATTCTCTGACATTGAAAGAAATGAAGAACGAAATAGGAAAGTGCGCGGAACACTTAACTTTAACTGATGGTGTGTGAATCAATGATTGTCATCAAACTTCAGGCTCGTTCGCATCAATCCAAAGCTGGAATTTTAACGAAGATGATAGGAGAAAAATATTTTGTGTAAGCCGAGAGGTCTCGGTAAACGAAGACTTTCTTTTCCATCATAAATAAAACACCGATGTAATACCCTGCTCTTGGTCTCATGAGCCCCGAAACGGAAATCAAATGTGTTAGGTGCTCACCTTCTAAAAGCCACATTCGCGTGCCATGCGATATTAACAACCTCCCGCATCTGAAATGTAGGTAGGTGTGCCCCACAAACGGAGTATCTCTCTATACCTTAAGGAGGCGGCTGAAGTAAGTTCATTTCACTACTAATTCTGGCATTGGCGGCTCCGCAGCAAACGACCGAGTGGAGCCGTGACGCGCGATGCGAGAGCGAGTTTCGAGACGTAGGATGGTGATTAATGTGTCCAATTATCTCCTCCTACTATTCCTCCCCAACGCACACAAGGAGTTCGAAGGGAGAGAGGAGTTTTCACGCTGCTTTTTGAAAGTTTTGGAAGTGTGGGGGCGGAGGATGATTCACGGAGAAAACTCAGGAGTCATAATATGATCTTACTTGACGTAATTGCATTTCCGCTGTCATAAACGCTAAGCGATGTCATCCCCGCAATAGATTAACTTCATTTAAGTTAGCTTCGGAGAACAAATGAGAGACAGCAAAGTACCATACAAAGAGTATCTGGAGAGAAGAGAGAGTTCCAAAAAAAATGTCAAAAAGGAGAACCATTTGTAATAGTCATAACCGGTAAAAAGCGAGACATTCACCGGCGTATGGCCCGACTGCGGCTTCGCCAATTCTCACTTTACTCAACCCTGCAACTTATGGAAAACTCTGCTGGCACGAACTTGACTCCTATCCTCAAATATATGCAATAGCCTCAATTGTGCAAAATGAAAGTGAAAAACTATTTGCGTTCAATGGCTGTTACCTTTTGTAGTGAAATCCAATTTCGCCGATCTGTCGCAATACCAATGCGAAGATATTCCCGCAGAAGTCGAGCCGGAATTAAGAGCGTTAAAAATTGAATGGTCCCACAAAACCTAAATAAATAAACGAGGATAAAATAAAAAAATGGAAAAAATAAAACGTATGACCGTAAATATGAATAATGAATTGAAACGTAATTCTCTTCGCAATTCATTCCATTGGTAATCACTTGAAGCCGACGGTTCAGTCAGCGATATTGGTTCCTAAAAAATACGGAACATTTAAAGACAACTTTATAGCCAAACTCTTAATACATAAAAAAAAATTTCATGGAAAAAATGAAGATGGATTTTTACGATAGTCAAAAATAATATTGTTAAAAATATTCAATTTTGTGGTCTGAAAAATATGAAAATTATAAATGAAATTCACCCTGGTTAAGTTTTTGCTGTAAATTAAGTATATTTATTCAATCCTTCCCATTAAAAAACTAATGAACTTAGAATTGTTCATTGATGCCAGTCTCTAAATGACACTCGTATTTGAATATGAATACCTATTCGTCACGAAAAATAGATTTGAAAGTTGAATCTTTGAAATTTTATTATATGTCACTTGATGCTGAAACAAAACATGTGTAGCTGATACTTACGCCACCTATTCTACAGATCAAGTGCAAATAATAAAATTGCATACTCGCTGTCCTTCTGTGTTATTTCGCCGACAACCGGTAACAATAGTGTGTTCAGTACTTCATTCTGCCCGCAAAAAACTTAAATTGCACACTTCAAGAAATAATCCATAACCCAATACAGTTTAGTATCGAATATTAAGATTAACTTAACTATGCATATGCGTTCGGTACACGCAATTTTAAATTCTTCAGAAATTTCATGTTTTACGCACAGAGAATTTTCTCCACCTTTCACTCACTCTCTTGGAGTTGAAGCGGAAATGGCAGAGTGTTGCACATTCTAATCTCTTAGACGTTTAGAACGAAAGAGGTGACAGAGTAGGGTTCTGCGTACAAATTTTGCGGATCGTGGGCGTGGGCTGCCTATGGGAATCCCACGAGATTCCCTTTCGGGGCCATTACACTCAGGACAGCTTTTACGACGTCGCAGTCACGGCTCACGAAGCATTATGCCACCCGAGTCACGCACTCTTCCACACACACGTACTTTTATATCATTCACGCCCTGCTTCTTGGTAGTGCGTTAACTCCTTGAAATGCACCACTCTGCGCACACGCCCAAAAAACAGAGCAAAAACACTTCAGCAAGGGAAATGAGAGGGAAGAAGAGTGACAAAGGGTTGCGGCACCAGTTAAAAAAATAACGGGGAATAACAAAAAAATCCTCGCATAACCCCGTAAATAACCTTCATGATTCTACGAGGGAAGAAAACTTGGATAAGTTAAAAGAGCGCCATTAAGTTACGCTGAAGAGGCTCATGAAATTGTTTCGCGATCTCTTCTTCACCTGGGGCTTGGGTGTCCTTCATAAGTAGGCAGTATGTGTAATATTTCTTACCAACATTTTAACTTTCAAACTTTCTACCACGTATTTATTCAGACATATTCCGCCATAATGATGAACTTATTTGATTTCAATCTCTTCCTCTTTTGACCGAAAAACCTATTCGATTTTTATGATTAGGATGGAATGAACAGTTATTTGTGGCCCAAATAATTCTGGTACTATCTGAACATAATCATTTTTGGGATTTTGCCTGTTAATACTCCGTTGCCGAAGTGGAACAACTTAATAAAGTGTCTCATAATTTATTTATTACGTCGCAGTACTCTGTACTTCGGCTAATTCCTTCACTCTAATGGGAAAAAAATGCAGATTTGGCGCTGATATTGAAATCTTGTTCTTTTGGATTTAAGATCGCTTCTGACGCCAACATACCGTCACGAATAAATGTTAACTCAAGCAAGCTGGCTAAAAAAAAACAGTGGTAATATTAAGGTGCTCAGAAAACCTTGGATACGGAGTTTTAACAAAAAAAACATTTCTCTGAGAACATTTTATAATTCATATGACATATGCACCTGTATGCAACTTTGTGTCTTTAAGAAAATAGGAATATTTATTCAAATCATGAAACCAGTCAGTTCCGACAAAAATAACTCGTCTTGGTATCAACTATCGAAGCACCTAGAACATTAATTATAACTTCTTAAATTTTAGGCAGACGTCAAATTAATGTTCAACTAATGTTGGGAGTTGCTTTTAAATTTCAAGTTTATATACATAAAGAGGAGTTATACAAGAATCAGTGAAATCTGAACAACTCTGGACATTTTTATTAATTTTGCATAATTCTTACAAAAAAAATTCAGTTTATTTCCTAGGTTAGAGCTGTCCTAATATCAACATAAACATTATTATTACGAATATACTTACAAAATGGGTACCCGACGAATAATCACTAAAAGATAATAAATTACATATATTTTCTATGATTGCCATAAAAATGATGAATGTATCACTTTATAATAATCGCAGTTACGTAATCACTCGGACATTTTATTTTCTTAATGCTGCGTTTTGATGTATGCTTTACATATAAATAATATTGAAATTACAATGCAAAAAGGAGTCACGATATCAACAGTCGTGCGCTACGCCTTCATTTTAAGAATCGCAATTTTTTCCTGTGGAGATGAATAGTGATTTATACTGGCGACAGGAGGGCCATTCTAAAAAAAAGGTCCTCACAGAGAGAGCACATTCTTCCAAAGAAAAGATTATTGATTTCGACTGGACGATTACAAGGGGTGTCGAGAATCTCATAACGTATTTCTTAATACTTATGCCTGATCGCATCTTGAAATTCCAAATGCGAGGATGAGAAACTATGATTCATCTCCAAAATATTCTACAGCGGCCGCTGGGTAATTTTTTAACACTTAAGGTTTGATCGTAAACGGTTCTGAAAGGTCAAATTAAGAAACCACTCATTATATTTTCCAATAGGGCGGTTATGAACTCTCACCTCGCTCATCCCACTCCCACCACTCTTTCCCCGTCCGAGACGAGAGTGGAGGAAAAAATAAGTTCGATCCTAATCTCCAAAGGCGCCTGGATGAAGTGTTAACCGTAACCCTTTTATGTTAGGCACTCCCCTATCCTGTTCTGGATTTTCTAAGGAAAAATTTAAAGCCTTGATATTTTTAACCCCACGCTTCGTCGGATGCGTAAAATATTTTTATTGACTCTCTGGACGCATGGTGCGAGAATGATGGAAACTTGACCGTGAAAGATCTTGTCATCCCCAAATAGAAAAGAATACTGTTACGAAAATGCATACTGAGCAATAAATTTCAAGTGAAGACGCTAACATTTTCTCACAGTAGTGAATGTATTTTAGAATAAAAAATCGTACAGTAAATCATAAAAGCAATTTGCCTCGGCCATGTAACTAGCACTTCGGAATCAAACCTCCGATAAATAAACCCCTCTATCTCGCCATCTTTACCGTAACATTCCTCTTGTAAGGTTTAATAAACAAATCAAAGAATAATACCAATGATATTGCAAATGTATAGTGAAATATTTCTTCCTTAACTTCTGCAGTTTTAAGGAAAGTAATTAGGTTGGATTATGAATAATTTGAAATGCATTGAAACGCAACATTACTCCGGCTACTTAGCTATCGTGTACGACTTCAGAATAGGTTTTTTAATTTTAAAAATATCAAATAAAGGCTCAGTGCGTAGATACGTACTTACACCGTTATTTCCATCTTTTCATTGTAGCATAAGAATAATAAATCCAAAAAGAATCGTACATAAAATTCACCAAATACGGTAGTATTTTATAACTTAAACGAGGTAAAATCGTAGATCAAAGTACAATGAAAAAGTTCTTTTGATCATCAGTACGTGAGAAAAATCCTGTTCCTCTGTAAGCATCAGGTTTTCAAATTTATAAGTAGGCTAAACGCTGCATTACTTTATCCAATTATGATGCTCTTTCGTTTCGCGTAGCACTAGAAAAATCAACTAAATTTATCATTGGAACGACTTGTACGTAAGTTTAATTTTTTTCCGTGGGACCACGTCACATGAAACCCCACGGTCATCGTCCAAGCCGGAATTATCAGCCGTATTAGATCAATAATAACAGCACTTGGGGCTGAGTGTGACCGTCGGCCGCATCTATTCGAAGTTATAACTAGTACCCGGAACCTGAGGCGCTTGAATTGCTCGGAACTATTTCGGCTGCTTTAAAGAATGGGTCACCGTAGAATTTATGGAAAGAGAAGAAGAAAGCTCCAGCAGACCCTGTCAGAGCATTTGACAGGATATATTTTTCACTGCATAGCTGAAGAAATTAACCGCTTCCTGAAAAGAAAATGGACGCTATGCTGTCTAACCATTCCTATGGGAATCATTCAAATGAATACTTCACCGCGTAATAATATTAGGAATGGTGTAATAACATTTCGTTGTAATCTTCACGGATAAGAATCGTTTAACGAACAAGGGGGCAACTTTATAAAATTTTAACAGAGCACAAATTTAATGTAACACTTTCAATATGTCCCGAACGTTAAATGTAAGTCACCTGAAGAGCCGGACTTTGCTTATATAGCACTGCCTTCTCAAAAAAGCTAATAAATAGAATTCATTCAAAAATTTATTTCAAACTATGAAGTTGCAGCGAATGAAAAAGGCAACTATTTCCCGGCAAAATTAATCCAGAGGGTAACTCATCACATTAAAAAAAAAATGCTCTCCTATTTTTTAGAAATTCAAGAATTCTTTATCACTCAAGAATAAAGTTTAATCATCTGCTTCGTCTTCTTGAATGAAATCCACTTGCTTTTCTCGATCGCACTTGATGGAATGATGAACGGTAAAAAAACGTAAACTTTCCCGCGTACTCAAATATTGATCAATTTTTAAGATGTTTATGGAAATGGTAACGTAAGTGAATTTTTCATATATACTGATAATAAATAAAAATATATTTCAGGCGATAGTCCCCTGGTTTGATAACTGATAATTACTAAAGATACGTCGCTGTTGCTTTTGCTTAAGGACTCAATGCGAATACAGAAGAAAGGCTGAGCACACACTGGTTAGATTTTTTACTCCAATTACTCTTGAATGACAAATATGAGACGCCTGCTTTAAAAATAAGAGAAAAAATAGAATTAAAATGAGTATTTCAGAGGATAAAGAAAATAATTTCAACACTCCCTCAAAATCAAAATGTCTCCAATGGAGAGTTGCAGGATAAAAGCAGCTACATTTATGGCTTTATTTAACCATACGAACCCACAAAAAACATTAGTTTAATTTACCGTAAAATTGCTTCAGAAAATTGTAGAAATCATTTCACATGGAGATGAAACTTCGATGAATACAAGAAAGAGACAGTTATGGCGGAAGGCTCCCGAAAGAAGTCAAACTTGTTCCTGTTTCCGTAATCGTAGCTCAGCATCAAGCAGCCATCCTGCATTAATTCCGCTAAAATTGATCCAACTGCGGATAAAGCTTGCTTTGACATCTCAGTCAGCTGCCAAAGAGTAAATATTTAGAAAACGTTCCAAATCACCCGATGCTCGTCCTTCACTTGTGATAAAATATGGTCGGGTAAAAAAGAGGAAATCCGCAGTGCTTCATTACTTTTAAATTAAAAAAAAATAATGCGACAAAATTCTTGTAGAGCCCTCTCGAGGAATGAAGAGAAAAGAAAAAAACACCCTAATTATTCCAGCCCTTATGTTACGACGAAATGCTCGATGTATGACTATTCATACTCGTAATGAAGCCTCTTGAGCATTGGAGTGGCAGATTTGTGCAGGTAATACGCACTTGGCGGACATTGGTGAAACTATTGGGAAATCTACTTAGCATAAAATGATACCACAAAGTTATTTACACACTATTATTAAGAAAAAAAGGATTCCTTTTTTTGAAATCCAACTGGTTCAAATTTCACTGAAACGTATTATTATCGTACCGCATTCACCACAAAAAATATGATAAAAAATACTCAAATTTGTATTGCAGGTCATTCAGAAAGTTCCACAATAATTAATGACTGGAGAAAAATTGACCTCTTTTTACTATCACAGGATACTTACTCGCACGAGCCCGAAGACGATTTTAACACGTCTCCAATATTTCCCCATATACACCGAAACCAAAATGAAGTTTGTAGCGATAGACACCATTCTTATGTGGCTACCAGATCCGCAGTTTGACAGTAGGTACACACTACCAGTAAACTCGCAGGAGAAATGACTCCCTCTGTGTTAATTGTCAGCCATCAAATTTCTGCTCGTTCGCTCTCACATGGATAAGTTCAAATTAATTTTCTTTGACATCAGTAGCGCCAATGCATGCTGCAAATGCAGTATGGTAATGAGCGCTAATCTTTTTATTGGAAGGAAGTTGTTGGAGGGACTATATTTACAATGAAAAATTAAGCAAGAAGATGTGTACGTAAAGTGAAAAATGGGAGGGAATATGAGAGTCGTAAAGTTTGTATTGAAATAGGCATACATTTGTCTCCAAAGCCTGTAATTTTGAAGGTAAAATGTACCAAAGCGTGAAGCAGTAGTTCATGGAATCTTAGCCGCATTTCGTTCTTATATGATAATAGTTGAAACTTGACTTCACATCAACTAACTTGAATCACTTACGTCAACTGGAAGTACCTTGAAAGTTCAAAGTTATTTGCCGTGGTAATTAACATTAATAACGTCACTATAAATGAACTGTGTGCATGAATTAACATCTACAACGCCCCACATATTTTATTGTTTATATACTTTGATTACACACAACGTAGAACTTTACTGAGACACCAATAACTGTATAAGTCTAAAATGTCGTAGAAGTACTCTAATTCCAAAGTGTCAAAGGCAAAAATGTTCTCTTTAATTTCATATATTAAAAAACTTGTGAATTATTAACATTATCCCATGGCGGATCTATTAAAATGTCTTATTTTACCCGATTACTTTTATATAATAAAAAATGATAACCCCACTACTGAGCAGGAAAGAAAGGGTTTATAAATTATATGATACAAAAGTTTAAAAATCAGGTACGGAAATACCATGGCTATATTTTTTGTATCTTCACACCCAAGTTTCTTTAAATACCCTCGGAAATTTCAGGATTCAATCTCCAGGAAATAAAAAAATGAGTTAATCTATAACTAAAAGGAAAGACACATAACAAAAAAACTTGTGAGTGGCTCTAATTGTTTTGTTTTAAACTCACGAGTAAGACCAGTAAGTCTAAAGGACATTGGTACTGAGTTTAAGGCATTGTATTGATTAAATTTTCATATAAATATCAATAAATAAGCATGTTACCACGTACGACTATGATATCAACAAAAATACTGTATCTCCATATTCGCAAGTATACTGACTTATATTCTGTTACGTACGAGTGTTAGTACCATATTGTTGACTCCTCATACTAAAATTTTCAGAATAACAAAACGATAATCTCCCAAGATGTGGCTCAGAACATTCTGCGGAAGCTTACCACCATAACAGTCATAAAACAAGGACAAATGTGTATCTAGAAGCAATTTTTTACATTTTTTATTGTGTAAATTATATGGCAATAAGCCCGGTTATCTCTTACGTTCGGTATGAAACTTCATGAAGAGTGTATTTTGTGCAAATCCGTAGTTTCTACATTGATATGTGTGCAATCAAGGCTTATATTTGGGAAAAAATAAAACACATTCCCATAACAGAAGTTAACCGCAGTAATCGACCAGTATGATTGGTGAGGGTAGAGCTCGCCTTATACAAATCTCAAATACGAGTGAAATTCACACATTAGGATAGGAAATCATGGAGGGCTGGAGGCAGTTCCTTTTCCTATATCACCTTTGGTCCACAAGAAAGGCAACCACAAAGTGACTCATATTGGGTAAAGCTGATGGTGCCCTGAGGTGTGACACGAATTCTGGCCCGGACCCTTTGGTCAGTAGTCTAGCAATCTACTTACTACAATACTACGCGCCGTAACACTAGTTGGGCAAAAAAAAGTGACAAGATCTTTTTGTTAAATGGCAACACGAAACCTGACTTTTGGATTGAAGCTCGGGCAGGATTTTTATAATGAAATCAGTTTCGTTCGCCGGTCGGTGGTAACCGCTAGCACTGGCTCTGCTCTCATCTCTTTTGCTTGAGAGAAATTCGTCCCTCACGCCACCTCCTTCCCTTGGCAACCATACGTGAGCCGGTCCGACTCCCTACCAGACCCCCTGCCAACGCCCCCTCCCCTCACCTTCCCTTCGTCCCAACTGCTTCCCCGCCCTCCACCGCCTCCCCACGCAACGACGCCGCCCACCCTCCCCTCTCGGGGGTGGATCTCAGCAATCTATTTATAAGTGCCTTGGATAACATGGTGAGAGTTCGAGGATGAGGAAGGCGGCGAGGGGGAGAGGGGATGAGAGCGATCCAGGTAGTGTGGGGACGGGAGGAAAAAGGAACGGCCGGGAAGGGAGGACACATCGCGGACGATACCGATGTGTCCGAAAACGATTCTTTCAAAACATCGATTGTGTATACCGTCGTGAACAGTCGGTGAGGAGGCAAGTTGAGGCTGAGCTTCCAAAGTTGTATTCGTACTACTATAGCTAAATATCGAAAATGTCAGGTTCTTTTTTCTTTAGACATTCAGGATGCGTATCGATGTATCGTTGTAAAGGCAGCGTCCATTCAAAACCTGACTTAACCGGTAGGTTACCAACTATAATATCTAAAAAAAGATTTCAGTTTGTTCAGTGAAATCATACTCCATATTGTGAAAAACTCCCTATTGCCACCTCCCAGTTCCTTAATGGTCAAAGTCGACCATTAGCTGATCGTTTCTTTCCAATGCGTCGAGTATAATCTATATTTATGCTTAATGAAAAATATTACAACCCCGTAATCGACTGACAGATTTATAAAATCGGCCTTTCACGAAGTTTTTGACTCATGTAACGCGAAATATAAAGGCATGCGTTAAACATTAGTAGTGAATTGCCATCTCAATCCGCAAATTCCTAATTGATCATTTTTAGGAATATGTATCGAGGAGGGGGATAGAATGAAATTTTCTATTTATCGCCGAACGAATACTGCGCAAGCAAAGGTGAGAGAGAGGTGAGCGGGAAGGAAGGGAGTGGAGACAAAAGGGAAGCAGAGGGAAGCAAGGGGCATGCAAGGAAGTGGAGTATTTTATTGTTTAGGGATGCGTCCAAAGCTCGAGTCATTAGCACCAACGGTGGAGGGAGGAAGGAAGCTGTGATGGATAGTATGAGGAGGGAAAGCAAGAGTCACGTAGCCGGAATCAAGCCATTCCTGAGGGGGCGCATTTGTTCGGTGGCAAGGGGGTTGGAAAGGGGAAGGGTTCGGAATGGAAGAGAGGTGGGGAGTCGGAAGAGAGGTACGCAAGGGTTGGAAATCCTTTCCCGTAAGTTTGTGCTACCGCAATCAGCCTCAAACAAGCCAGAAGCGGGTGAGAGCAACAACTGCGTGATATGAAGACAAACGGAAACGCAAACACAGAAGGGCTTCTGCGCGACAGCCGCTACTCGTCTACTATAAAATATAGTAAAAATTTAAAATAAAAATTTTCGCCGGTGATTATGGTTCTGAAAATGAGCACCATCCGCAAAATGAGAACAAACTCCTGTTGCCTAATTCATGCTTTAGCGGATGATTCTGTTCAAATTTTACGTACCCCAAATTTTGTGACTTTAAATTTTGATAATACGTAATTTTACCATGTTACTTGAGAAAAATGTGCAATACTCAGTTCATCTCAATATTTAACGTCCATTAAAATTTAATATAGCATAAGTTAGTTCTCCGGCAACTATATTCGTATTCTTCACAGTCTACAATACATTAAGGTGTCATACTCGTAAGTTCGGTCAAAAAAATATTATGAACCCAAAACATATCAAAAGACCGCAGTCATTGAGTAGAAAGTTGGCTACACAAAAGCTGAAACCGTAAAACTGTCTCTGATACTTAAGACTTTCGAATCAGTTCTCCCTGTAATGGGTAGTTAAATGGGTTCAGCACAGAAACAGGGGTTCCTGTTAGATTATGACCACTGGGTACTTAGGAGTGAGACCCTTACCCAGGTAGGCTGACGGGAATTGCACATTTACCTGGACACTAGGTCTTACCAAAGGTCCTGGACAGGGTATACTAAATTCTAGGTATTAACGTTCCCAGAGAACATTAATCCATATTCGCTGCATCATCTTTTCTGGCGAGACGAAGAAATGTTCTTAACCAAGCACTGTTTTCATTGCTGCAAGAAGAACATCTAATTACTTTCAGAGGAAAACCTTCACTTCGGGAACTACTCTTTGTACTGCTGGTTGCTGTTAACTGCCAATCGATGCCAATTATTTCCACGTGACAGATTTATAACCCTCGGCTCTAGTCAGTCTGACCGGCTAGTACGATGGATAACGCGCCCGCCGAATGAGCTTAAGGTTTCCGGTTCGAATTCCCTCTCGAGTATTGATCTTGCGATTCTCTGTAAAGGATTTACGGTATTGGCAAATTATAGGCAGTACCACCAGCAAGACGTCTTACGATATTATCGAAACAAATAATAAAGAGCTTAAACTAATGAGTTCACATATTCATCACTCTAACCTCGCCAAATATAATATCAAGGTTTTCGATTTTTATTCTAGTAATGTGATTTTGGAACCGTTATTTTGCATATGAAATGCTTAAGGCTGCCGTTTATTTCCGATATACTTATTCGAAGAGTTTTTAAGAAGAAAAACTCAAGAAAAAAGTTAACCCAATAATTCCCTTCTTTATCACACTAAACATATGTACCTGAGAGAATCAAATTAATTCTTCAATTAAATATGTGTGCATATATATATATATATATAGTGGAAACACGCACCACATTTTTTTCCAATCGAAACCGAAAGATTATTTACCAATAATACAAATATATATTATAAGTTTTACGGTAATGCACGATTCCGCAGTTAATAAGTTAATATTAAAATAATGGATATTTAGGAATAACAGCATTTGTGGATTGCAAATGTTCACCCTATTACCTGTACTTACATACCTAACTCGGGCAAGCTAGCTTCCTGGCTTTGCTTGGGCATTCCGGCCTACGCGGACATTTGGATGCGGCACACGTGTAATCAGGTTCACCATCAAAAGGCTCCCGCAGACAAATTTCAGAGTATCAATTACAAAAGGTTACGCTTTATAAGAGTGTGGAGATGGGACCAATTCAGAAAGACAACACCTATACGTAAAGATGCAAGAGATATGGACCATATTAATCCAGTCAAAACAATGATTGCATATCAGTGCTACAATCACACTCCAACACGTAGTGTATTATACAAGATGATGATGTCGTATCCTGGAATAGATTTTTGTTAATCAGAATATTATATACGAAATATAGAATTAGTTGAATTGATTATTAAAAATCCTCTCAGTCGCGTGTTCGTCGGACGTTTTCATTTCCATAGCGTGAAATGGAGGAATGTTTCTTAATTTGGTCTAAATCATTTAAATAGTCCTAATATTATGCAAATATAAGTAAATAATGGCTAAAAAAATAGCTGTCTCACTCAGGAGCTAGTAATTAACTTCCGCGCAAATATAACAAAATTCTTCAGCCTTAAATGAAACGGGGCATGAGACGAAAGGAAGTAGATGAGAAAAAATCGTAACTCACGGCGAAGATTCCTCATTTTAATTTTCTGATCAACGGTTCATCAAAATATATTTGGAACAAAAGTCTTCGTGGAGTTATGGGAATAAGTAATATGCGTGGCATGCGTTATGCGCGTTATTCTGATATCAAACTCGCTGATATTACATACCAAGATATTCGTAAGATATTTTAACGAATCTAAATACTTCATAAATGATACACCTAATTTATAATTAGTGAAATAAAACTGCAACAATTGAATTTAAATTTTCAATTTATATTTAAAACAGTCAATCGAGAAATTCTGTCCTTTTGAAAACTGAACTTTAGTCACGCTAAATCTGTCGCATTCAGTCAAAATCTTTCTTGAATGCTTACATTTTAAAATGTATAATCTTAATAAAGTTCACTGCTACAACTGGAGGAATAACTACATACCAAAAAATTAGATATTTGCGCTATCACAGTTAGGTCTAGTATCTCTATTATAATTAGCCCTTTTTTAATAGGAAATATCTCGGTGTGTCTAAGTGCAATTTGATATTATCAAGCACAAAATATTTGTCAACTTCTAAAGTAATTATCTTTTTGGATCTACGGAGGACAATTGAGTTAAATCATTCCCTACATTAAAATTTCTTTTTTTAACATTGTCAGGCGTATAAAAACCTTACTTATGAGAATCGGTAGTAAGCACTTAACTTTTCTACGTAAAAATAATAAAACAAATGAAATCAAGTGGTTCATCATAAAATTTTAGGCAGTACGCCAAAGGACCCCAAAGCGTTTGTTACAAGAATTAATCTGGCTATTTTTAACAACCAATTAACCATTATACAATTCTTGTGTTCCCGTTTGCGCAACATGGTATTCACCAGAGGTATTGTAAAATGTGCAGGTACAATAAAATTTGCAAAGAGAAAATATAATCAATAGTAGATCAAATATACGAAAAAAATTCTTCCTTTGGAGGCAAGCAATCTAGCTAAATAAGTATATGACATATATATATATATATATATATATATATATATATATATATATATATATATATATATATATATATATATATATATATATATATATGACATTATATGTGCTATTATATATAAATAAATAAATATATATATAATTATGATAATATACCGCATTTGAAATGCAATTCCAAAAAATTATTGACGCCTTCTACTGTGACCTCCTCAATGAATGTCATCATGCATCCAAATCGGGTGCAATACAAATTGCTTATTTTTCATGAGTGAATATATGGTTCAAAGGAAGGATTGATTACGCAAAGGAGGACAGTATTAGTCAATTTGTTCTTTGGTAGTTTGAATGTACACCAAGCGGGAGGGACTGAAGGTTAATGTCCTGAGTAAAGAGTGATTCATGAATGACAAAAATCATTCAAAAAATGCAATTTCTTGGTTTTTATGACCATTTCTAAATATCACAGCGCAGCCAGACCAAGGCGGTTATCCCCAATAGGTGGAAAGTCTATAACTACCTTGGTTATCGTGAACTTTCGTCGTTTATCTTGCCATAAATGATAACGGTTCATCTGACTACACCCCTCTTGTATTTTCTGTAATGTTGGTTTTAAAATTTCCCCCCATCTGTTACGGTAAATATCCAACTTAAATCCGCGCACACCTATCATAGTGGATGTTGAAGTACAGATAAATAAAAAAACTTAGGACAATTGTAATTAAAAACGTGGTCAACTAAGATCATATTGTAAATAAATACTAAGTCAAAAAAATAAATCTTAAAACAGCATCAGTTCCTAATGTGGACTTTAGAAAACGTGACCTCTTCCAGAGGGTGGGTAACTATGAATCTTAGTTCATATACATTTTATTATATTTTCCACAGACCATTTTAATTAGTGGACTAATTTAATTAACTAATGAAGACAATAGGAACAACTCTTTTGATGCCAGGGGTGCAATAATATTAAGACCCGTAGACTAAAATTATTCAAACCGACCGTGCTCCTTACGGGACACATGATTGAAAAGGAATACATGGTTGAAATCTTAGAATCCTACATGTACATGCAATTGGTCCACCGAAGATCGAGTAACAATCAGATTCTGTGAGGCGAATCCGAAACATTTATCCTTCCCATCTTCCGTGGCATTCGAGCTGTACTGTTACTACGAGTATTATTTTTACCAACTACTAGAGAGATACCTCATATCTGGAAGATTTCAGTGGCGGAGGGTAGCACCTGCCAACTTAGAGATCGCGGGTGCGATTCCCGCCTAATAAAGTTTTCCTTCAAAGAGGGCTTGGGTATTTGTAATTGTCGTTAATGTTATATGCAGGTAGGGGTTTGGTGGATGAAGGGACTACTTTGTCTCATCCTTGCCCAATGAAGTATAATGAGTGGGAAGGGCAGAATCGAACATATCACAAGCGCAAAAATATTTGTAATATAAAAAAGCATGACCGGGACTTGAACACCGGATCTTTCGACTAGCCGGACCGATGCTCGATGGCCGATGTCGATGCTCAAATGTCAATGCCCTGTGTGTGTGTATGTATATATATAAATGTGTGTGTATATATATATATATATATATATATATATATATATATATATATATATATGTACGTATATATTAATCAGTTAGGTTTGCTGATGACCAAGCTTTAGCTTGCCAATCAGCGAAGGGGTTGCAAGCATTGCTGAGTGAATTGGAAATTCAGTGCGACAGGTTTGGGATGAGAATATATATTAATAAAACAAAGGTTATGCGATTTTCTAGAAAGAAAAAGGCTAAGCTTAACATTAAAATAGGAGGGCAAAACCTAGAGCAGGTAGAACAGTTTACGTATCTCGGTAGTGTTTTAGACCAACACGGTCAATGTAGTAGGGACGTAAGGAGAAGAATTGCGCTAGGCAAGGAGGCTTTCAAAGGAGGAGGGAGTTGATGAGAGGGAAGTTGAGTAAGGATATTAAGAAAAGACTGTTTTTAAGAAAACTTTGATATGGAGCGTAGCTATGTACGGCGTGGAAACGTGGTCATTGAAGCAGGAGGATAGACGTATATTGAAGGCATTTGAAATGTGGACGTGGAGAAGAATGGAGAAGGTGAAATGGACAGAGAAGAAAACAAATGAGGAAGTACTTGGTATGGTGGGCAATGACAGAGGTTTGTTGGGAGAAATCCTATGGAGGCAGGAAAAATGGACCGGCAGTGCGATGTTGAAGACTGTGATAGAGGGGAGAATTTTAGGCAAACGAGGAAAGGGAAGGAACAGGATAGGGATGTTGAACGGGATGAAGGGAGGAATAAAGAACTCAGAGATGAAGAGGGACCTGATATAGAGTAGGATGCTGGTTTTTGTGTTTTGTTCGTAGTCACAAAATGTTTTATTTAGTAGCTGTGTCCATCCAAAAACCTTCCTTAACCGGTAGATTACCTAATAATAATAATACGTGCAAATGCATACATACATACATATATTCATTCATACATTCATACACACAAACACACACATGATAAAATCGAGTGGCAATATCAATATTTCTTATTCAAGAAAATTCTTTTTTATCGTTAAGTAAGCAGTAAACATTTCACTTGACCGAAAAAATATGCCTCGATTGGAACTAGGGCTAAATGATCCTTGCCGTGGACTACAACCATAAAAACTGTTATCACCCATGAGCAGCTTCGATGTTACGCAGAGATTCTCTCAAAGATTATTTCGAGCAAAGCAGTGAAGAGCATGGTCATATTGGCCTTCGTCATAGTACCTCAAGTCGAAGCTCAATGCAGAAAGGGAACGGAGTGAGGGAAGGAAGGTGAACCTACGCCTTACGTCGGATGCCTGAGTGTAGTCTGGGGTGAACGTCACCCTGGAATACATATGTGCACAATGCCTCCGCGGGTGGGCGAGAATGCTTCTCGGGTAGAAGGCCGGGAGGGAGGGCGGGGGAAGGCATAAGGTCCGATCATCCACTCTTCCGACCCTCGACGTGAAAACACCGAAGCGAACACGTGATTGTGCGTTATCGACGCAGAAAACCATGGCCACTCTCTCCGCCCCACTCCACCCCCACATTTCCCCTCCTCGTCCCCCTCCCTTTTCGCCCCCCTCCCTTTTCGCCATCCCGGCCATCCAGCTGATTCATTTTTATTTCCCAGAAACAAGAGGTTTGGCGCTCAAACAGGAGGGGCGTCTGCGATCCACCTATTCTGGGAACATATTTCTTCTGCTGTCTACCGATGAAAACCAGACAAGCGTTAAGTGTTTTTGATTTTGATTTCAGTCGTAAAAAAAACAGTTTTTAGCAGTGATAAGTTGAATAGAATTTAACGGGACGATGATGTTTCAAAATTTAAATTTAGAAAATAACTGAGGGTCGAAGGAAGAGTTATTCCGTCATCTGAACAGCCACACTTGAGCCCGATGCCCCCCGATTCGGCATGGCCCTCGGTGATAATTCGCTCATAATTTCGCTTACTATGTTTCGAAATTTCTTGCGATGAATATTTTATTTACATGTAAAGCTCATGTTATAAACAGAGGAGTTGGAATCAATAGCTTGTATGTTGACACATGTTAGTTTTTCAAATCGATCATCGTGGACATACAACTGTAACGCTTAAAAACTCAATGGCTACCAAATAATGTGCTCTAAGGAATCGTTACAATCCTTTCTTATCTGTAATAAAATAAACACGAGTGTTATAATCCTGGTTTTTCCCCATAATTTTAGACAAAATAAACATTTACCATTATGTTTTATTTGTTTCACTCTATACACAGGAATTCGATACAT
Organism: Hetaerina americana; assembly: GCF_022747635.1. Taxonomy (NCBI): domain Eukaryota; kingdom Metazoa; phylum Arthropoda; class Insecta; order Odonata; family Calopterygidae; genus Hetaerina; species Hetaerina americana. The sequence goes on along the minus strand of NW_027287205.1, from coordinate 68,420,051 downwards.
AGAGTGATTACTCTTACCGCCGATAGATATCTGATTGTAGGAAATGTACATATGTATCTACACTATTTCCATGTTTTCCGATTATATGAACTATGCCATGGGAGATAACTGCGACGATACATTCTGCTGGAGGCTATTGACCCTAATTAACCTATAAAAAGTAATATACTCCGTTCTATTGCATGGCAATATTACTGCATACATAATACCAAGTCGACCTGCTCCGGCACTCATCGAATTAAGATGTCCAAATTCTTAAGAAAAATGGATCTTTATTTTCAATCAAATTTAAAATTTTGGGTTCATGCTCCAAATAATGTTTTAATTTGAAACATCAGCATCACCCTTTAAGATGAAAATTAAATGAAATGGATGCCATAGAATGACTTAAATTCTTTAATACTTAATATGTTACAAGAGTCCTCTTCATTATGATTGAAAATCTTCACCCTTTGATTCATATTCTTGAGCAAACAGTTTAAGTAAAGTGAAAAATCCAGGGGCTTCAGTGATCCTTAATCACAGTAATCGATGTCTCACACTAATGTTTAGCGTAAGCAGACCTGCTGAATTATGAACATAACCAATGTGGCATTTTAAGATTCAAATCCTATTTGCGTCAGCAAAATAGAAGTTCCATGTTCATGTTTGAATATTCATTTTCTGCAAGCTTTCAAAATGCTTACTGCTCTCAAGTGATCTTGTTTAAGAGAATCTGCAGAAAGCCCTATAGCTTCCACCCCAAAGCCCTTTAATGGTAATTCCGTTTCGCTTTTACCTCCTCTTCAGAAAACGCAGAATCCATATGAAGTGTGAAAAAGCCAAACAATTTTAAGATGTTTGTACTCGAGACTGCCTATATACGATTCCAAAACTCTTTAAAGGAGCAGTGTGGAATTTGGTTGCAGGCTTTTCTGTGGAACGATACGTATCCGGGCTATTTTTCTGTGTGAGATAATTCCCTAAGCGAGAGAGAGTTATGTAAAGCCGTAGGAGGGGCAGTTCGAAAATGGGGTTGGAAGGCATTAAACTGCTTGTTATGCCCACCATGAACAGTGATGTTTGCCTCAAACGTGTATACGCTTCTTTTAGGTCCTAACCATTCGACAAGGGAATCCGTAAACATGCGAGCGCAGGACGTAAAAAGACGTAAGAATGAGGGCCCAGGGGGGTAAGGATTAGGCAAGGATAATCGAATGAGTTGGGGAACGGTTTCTTCCGGGAAGTTTTGGAGGGAACCGGGGTCTTTGACGATGAACCCTTTATCTCTGCCGCGGTCAGAGGAGGAGCCTCACAAAAAAGCGCCAACCAGACGCTTTTTTAGTAACGCGACGGGGTGTTTCATAAAAAATGGCCTCCCGCTTCAATTGTTTTTTTTTTAATTCCAGCACGACCTCCACGTTCTTTCTTTATAATTGTGACGTGCAACCACGAAGAAAAGCTAAAATTGGTTAAAATGGTTCTATACTCAACCAAATCGTCATAGTTTGTTTTTACACATCATGGTTTCAATAATTAATAGCCACATCAGGGGGGACGTGATATCTAAAATATTGAAGTGGCCGATTAGCCGTGAATTATGCCTAGAGTTAAATTTAAAACCTTGACGAATAATAAAAATAAGTGGTCAAAAACTAGCAGATGGCAGGCGAAATGTTTATGTTTGCCGGTTGGTGAGACATTTCACCTATATCTCTTGGAATTGACGAAAATTTCGTTCCGGTCATCTGTCTGGTCTGAAAACCATTAAAGGAAAGGGAGGGGCCGTTAATTATTAAGTGCTTTTCCGAATAAATTCTTTATCACAAAAAGTGCCTGTGAGTCCACGTACTTGCCCTGTGGTATAAAAGAGCCACAATAAATTCAGCATGTGAATGAAAACAGACTCGAAATATTTTATTGAATATGACTTGGAAAAAAAGGAAGATTATGCTATAATAAATTAAAACTCAATAAATTTTATTTTTTTCAATACTCCACCCAAGAGATAATGAGTCATTACAAATGGTAAACAAAAATGCACAAATCTAAACGAAGTTCTATTGGGGCATTAAAAAACCCAAACACTGGCCGACACGTTGCTTGATTGCCTGGTCTAGCAAGGCAGATCAAATTATACGGGCGTGGTGGTAATTAAGCTTAATTATACCCATCGTGATGAAAATAAAACAGTAGCAAAATGAGATTAGAGTCAGTCCCACTTCACTTTAAAATACCTTAAAGAGACCGTATTTAAGTTATTAGAACAATAAGTATTAGATCCAAACAGAAAATGCTTTAAAATAGTTTTGCAGGCATACAAATCGTATACTACACAGGTTTTTGATTGAAATTAGAATTAAATCACATTTAATAGGCAATAATCATATCATTTAGACTTTCTTAGACTGTCGCTGCTATTCTTCATGGAAAAGCTAGTTCCTGACCAATCTTTACATTATAATTCTAAAATTTTCATAGGACATATTTTTGGTGGACCATGAATTCATTCAGCGAATTTAAGTAATTAAATAAATCGATATTTTTAAGATTAGAACACTTGTAACCTTCCTGTCTGACGGATTGAAAAAGTTCGAGCAAAGGAGTTCAATTTAATCGCAGTTGTTGGGAATGAACACGTTTCAATTTCAAATATTTGTTGGAAGTTTTTAAAGCCTCTGGCGTCATCACGGCAATCCGATCATTCGGGGAGCCACATAACGACCCGACATCAAGAGAAGCTCTCCTTAATCCATTTATATAAACATTCTTCGCTTTAAACTGGGAAAAAAGTCCGAATTATTGGATTCAAATGTGCTGAAAAATATTCCTGCCAGAAGCGAGGAGTTAATGATAATTTAAACAGAGTGACTAAGAACTCACCTAAAGTGTGTCCTTTTCAGGTATAGAGCCTGAAACTTCCATTCAGATAATCCCCATACATGCAGGTAATCAATCCAAAGCACGTGTGCTACATCACATGCCTGTTCCACAGCTAAGCCGTCTCGTAAGCGTTAATCCAATAGGATTTAGGTTTATCAGTAGTCCCTCTTAATACGGTTTTCGTAGTTAGTCATCATTTCAGTCCATTATAATTAGGGGTTGTTTATAATGAGGCTAAGTTTCAAAGTTATTCATAGAATGGTGTACAAAGGGTAGGTTTTAATGGTGACAGAAATATCTCACCACTGAAAGGATGACTGAAAGTCCTAATATTTTTTATAAGCAATGAATTATGCAGCAAAATTTATCAGTAGCCCCTTTTCATTTGAGATTTATAGGACAGGTTTGTGACGTAAGATTTCACTCCCTTAAATTCTGCGTTGGGTCGCTGTCCAACATTTCCCATCAAAATAGGGGAAACTTTAAAGTCATTAAAGCTGTCTCCAAGTTAAGAAATAATTATATATTTATACGTATATATAATTATTTTTTAACACGCACGCACACACACACACACACACACATATATATATATATATATATATATGTACAAGCACATATATACGCATACATGCCTAACAAATATATGTATGTATAGATGGTGAAGAAGTACTCACGAGAGGCACGTAACATTTGGATGGCACAATAGAACAAAAAATAAAATAAACAACATGTTAAGGACATTGGCATTTTATGATTATTAGAAATAGAGATAATGCTCATTACTAAAACCTGTTGTGTAGAAACACCTTTAGGTCAATTCAGCGATAATTCTGTTTATTCAATTATTAAGAGCTTGTTAGGGATCCATGCTTTATGCTTTTATTTTCATTGCATTACAAGAAATAAACCTATCATATATACGAGGGTCATCCGGAAAGTAGTACCCGTTCGTGAAATAAAGACACAAAAGTAAATATTAACAAACATAAAAAATTTTATTTGAAAGAGGATACTTTAAACTACTTCTCAACATAATCTCCAAGCAAATTAAGGCATTTGTCATAACGTGTGACAAGTTTCTGTATTCCTGCTGCATAGTCCTTCGCCGCCAGCTCATTGAGATACGCGAGGGACCCATCTTGCACAAATTTTTGCATAATGCAGATGGTGTTTAACAATTTCATGAACAATTGTTCGAGAAACATTGGGAAAATGCTCACAGATGTCATCAATTGTGACGCGCCGATCGTTCCTCACGAATTCGTCAACTGAGCTCACCAGTTGGTCTGTAATGACAGACGGTCTCTCCGAACGCTCATCGTCGTGTGTGTTCCCCCTCCCCATGTTGAAGTTGCGACACCACCGCCGAACAGACGACTCGTCCATTACATTGTCTCCATACACCTCCTTTAATTGGCGATGAATATCACATGGGCGAACGTTTCTTGCATTGAGGAATTTAATCACTGCCCTCACTTCACAACTGGCGGCGTTCTCAATTTTTTTAAACATTGTAAACAATCACAGAAACAACACAGGCAATGCTAGCGTCACGCAACTTGGCTCAGAGAAGGCAGACAAGCCACTGAAGCTATCTGACCTCGTCCAGCGGCTACTCGCGTCGTCAGCACTTCATGCGGCACGAACGGGTACTACTTTCCGGATGACCCTCGTATTTAATAAGACTACTTCTGCTTTAGTGAGGAATGATTTGAAGTTTCAAAGGACTACGTCAAAGTTTTACTGTGGTTCCAAAAAATAGGATTATGAGCGGCTTTTCAAAAATTAGCGAATAATAATTTCCTATGTGTGACATAAACCTGAATTCATTTTCATCATTAGCATGACCGACTGCTAACATTCAAAATAACGCTTCCTCCTCAGAACATGTTTCATCTGCGTATAACTTGGTCAAGATCGATAGGCTTATTTCATAAATTATGCGTCGTGAGCTGTTAAGTTAACAATGGACCGATTTTACTCGTATGCATGTGTTTCGTTTGAAGTGGATGGGCACTGTCTTCAGAATTGTTAGTATTTACGAAACGCACGAGAATCTGTGACCAATAAACATTGACGAAGATCCTCCCAGAAGCAAAAGGCAAGCTCATCTGGTCCCATTCATTGGCGATCTACGCGAAATAATCGACGATTGGAACTATGAGCGCTGACAGCTTAAATATTCCTTCTTTTACATGTAACAGTACTGAAAACAAAAAACACCTGGCGCTCCGAATAAGATGATACCAATTAGAAGCGGCAAGAAGAGTATGATTGAGGATGAAAGGGGTAAGAAAGAAGATGAATGTCCGAGTTGAAGGGACTTTTTTGAGCCAAGGGGAAGTGGGTGAGGATGCCAGGGGACGTGGGACGAGTGGCTGAAAGGAGTGTGGGGTGTGTAGCTCAAGGGATTCCGAGGCGATTAGGGGGTATGGGCCAGCTGGAAATTAAGCCCGGGAGGTAAGAGTGGAAGCTTTCGAGTTATAAAAGACTCCTCCGTCAAAAGAGAACTCTTGCCTGGAAATCATGCGGGAGTCTCAAAACACTCGTGCGGAAAATCGAAACGCTGCGTCAAGTCCCCTCCTCAAAAACTGTCTTCATCACTTTCAGCGTATTTGATTTCAATTGCGAATTAATGTAAGTCAAAACAGTAATAGGAATAGCCAAACGTGACATAACTGGGGTATTTTCAGACGCATGGTTTAAACAATTACACCCAAATTCATCCCAATCCAAACGTGACGTGAGCCACTGAAAACGATGGAAGCATCAATTAAATTTTCAGAGCAAATTACGATATTGTTTTTGCGGTATCAAATAAAAAATTCTAAAGGGGCTCCTTGTAGTAGTTATTCTATGGGCTTCGGAGAGCCGACAGCCTGACGACCTTGCCATGAGAAAATTATTAGTTGTGAATGACCGTCGTCATGGCTTTTTCTCCAATATTTAGAATAAACCAAAAGAGAGTTTATTGCACAATTTCTTGAAATTTTAATTTATTGGCGGGAATAAGTCTAGAAAATTTGACATTAGAGTGGAAAACCTAACATTATGTCGGGCATGTAGCATCATAATAGGAAACCTTGCGGCAAGCGAAGGATCATAGGTGTTCCAACATGGAATTAATAACCATACATTTTAATAATGAATACCAAATACTAACTAATGAGTACTAAGGACACTGTGCAGCATCAAGTGAAACGAAAAAACATTTATTTAAGCTTCATTCAATTATTTGCGACGACTTCAATGGTTTCAGAAAAGCAATTACTGGACAGAACGACCTTTAAGCCCGCATACCTCTTTCATTTTACTCCAGTAGCACTACTTAAAGTTCATGGAATCCATTAGGACAGGAGGACAATAGCACGTTGATTATCTGAATTTCTCTTCGAAAATTACATGTTTTTTTTTCTGAAGGAAAGTGAAAGCGTTTCGTTGAAATCATGTATTTGAAGAGACGATACTTGAAACCGGCTTAATTCCACATTTTTCACTGGAATCCAACAAAATTGATGATATTTCGTATTGAAAACAAAAAGCAATGGTCAGTCGCAACACAGCTTGACGAAAAATGCATTTTTAGCTAAAAACGAAGAAATCATCATAAAAAGCATTATCATCATTGTAATTCAACGAATATATATCCTCCCAGTCACAGTAATCATACTTAATATGGCACTTACTCCACATGTTGTGTCAGTTAGAACGTACACGCGTAGGCAGATTATCTAGTAAGTTAGGGCGAACTTAATGTTAAACTATAGTTCCGCAACCCTCCTGGAATAATTTTTCTCTGCTAGATCTCTAGATAGAACCCCAAACGACAAGCTACTCTGACTTGACCCTGAGATATTTCTGTGAAGTGTAGCGGATAATTTTTTCTTACTTGTGAATAGCTTTTAAAAATGAACCTTGAGTTCAGCACTCCCCATTCGTAAGTGGTTGTTTATCAACGAATCTATTTATAGGGGAGTTCCGGATGGTCATTGGATCAAAGCGTTGTTATGGGTAGACTCCCTGTACATGGGGTCAACACAGAGGATTAAAAAGAATCCCATATCATTCAGCAGAAAATTTCATCAACATAAATTTACCCCGATCCCAAAGAAACGTAGTAAGAGTGCATGAGGAAAATGATGCAATAAAGAGCATACTACCTCATGTTTGCGTTGAAATGACCTATTTATGTTAAAATAAAAACGAGTCAAAGGGTGCAAGTGTTTCACGTGGGTAAGTATTCCTAATAATGACGCAATAAAAATTTAACTTACGTCTCTACAGGGAAATCGCTTTCAATCAGCCGAAAAAAATGAAAGAAATAGGAAAATACTGAATTTTTGTCCATGCGTCACAGAGTCAGGAAACATTCTGCAAAGCTATAAGGAATTTAAATCTTATTTCTTAAAACTTGGTAGGGTATGCAAAATACTGGAGCAGCTGGACTAGTAATCACTTATGGAGCTTACGTTAAACTACAGATGGAAGCTCTTGCATAAATCGGAAGGAAATCTCTTTAGCAGTAATGTTGAAAATGCATTATTACCCCCATCGTACTAAGTTAGGAGAGATAATTGTAATAAAATGAGAAAGATTAAGTGTAGAACAGATAAATTTAAGATGCCATTTTTTCCACGAACGATAGAGGATCATGATAAAATTGTTCGACCGCGGTAGGGTCATGTTGGGGTAAAATTATTCTGGTGTGTATTCACCCCCTGCCACACATTCTGGCGGTGGCTTGCAGGGTATATATAAATAAATAAAAAACTCTACAGCCAGAATTCATGGAACACTTTATTTATTTATGGCACAGGGGCACAAGAAGCGTCTAGAGAAAACAGAGAAAGTTACATAGTAACTAAAAAACTAAAAATATGACGTCCATAGAGCTGTTAAATTAACAGAACCAATCAATAATATTGCTAAAATGTAAGCAAAAGAAACAAAGGAAAGAATTAAAAAGGCAAAGGAACAGTTCAGAGATTCGCAGCTATTCTAACGACAAAGTATATATGCTATCACAGTATGAGCTACCCACAAATTTCTACAATTAAATGATTATACTATATGAAAGAAATTGTACACAAATCATTTAAAAATGAAAAAAAATTAGATAAAGAAATAAATAATATAATTATACCAGTAGTGTTTAACCGATTCTAGAGACGATTAAACATCAATCTCAACAGGTAGAAAATTTGCTTCCTTCGGCAATCCTAGGAATGCGGCTACAGTGGACTTTCTGCGGACTAAACCTTGTGAAAAATCATAGGTGGAAATAAACTGGATGGAACACCCAATGATTTGATACTATAATTCTTACTTCATAATAAGCTCTGCTACTGAAGCAATTATCTGGTTAATTACCATTAATTGGACCATTCTTATCTACCAAGGTTCCTAGGAGGAGCAGGACATTTTGATTGATTAATGATTTGAACTATTTTATAATGTTTCCTTCAAACAAATTTTATCCTGATCGTATTCAAATTTTATTTAAATAATTAATATTCAATGAAGTAAAGAGTTAATTCATCAATAATTCCCAATATTCGTCCCAATTTTGATTCGACCACAAGTACTTCAAAAATAATTTTTTTTATCCACTTAAGCTTAGAAAAAAAAATCCCGGACTTTCAAGAACAAACGAATATAGCTAAAATAATGTAGAAATAACATAAAATTCCTAACCTGTAACCTTCATTTGCGTGTTATTGTATTCATCATAAAGAAAAATATCGTCTACGGGCAATATGTATAAGTGTTATGTCTGTGTCTGTATTCCTTTACCATGTAGCAGTAGGTAACGCGTACCTCAACGAGTAGTTTTGTTAATGAATTTTTGTAATGATTCAGTTGTATAATAAACCTGTATTTAACAGAAATTAGGGCAGACAAAAAAAATATACTGAGAAAATTAGGAAATAATGGCCCAAATCCCCAAAATAGAAAACTCGAAGCCCTTCCATGAGCGAACACGATAGCACCCGCGCACCTACTCCAAAATATTAACACAATGAATTATTTCAATACATATATTATGAAAGAATCCCACATTTCTCCATGTCTTAACTTCTATGAGCCCTTAACGATATACGAGAAAAAAACATTGCAATATATTATATTTTTCTCAAGCACTTCGATTATTGCGTTCCTCGACATGGGAGAGAACTTTCAATGGATAGCAGAAATATATGGCACTATATACAAAACGGGTAAGATTCTGATTAACAACTAGATATGCGGATCGCGCTTACTCCATTTCTAAAGGGAATGATTATTAAGTGGTCTTTAAAGTGATAAGTTTTTTTAGAAGTATTTACGGCAGCTATATTCCCGATTTCCTAACGCGTTTACGACGAAACTCGACCACCTTTTGCTTCATAGAATGTTTCGTTCGGCCTTGAAGCCGAGACCGCACGGCCGACTTCGCCACAGAACCAGATGGCGTGACTTTATAGGCAGAAACCACAACCTTGCTTTGTGGTCCTCCTGAGTTCTCAAGAAAAAAAAATAATACACATCTCTTTCAAAGGATCTATTTACTTCAGAGGGCACGGCCGAAACTGTTGGGTTGTCAAAGCCAATCGTCAAGAAACGAATCCATCTCAAAAAGGATACCATCAATACCAAGAAAGATATCAAGGCGTGCCGCCGGATCCATTAGCTCTACGGCGTCAGCAATTGGACAAACGGGTTTGAGGTCTTTCGACTCCTAATATTAGGCCTACCTGTCCTGCAGGGCTGAACTATCAGCAGGATGAAGATTGAGAGGGCGGCAATCCGATGAAAACGGGGCGCCACGGTCGTCCATTCCACCCACGCACCCCCAAGCATGCTGGCAACTAGCCCTCGCTGGGACATGGCTCATTGCAAAGGGGATGTTTTGGCCAAGAAACAGTCACCGGCGGGCACATGTGCAGGACCACACATTATCCTCCCCGGGCTTCCTAAGGCATTAGGAGGAGGTCGAATGCCCCCTGTCAACGCTTCTTTTTGTCCAATGTGTAGCCCAAGGTGTTCTGACTGCTATGGACGGAGTTTCGAGCTCCCCGCGCACACCCACACGCCCCTGCACCGCTTGCATCCAAACCCAACAGGTTGTCCTCTTCTTACGAGGGTGGGAACGGGACTGGACTCTAATGGGAGGGGGGGAAGGAACTTTGGAAATAGACACGCAAACCCACAAAAACTCACGGAGAGGTTAGAAGGGGATGTCGAAGGGGGAGGGGAGACGGAATGAGTCACTGGTTATCCCTAATAAAGTGATTGGAGGGAAATTTGAGGGGGCAAATGGGTGGAGAAAATCGTTCGCAAACTCCCGCAGAACTACGTCCGATTCCGCAAACTGCGATCACCGTGCACCAAGAATTTTGAGATTTGCTCCAACTCTGAGCACGATTTGTTGAATTTGCTTTCTGACAATAATCCATCCACTTAGACGATTTGGTTTAGCAAACAGGAAAATTCAACGCGAAATATTGGTACAGGCATCCTGTTAACACTTCTTACCCAAACCTCAGAATCGACGGTATCCTCTTATCTCCGGCGCGTCGTGCTAACATCATACTTGGCCCCTTCCCGCACAGTAAAACACTTCGCACGCCGTGAATGGCATCCAAATCTTGAGAGGGAATCTAAACTCACTTGTGTCACCTTATGCGGCCCTCCAAAGTGAATTTTAGAGCGATATTCTGTGTTCACCTCCTTTTGACGGCGCACACGACCGAAACGCAACTGTACGCTGCTGTTACTACGACGCACCAGCACTGATGACAAAGGGAAACCCGCGTGCATGCGACGACTTTATCTCGAGTCGAGCACTTCTCCGTCACTACCACTAGAGCGACGGTCGAACGGAAATATCACAAGCTTAACACACACATCTAATAACGATTTCCCTCGCGGGAATGTCCACACGCGCTCACTGAAGTGTCCGACGCACTTCGGACAGGTGTGTGCGACGGGGAAATTTAGAGGGGGGGGGAGAGAAATGGGGGCCGGTCAAAGTCGAGTCGCTAAAAGCCACCGCTGAAATCCCAGACGATGCCACCAGAACGGAGAGACCAGAGACTCGTGGATGAACAGTAGACCAGGCCCCAGAGGCGCAAAGGCTTCTGACTACACGGAGGGTCGGCGAGCGTGACTCCCTCACACGGGCTGTGTCCTTCGTGCGCGTCTGTTTGTACGTATCCCATCTAACTCTGGCGACGGGCGCTAGGATGCGTGTACTAAGACAGAATGGTTCGCCTCACACAACACGCCAAGAGACCTCACGTTCCTGATCCCCCCTCCCACAGACACTCCGCCACCCCCCTCCGCCTCGCACCCTACCTCCTCCCCCTCCTCCCACACTCTCACTCCCCAAAGGCCCCTCTCCCCGTCCACCTAAAGAAGCCCCTTCCCCTCCCTTTCTTTTCCCCGGCTTTCCGCCCTCCTCCCCCTCCCCTAAACCCCCACTGGCCTCGCTCGCCCCTTTCCTCTGGCAGCCAATGCTACACTCTTCAGTTCCTCCTCATCCCCTTCTTCTTTCTTCGCTTTTCTTCCTTTTATCCGACTCCCTCCTCCGCCGCCCCCTCCTTTCTCTCGCCCCTGGGTCCTCCCCCCACTGCCCCTCCCAGCACTCTTTTCGCGACAGCTGTTGAAGGCCTCTTATTCTATCTCTGCGGCAAGGGGTTGCTGCAGGTCCAACGGCGCTCTTTTTCTTATGCGCCCCTCCCCCATCATATTATTACCAACTCCAGCGAGGGGGTCTCCTGCCTGTTTCCGTTCGGCTGGTGGTATGTGCGGCAGAGACGGAAGTTCTTCGACCTCGGTTGCTCCTGCGGCGGGGGAAGAGAAAGAAATTTTGTCTCATGAGCCCCTAGCACCAATTGTCACAGAGGGCTATAATGGCCTGGACGTAAAAGAAACTTTGGAAATTTATACTTTTGGAACGGAAGAATGGTAAGCTTTGAACCAAAAATCTGTTCGTGATTTCAATACACAAACTATTGTGTTCAACTGCGAAACTTTTACGCATCGGTTTCGAAAAAAAATATATATTTAGAGGACGCCAATTATAGGCCAGGGGTGGATGTAAGTGAGGAGTCATGAGGACATGTCAATGGAAATAAATATTACACTATGCCGCCCATGGTAAATAATTTTTCCAATTATAATATTGAAAACAAATTTAACAAGTATTTTGAATATCTGTTGTCCTCAGATCATAAAGTAACCGGCAACATTGTGAGTTGTGGACTCGAAATGAGTGCGATAACTTTAAAAACTAATAACGTTTCATTTAAATGGTTTCATTTGAATTTCTTTATGGTTTCATTTAAATTTTATAATAGATATAATTTCTAATTATCTCTATTAACATGTGAGAATTCCCCCGGTAGTGGCTTCATAGATCCACTGCAAGTACATGGTCGAGTAGTGTTTTTTTCCATGAGCGATGCAATCAATAAAGTAATGAACACCACTTTACATAGATAAGGAATGAGTATACACAATTATAAGAGAAAATCGATGGTCATGTTTTGCTATTATGAGCATAGGATTGAGATACTGAATGCAGGCCGTAACTACAATATATACAGGTATCTCCCATTTCACCATGTATTTTGAAAACTACGCAGAGCACGTAAGTAGAATAGGTAAAACGAATAAAAAAACACTACGATGTTCTTCAAGGGCAATACAAAGATGACCAGATTGTTAAGTCAAAAAATATGAAGGGATAAACAGTGTTCCCTTGTTTACAAAGGAGATAAATGGTTACATACTGACACTATGAATGATTCTTAGTCGATTGGCTGAACGGAAATCGGAACCCTTGATGGGGTTTTGGTTCATACCGACGGTTGTGTTTAGATTTAGTTCTTACTTCAATGGTCATTATTATTTACTCTATTCTACCACAGGAAATCGAGGATCTCAAGTGGTGACGGAGATGCTTGGCCGGAGCTTCAACTTGGACTATTTGTTTCGTTCTTTGTCTACCTTTCCCTTACTACAAATTTTCTCGTCCTCGCCCATGGCACGGAGATCAGCATTCTGTGGTTAGTTTTTCTCCTCGGAAAATTTTTAAGGAAATCGAGTTATTCTTTCTCCAGAGAAAATATCATACCTTGAGGTATAACAAGTTTTTTTCAATATTTTTTTCGAACGCAGAGAATTAAATTTTTGGAAATTGAATCTGTTGGCAAGATTACAATGTAAGGATGTCACATTTTCTTCTCCAAAAACTCAGATGAAAATGGTATCATTATTATTGAAAAAAAGTTCATATAACATCATCACGAAGCATTTACTGGGAAGCGATCGTCGAAAAAGGTTGAGAAACCGTTTTTATCAACTCAACTTCAATTGCCTCTCCAAACATTGTACGCAAAAAAATGTTTCATAATAAATTTGGAAAAGGTTGTCCCAGGCCAGATTTTTGGTTGGTGTGTGTGGCAGGAAATAACAGCACACTAGGCAAGCAGGATCATTTTACATGTTACTTAGGAACCAATAAAGGCGTTTTACTTCCCTTATAAGGTGAATTCAACTACTATTAAAAACGCTCTATATTCAGTGGAGTACCTTTATTAATTCACCAGCAGGTATTCTCATAACTCTAGAAGATCCGTTCAGGGATAATATTCATCTTTATATCTTCCAAATTTCTTTCCCTCATTTTTGAAGTAGGCCATATCGGTCATATTAAGTGGCTAAATCGAAAACTCCTGCACGATTATGTGTCAACGACTTAAATTTTTTCAATGAGGAATTTTTCTGTGACGAGTTTAAGAGAGACATAAACCGATGCCACATTTCTAACGGCCAATTAAAGGACCTTTTATAGAAGGCTGAAAAACTGGCTATATAATGATCACATTATTTCTGAAGATCATTCATTTCTCATCACTCACATTAAAAACGCCGCTCATCTTTATACGCACCCTACTTTGGACTGCTTAGGGCAAATGAAAAACTTGGACAAAAAAGCTGCGACTTCCTAGGAATTCCAGCGAACCATTCATCTGTTGAAGTTGGAGGGCAGTTTTGAGTTTCATGGGCTTCCTCCCATGAAGCATGGGAATCGCCCAAGCATAAGAGCATGAAGATGTGCTGAGTCATTTTCTCGTGGCTACAAAAATCTAATAAACCTAAGTCTACGGCCAACGAACTGGGAGCGATAATGACATTATCAAATCAAGTCGCGGCAGCGCACGATAAAATGAAGTTGGCGTGTAAACTGCAGGCTTGTGTGTTGGACAAAAGTTCATTATTCCATGAGCATTTGGCTATTCAATTTGAAGCGAGACTTTCATAATATAATGCAGAGGAACAGAGGTAGCTGTATACTCGTGTATAGCATAAAATGGCCTATTTTTTCTTAATTCGATGGCTAATTAATGATTCAAACTGTAAATTGATTCAATTAAACTCACATGTCAAGTATAGATTTTTTCTGCAGGATATTACTTATAATTGTACTTCTGCTGTAACTATATACAACTTTGCAGTTATGTTTTTCCAAAAAAAACTATTATTTCCTTCTTCTAAGAATGGTCGTGCGGTGGTTTATGAAGAGTATCTAGAAAGTTTATCATTCTTATAATTTCGTAGGTTATCACATGCATTATTTTATTCTAAATTTGAAAAGTCCATTATAAATCTTTGAAAAGATAGGAACATTTTATTTGACAAGGGCACTTGTGGGAATTATATGCTTTTTTTTCTATTTTACAGTATACAAAGTCTATTACGGTTTTTTCTCCGCAGGCAGTTGTAAGCAATGTTTTCTCCTTTCTAAGTACACGAGATGGGTTCAAAAAGTAAGGTAACTTTATATTTTCATGAAAAAATATTTATTTTTTCTTCAATATTCAAGTTGCCCCTTTCAAAGTTCACCCTCCAAGATAAAATACACTAATACCAATGTTTTTTACAATCCTCAAAGCAATCCTGACAAGCACTTTTTCGTAAAGCCTTGAGCTCTTCCAGCGATGCAGTCTATATCTCCTTAATCATTGCAAATCTCTGTCCTTCCTTAGGTCTCTTCAGGTTTGGGAATAGGAAAACGTCTCAGGCGGCCAAATCCAGTGAATATGGTGGCTGAGGCATGATTATGGCGGTGTTTTTGGTGAAAAAAATCTCTCACAAGCAACGATGAGTGAGCAGGTGCATTATCGGGGTGTAATAGCCATGAATTGTTTCTCCCCCATTCCGGACGTTTTTGTCGTATTGCTTCTCGCAGACGGCGCATCACTTCAAGGTAATTCTCCTTACTGACCGTACAACCTTCAAGTAAGTACTCCTAATGCACTACACGATAGTAATCGGAGAAAACACTGTGCAAAACCTTGACATTTGATCGTACTTAGCGTGTTTTTTTCGGTCTTTGTTCTCTTGGTTCTTCCATTGGGACAATTGGGATTTGGTTTCGACATCATTACCATAAACCCAGGATTCGTAAGCAATCATGATCATTTTTAGCAAATCAGGATCACCATTGACGTCATTCAACAGCTCCTGAACGATGCTCATGCGACGGTTCTGCTGTTCAAAATTAAGCAGTTTCGGAACGAACTTCGCTGACACACGTCTCATACCCAAAACATCCGAAACAATAACATGGCACGAGCCAACCGATATGCTAATATCCTCAGTATTTTTTCTAACAGTTATTTGCTGATTTTTCAAAACAACATTTTTCATTGCTTCAACGTTTTCGTCTCTTGTTGACGTGCTGGGGCATCCAGAGCGAGTGTCGTCATTTGCATCATCTCGGCCATCTTGGAATAGCTTGCACCACTTATAAACAGTCGTTACTCAGAGCAGGCTCACCATATGTTACTGTAAATATTTCAAGTGTTTTGGAGTACTTAGTTCCATTTTTTACATAAAATTTGATGAAGATTCTTTGATTCATTTTGTTTATAGCAGAAATACGCCGAGTATACCAAAACACGTCCAATATTTGTACCTGTCAATAACAGACTAAATAATATGCATTTTTGAAACTGTGCACAAATATTTGGGATACGTGTACCATCACAACAAATAAAAAATTTGAAAATCGAATGTATGTTGCCCGCGAAATTTGAAGTCTTCTTACTTTTTGAACACAACTCGTATGATGGTGATTTTTATACTATATAAATGATTCCCTTGTCGAAAAGGAAGTTTCCGATGTTATACTATCACATAAAATTATTAAAAATCCTTCTGTTAATCCTCGATTCCTACATATATTTTCATAATTTCTAGAACTACGAGTATGTCATGGAGTTATAGTTACGCTTTTATAATTCCTCTTGCCATTTTCTTGTGTCACTCGGGTGAAAATTTCCATTATGTCATCACGAAGTGGTGAAATGTAACATAAGCATTACGGCACAAGCAATCTTCGGATAACGATTAAAAAAATCCTTTATTGTCGAATATATTCCTTTTTAAACCGTAGACGAAATGATTCATCGGCGGCTATGAACGAACACAAAGTGCGTCATCTATTGTGATGATATAGGATGCAAGGGAGTTTGCAACACATACTTGCATTGCTGAAACTATTCTTCGGGGAGCCCGTTAAATGCTTATTGCTCGTCACTCGTCACCTAAGCAGAAATGCGAGGCGGAGCTGGGGTATTATACGTGAGTTGGCGAAACTCGAACTTCATCATGAAGCCAATGGTAGGAGTGTGGATAGCATCACTTCTCTGCTAAGGCGTCGACTCACCATCAAAGCCGGATGCTGGAGAATTTATGCGGTAATTATGGAAAAGCCACAGCACCAGGACCGGGTCTGGTCACGGTTACTGCTACTATTCCATTCCAGGTTTTTTTTTTCGTCAGAAGTTCCCGCTCCGTAGTTTGATGAAGGGAGTAAGGAGAGGGTGTTGGGGGAAGGGGGAGACAGAGAGCAGAGAGAAGCTGATGAATAAGCTAAAACGCAACTTAGAAACCGCATCTTGAACCACACAGTCACTTCCTCATAACCACAAAGGCAGATACACTCTCCACTGCCGGTACGTGCCAAATTCTCCATTGAATAACCTATTAAAATAGGAAAAATAAGAGGATATACCGACCGCTGGGAAAATAAACAACGATCTTGGCTGGCAAGCGAGCTGGTTATCGTTATTCCTCCGGGAGAGAAACGCGTTTCAACATCGATATCTCCCGCTGAAGTGATGCTAGATCTAAGCCGACCCCGTTGGCGGCGGGGTAACGTCCTCGTCTGCCATTCCAAGGGTCGCGGGTTCGATTCCCGCCTGGGTGAATTTTCCTCCACCTAGGGCTTGGGTGATTGTAAATGTGATCATTGTTATCGTTGTTAATAGTTCGATGTAAAGGCCAGAATGTGCTGTTTTCGAACTTATGCTGAATAAATAAATAAATAAAAAATAAATAAATAAATAAGCCGTGTTTTATACCTTATGTGCATTGGTTCGGTTTAAATATTAGATAGCGGGATCAGAGGAAAGGTTTTCGAGCTCAATTGTTAATTGGATGACCATATTCTGATTGCTAAGAGCCCTCTAATATCCAAATTAAAAAAAGTTATAGGATTCAGATTTTTTCTATGCTCATTACAGTTGATTAATTAAAATATATATTTGAGTAATATATTCAATCATATCCAAATCTGGGACAACTAAACCAAATTTCTCTGACAACTTCTTGATTTTTCCTGATAACAGAACATTTCTTAATTTTTCTTAGCTTCTGGTATGAGTGCATAATGCTATTTCTGACATTAATATAGTTAAAGAGAGCATAGAATGGTCAGAAAAATAATTAATCTATGATAATATTAAGATTTCAATATAACAGAAAAATTGGACGAAGGGAAATGTCAAATGATCTTTTTATTATTAAAATAGGTAAAAAATTGAGCCAGGAAATATTTTAAATTTTTAATTTAAATCCCAAATTTACGGAGACAGTAAAATAATATTCAAGCAAAAAGAATACAAAAATACAATTAAAATTCACTCAATCTATTTAAACTTAAAAATAATGCATGCATTTGTTGAAATTGTAAATTTTTTTAAAAGGTGATTTATTGATTGTCCAGCAAGATTGCTTTAAATATGTGGCTTGACCATGATATCCATTCATTTAGATTACCTAAAACTTGCAGTTTGATAGTTTCTCTAATGTATTTTATTGAAAAAATATTCTCGATAAAAATGAAGGATATTATATTATTGCAATATTTTTATACTTCTATTATACTCGACGAAGTTTGGGCTAAATGAATACGGAAGCGAAGGCAAATTCAAAGTAATAAAATGAGGTAGAATTATGCGACGTTCGTAGTCCTTGGTCACAAGTAAATTTAAGTGTTCTTAATGTAGCTTGAGTTGACATTTTGGACCAAATTCCTGAACCAAATTATTATTATAAAATAATATTTCAAATTACAGTCGATCGTTTCATCACATCACCAAATCTATCAACTGCCACGATCGAGATTGATGGTATTTTATGTGACGAAACTTGATCAAATCATTTGAAATACAAATCAGATTATCGGAAGCAAATGAAATGATCTAAAAGGTCAAATGGAAATATTTAATTCAAAGACACATGTTGATGTATTTGACAGATCATTGTGATAGCAACTCACGTCAAAGAGTTTGATTTCCTCGAGCGTCTCGACAAACTCTTACTCGGCGATAAATACATTTCAAATGCCACCTACCGCAGAGCGGATAACTTCGTTGATTGATCTATTAACCCGTCAATTGTTTCTGGGTCCAAAACAGAACTCGTCACTTAAAGCTAATTCTCGACTATTGTGCATGGTGCCTGACGGAAGGTTTTGCGTACAGAGTGGTTATGCCAAAAGGACACGGCATATACAATCAAAGAAATACGGAAGGTGTCTTGCAATTACTGTGTAAACACCTTGCTCATGCAAATACACAAGTTCATACTTATCAAAAGAATAATCCCAATATGCTAACTTCTTATCAAACAAGGTCATTTGTTAAGCAATATAACATACGTTAGTCGACGCATGATTCCATTGTGTACGAGTTGCTACTTAATTTACGGAGAAATTTTCTTGAACTTATTACCTGAGAGGATTTCATTGCATTATTTCTATTCACTATCACCGATGTCACTTGCAAAAAACATTTTACTGTTTTTATAGATACAAAATCTAAATCCCCGATTGATACACATTACAAGCTTAACTGATTAAATATTATCCAAATAAATGCTTAGGTTACCATATTGATGAATAATTGATTTTATTCTACATAAGTAATATACATGTAAATATTCATTCCAAGACGATAAATTCGGTCTACCCATATGCGCTTTTTATGTATTCAATCAAAATTTAACGAACTTACTCAAAGGATATTAATCATCTCACAATGCATTAACAACGGTTGCATTGATTGAATGACCAAACATTGCTAAGATGTGATGCCAAGTACATGCATAAACTAAAGTAGGAAAATATAGTTAAATCATCAAATCGAGGAAGTATTTCGCATGATTACGCGAAACCAAGTTCCTAAAAAACTTCACTAATGAAAGAATTTATAGTATCTAAATTTACAAATCGATATGCAGAATTAGCTGTCATAGCAAAAGAAAAAAGTAAAATGCCTGTATGCAGCAAGGGAAATTCTGTTCTTGGACTTCTTTAAGACTGAATAAAATTGCATTTAACGTTAAATTACGATTAAAGTCGTAAAAAAATACTATGTAAGAATGGGGACTAGAAATGAATGTTAAGAAATGTAATCTAATGAAATTAAGGAGTATTTTATGTTTCCGAAAAATTAACTGGAACAAAATAACCTGTGTTGGATTAAATATGTGAAAAAATTCAGGTATTTGCATATTATTTCGATGGTGCACTAAGTAACCAGAAACACAAAGGTGCTCAATAAAGAAAGTTTGCTTCAATCTGGAAAAGCTAACTAAAGAATGAAGAATTGCTAGTATTTCAAATTATTTTGGTCAAAAATTTGAACATTCTGCAAATATTAGGCTATGTTGGAAAAAGTATCAATTAACGAAAGGACCAGGATTTAATTATCATCTGATTTCTTCCAGATACAAAGGGGACAAGTGAAGCCAACAAGACTTTTACGGGACTCCCTCCAAACGGAAAGAGGTTTGTCAGGACACCCTACTTCGCTGACAGTTCAGATCACTGGGATTTAATTTCATAAATACGTAAAACTCCATCATCAATAAATATGAATAGTTATCATTAAGTCACTTACTTCAATTTCATAACAAATCCAAAATTAAGTAACTCAGTAATAGAAACTGAAAAACCTTATTGCCTTTCTTCTAACGAGCCTCATACTCATCCATAGATGAATTTATTCAGAACCGTTTTGAACTGATAGAATATGATGCTAGGTGTGAATAAATCGATTCACCAATTGTGACAATATATGAAGGTGAAATAAAATGTGAAAAAATAAATTGACATTTGATATTTTAGTACCGTTGAAGCCACCGCTAGGGTACGTGAAAAGGGGTTAATACACATTAGACTAATTTTGACGGGAATATTTTTACATCTACCGCGGTTGGACAATGTTTCAATGATCCCTTATAGTTCGTGGAATAAATGTTATCTTTAAACAATCTGCTCTACTTTTAATCCCTTTATTTTTTTGACAAGATCTCTCTTACCGTAGTGCGATGGGTACAGTAATACATTTTCAACATCATTGCTAAACGGACCTCCTTCCAATTGATGCAAGAGCTTCAATCTGTAATTTAACATTCGCTCCGTGAGTGATTCCAAGCCAAGCTGCTCTAATACTTTGGATACGCTTATGAGTTTATCATTACAAGGTTTTACAAAATTTAGCTTATCTACGGCGCACGCGATCCAATTCGGCAATTAATCCAACTTCGAGAGGATTCCATGTACTTGCAGCATTTTCTAAATGAGATCCAGCCAACGACAGATACCATTCTCTTTAACATTTCATCACATTTACCAAGTACTCTTCTAATAAATCCTGATTTTTTTAGCTTATCCACATATTCCTCGTATGTGTTTCACTCAGGAGAGATGGTTTGTCAGGGTAACGCCTAGGTATTTAATCGAGTCTACATATTCAATTGCGGTGTTTCCGATGCAGTAGTTTTTCTAGGGAGAATTGCTCTTTTTCTAAAAAACCTTCACTACGCAATCGTTTAGGTTTAATTATAATTGCCAATTATCGCACGAGCGTTGTATAGCATTGATCTTACCTGATAAAGCTTAAGTTTCCTCAGGATTACGGTTATCACGGTAAACCGCTACATTGTTGGCAAATAAACGTATTAAAATAAAAAATAAAATGAAGATGTACTTTGAAGCCAATTAGCTCTTCGAGGGTGAAATTTGGGCAACTGGGAATCAAGAAGACGTAGGCTTGCGTGAAACTGTTAGATTCCACGAGGAGGGGGATACTGCATCGGGCTTCTAACCTTGCATTAATATGCAAACCAGATTGTGGAAGGATCGTATGGAATCACGCCCTTACTTACAAACTAGAAGATGTCTTGCAGGCATGACTACTCGACAGTCATTTTTCTAATCACTGCGCTGTTTTGGAATTAAACACTCTAAGGAGGTTATTTACATAACACCCATTAACATCCGTGCTAAGGAGGAAGAGATCCGTCCATTTAGCCACAAGCTTATGATTAGAAAATGGCTTCCCATTCTATTCTCTTCAGGTTAACACTTTTTTTATCAACCGAACCTGTCATTCATTGCTTCATTTAATTTTAAGGCCTTAATGAAAAGGAACATCTCAGTTTTCCCAATGGATACATCGTTTCACTACTCTGTAGCATACTCACGTGCGAATTGTCCGCACCGTTTTCCTGCATTAGTGTTATCTGCGCCTGTACCTTACCGATATCCCGTAAAGGTGTTTAGCAAGGGGTGCTAGGGCACCAGCTAATTACGCAGAATTATATATTTTAATACACTTGAATACATGATATCTCATATACTAGTCTTTTACATATGAGTGCCTTTTTTCATCACAGTATAACTTTTGGGTCGACTAATCAATCTAATACTAGTATGGACATCAACTTCATCATTGAATCAAGTTTGTTATGACTATGTATCCTTAGAGGGATGAAAGAGTACTAGAATCTGCATGTGACTATGTCTATTTCTGTATAAGGGTAAAAAGAAACTCATTCTTTCCACAATAAAGATTTTATGTTTCACGACCATGGTTTCGATGCTGCGTATCATCAACACCTGATGATGATGCGCGACATCGAAACCATGGTCGTGAAATATTAAATCTTTATGGTGAAAATGTTAAGTTTCTTTTTACCCTCATAATGAAGGAATTCCACAAAGTTAAACCTGAAATTGCTATGTCTACCTCTGCCAATTGATCCCGGTGATCGAATCTACTGATATAATATGGTACCATAAACATTCCCTCCACCTGCCCTGCAACTGCTAAAAGTCTTTTCTGCTCTGTTCGAGAATAAAGAGTCTCTCAAGCTGATTCTACTATCATACACGGGACGCCTACATCTTGTAAAAATTTTGCACAGACCTTGCGGATTTTCCTTGAAATTCATAGAATTATTTATTAACGTTTTCTACTATTGATTCCAGATACTTGCCGCGTATTTTAAATGTGGCCTAAGTAAAGCGAAATAGTTTTACCACTTTTATTTTTTTGGTGAAATTTTCCGAAATTCCGTCTTATTAAACTTAGAATCTACAAAAACACAATAGTAGAGAGTGCCGTTGCCCAATAAAATTGTGAAAATTCACCAAGTTTTCTTAATCATGGCTATGAAAACTTCCATACTTACATATCTAACTGATAATTTTATGACCGTATGGATAAATCTTAGCCTTATTGATGTTTTTATCTGTTTTTTTTCTATTGCACAGTCTTTGCCGACCTTAGTTCAGCGCACGATCTGTCCATTTAATCTTCCTCGGATACATCACATGGTCCTGAATAACTTCCTCCTACTTCCATTTCCTTCCCACCCACGCGGTATCGTCCCCATCTCCCGCGGCCTTCCCCCGCTCAATCCTTTCTTCGACCGACTTCACCTTATCCCCACCGCCGGCGGTGGCTTGATTCGCACAAGCAGGCCGGCTCAACTGCCAAACAGCTGACTCCCTCCCGGGGCTACACGGACGAGCGAAGTTTCCATTCCGTGAGTGACACGCGTTTCAGCCCCATGTCCCACATCGCTTCAGCCACCACTTCTCCTCTCCCACCAGCTCAACCACCCCCTCTCTCACCCACCGTCACACACATGGAGGGCACACCACCATTATTTATTTATCCACGTCTCTCTCTCTCTCCCTCTTTGCCCTCTCCTGCCCCCTTAGACCAAAAACGAAGCGTAAAACTGCGCGTCCGACCTTAACCGATTTTATTTCCACTCCTTCCGACTTGCAGATATCCTCTCATTTCGCCATTCACCGTATTTGCAAGTAGAGCGCTGATTTTAACGGATGTTATACCTTTGTCCTATTTCAGTTGCTTTAATGTACGTCGTCTTCGGTTTAAAAGTAGAAATTGAACGGCTTCGGAAACTCATCGCGAATTTGTAGAGCACATCCCCCGTGGCATAAACTTTTAAGGTTTTCCAAGTGATTCACCTCAACTCGACAAAATGGTACCCGCGTTATTCCGTGCAAAATATCCATTCTTCATCCTTATTCCCCCTTCAACTTACATTTTCTTTCCCTCTGCATGCTTCCCCATCCCTTTACGTCTTAATTTTCCCTCCAGCCCATATTTCTGCCTTCTTCATAATTCTCTGAACCTTCACTAACCCTGTGAGCGGGGAATAAATAGACGGCAGGGTGCATCAGTATCGAGTATTTATGACTCTTTTTGTAGCTTCCAACTCTTTTCAAAAAAACCATTAAATATGCGCTTTGAAATCCCAGATCATAAGTAAAATGGAAAATTGTAACATCATTAGCTTTATTTCTAATTATCAACTAGTATAAACAACTGCCCTGCTAGTTAATTGATTTAAGATACGAAATTACATAGAAATGGAAATTTTCAGCAAAAAGAATGCGCTAAATATTTTTGATAAAAAAGGTATTGTAACTTTAATGAGTAAAGTAAACATTGTAGCGTTGAAAATTCACAGACAAGAATGGGTTCAGCACCGACTGCGACAATAAGTAAGTATTAAGAAATAAAAATAAAATAATACAAACAATCGCAATTAGAATGGAATAAAAATTACAATTCGGGTATAAACCTACTAACAGAAGGTTAGTATTCCTAAACTATAGATTTGGTTTCGTTATGATCACTTTTGTCCAACTTTTTCCTCTTTAGTCCGTTATGCACAACGAAGGAACATACATTATTTTCTGCAAAATGTATCAATACTTCTAAATTATTATCATTTACCTGCAAGAATACCGCGTCGAAAATTGTGGGTTTTTGAAAATAAATGTCTGAAACAATATTTTTTAACTTTTATGGGAGTAGATACCAAAACTAAAAAAATAATAGCACTCAAAATCATCTAAACAATAGCAAAATCAACACAATAACCAACTGTTTCCGACAAGTTCATTAAGTAAAAAACTATGGCAGAGCATCGACAAGGCTCACCTTTTTCGAATTTTAGTAGTTTGCATCAATACGGGACCGGGAACATGAATGTACGATTTGTGGCTCATTGTGCGACGCGAGAATTCATTCACGCGAAATAGTATTTATTCACCCTATTTGGCCATTTAACTGATTTTTAAACGACAATATTTCTCTTTATCAATCATTTAATAATTGTACTTTTCATTAATTATATGGAAAAGAGTTTAATTTGCTTGTTCGCTCGTACATACAGGAACATCTTACTAGTGAGAAATGTTTTCTCGGTTTGAATTTGAAGAACTGTCCTTTTTTTACACAACGTGTGGGTTGATTGTAAGATTTCAATTAAAATTAATAGGGACAATAGACTAAATTTTCAATTTTTTAGAGTTTAGAAAGAAATAAGTTAAATTACAAGTAGGCTTTCACCGGGTGTTCTAGAACTAATCAAACATTTTCATCTTTATTCAACAACTGTGCTTAATTGTGGCAATTTTATTAAACAATACCAAAACTAATGCATAATTTCTACAATTAATTTGCATCTTTCTAAATAAAAAATTAGAAATCTCAAAAGAGCTGTGTGCGTTGAAGTGCATAGCGGGCGCAACACGGCTAGTGGAACCTCAAAGAGAAACTCTGGTGGTCCAGAAATAGAATGGAATAAATAGAGAGGTGGGGGCAGAGAGTGGTGAGTTTGTTTGACTGAAAAAATGCCCCTATCTGGCTTTGATCCCGGATACAATGCCCAGAGGGTCAGAGACCTTGCCAGATCTCAAAACCTTCTTCGCACGCATTTCACGAACATAAACCATAATTAACTAGGATAACACAATTTTCTCTATCCTTTAAAAGAATTGTGATAGTAAAATAAATGCTTTCATTAATATTTACAACATATGTATAAGTTTAGAATAAATAAAATATTTACAAGGATATAGCATGAGCATTGAATCTTGGTAATTAGATTTATATTTTTAGGCATTATTTACACCAATATATCAGGCATATTTACTCACATTTACTGTAGATTCTAATCCATTTTTGCGAAACTTAGCGCTTTAGACGTGATAAATGAGAAAAATATTAGTTCTGCAATCAAAACTTCATCGTAATGAGCAAATAATTAGTATGCTTTTGAATAGTGACATAGCCCTGCAGATCACAACAAATATTGTATCATAGTAGTTCATTCACCTCGCTATTTTGAGAGAATGTTATCAAGCTACGAAAGAAAGTGATCAAAGTAGATGGAAATAAAAGTTCTCAAAGTAAATTTTAAATTTTTGAGATTAACGCTTTATTCTTATTCTTTTTTTTACTAGCTACAAAAAAGTAGCTTCGATTACCGGTGTCGTGAATATAAATAGCAAAATATATTTTAAACATGTTTTTGGTTTATGGTTTATCGTATTTGAAAGCTAATGTTAGTCAATTTCAAGTACGTCAATTTCTGATGCCATTACGTTTTAGGAGCAAAATTTCAGTGGTTACTGGATCCACCATCGTTTCCCGGAATAGATAAATGAGAGGGTTTCCCGTTTCCTTCCTCAATAATGTTCTTAATATGACGCCATCACTGGAAAGGTCACCTCACTGGGGTCAGACGACTTCGCAGCCGCCATACTAAGGAGTAGACACTGAGCGGACTACTTTCTGTCTTACTCCTGCCCTTCGACCTAACTTGCATCGGCGACCCCACCAGGAACAATTATCAATGCTCCCACCAATACAGCCATGTGAGTCATTGGGACATGCAAGCCCCTCCACCACGCCAGGGTTACAGTCCATGGGGAGGTTATACTGGGAAACGAAATCAAATATCGAATACATTTCATATCCATTTTTTCGTTTCAACCGTGTGTTATAAGTCTAGATATTGCCATCCTATAATAAGTATGACACGCAATGCATCCCTTCATACACAGCGAATTAATTTTACTCTCGGTCGGGGAGGAGAGAGAATTGTTGAGATAATTCAAAAAGAGGCAGGAAAGACGGATTCAAAGGTTTTGATCGGTAATGGGATTTTGAACATTGAGGCAGCAGGGAGAACGTAAAGGAAACAAGGAATGGGTATAAATAGGATAGTGATATTGGACAGAATGAAGGGAGGAAATAGTATGCAGAATTGAAGAGGGACCTACCCTATTGTAAGGTTGGATGTCGGGTTGTGTTTTGTCGAGATACACAAGGAAATTGCGGCTGTACAGTTTGGTAGTTTGCGTCCATTCGAAACGTACCCGGTTGATTAATGATAATAATATGCATAGCCTTATTGTACAATCTGAGAGAAAATGTGCAGTTATATATGTAGAATATATTTAGAAACTGCGTAATTATTTCTGACATTCTTCGTAACTCCCTTCTCTCTTGGAGCATTCAAAGATTCGATGTCCAAGGTGCTGCCGGGAAGAAAACCGAGCCCGATACTAATTAATTTTGATTTCAAAATGGACCATTTGGATCAAAAAGCTTTCATCTATGGATACAGAACTGATTCTTACTTAAATATTTCCATCTGCCAACCAAAAGCTATTTTAAGTGAATGTTAGAGAGCCATCTTCTATCCCTGTGTCGTATTGTGTTTGGCAATGAAGTAGCGACTGGAAAAGAGAAATGAAATAAACCCTTATTTAAACAGGAATAAAGGGTACATTTTCAGTTCAGGTTAGACTATTTCATATATTAATTTCGAATATTATCCCTTTTGTTCTTCTGGGTCTTATTCCTCTTTTTAAAATATACTTGTACCTCACATGTATTTTCCCACACCCTTTTACTCTTTCGTCCCTCTTTTACACCTATGTAGATGTAATCGCCCCACTACCAACTACCTAGCTCTACGCCAATTTTTTTATGAAGTCATATTATACGATGAAATTGATTTCGTTAAATACAACCTAAGCTAAAAAACGAATCTGAAATGAAGCGGAACACGCCAGTGTTTTTCCTTCATACTTTCAACTCAGTCTAGATAAGGTAAGTTCTAGTCAATTAAAATAATTTCTCTTCATATTCCAGTAAACCTACCTATTCCTATTTATAAAACACAGAGAGAATCAGATGTATGACGCAATTGAAAATGTTTACATGCCTTCTGAAATGATGCGAAAGGGAATAAGCATCATATCTACAAAAGGTGCCTTTAAATATTAAACGTAAGAAGGTATTTTGCTTCTGGGACTCTTGAAACCACATAATACCCTGCATTAATAGATATGAATAAACGAGGCAGGTTATTTGCAAAGCAATCCCTTTTGGTATTCCCTAATCTAAAATTTTTGCACATTTATTAACTTAATCAGCGTGGCAAAAAATAGAAATAATATACTGTGACAAAAGTTAGTTCATTCATCGCAACAAAAAAATTATTCACCAGAATATCTTTAAAATGTGGGAGTTTGAATACGTCAAAAAGTGATTGGCAGCATATTCGTACGCTATTCTGATGACCCAAAATTCTAGTCCTTTTTTTACCTCCAGTTTTATTCGTTAAAATATTTATGTATATGTTGGTGAGTTTCCGATATGTGGAAAGGCTAAATTTCTCAATAAGTAGCATTCAAACTGTCAGCAACCGCTGTTACACGTTGCATACGGCTCAGCTGTGTGAGGAATACGGAAACATTTGGCCGGTGACCATTATTGCATGATTTTGATGAGACTGTTTCCAACAAGAGATACGAATTAATTAACTTGCTTGTTCAACTACGGCATTCATAAAGAACAAAGTTCATGTCCTACGAACGCAATAAGGCATTTTAGTGTGTTTACACGGTGCAATTAATGCTGGAGAGCATTCTCGATCAAAAAAACATCATGTGAACACGAAAACTTGTGCGAATGCATGAACACATGCCCAAAAATGTTCCAATGCCTTGTTCCAATCCCGTAAAGCGCTCTCGCAAGTTCAATGTTTTCAGATGTCTACTCTGTAGGTCCCACAGATGCATCTGATGATGAGGTGATCAAAACTATTTGTATCCTAACAATCGTCTGGCGTACTTATTTTGGATGCACTTTTAATATTTTGACCCTTGCATTCACTGATTCTCACTCCAAAACCTTTGACCATTGCTCTTTCAAGGCAACTCAAAAGCATTTTAAATATATCCGATAGGATAAATATCAGATTTTTATACTTCGATTCCCATAAATAATTTCCCTTTGCCGTTGATGGACCAACACTACCCATCTTTGGCCATCACAAGCCCTGAAAAACCTAAACGAGTTCATAAACCATTTGAATTTATGAATTTATCAGATAAAAATCTTTAAAAGTTCATACATTTTTTAAATGAGTTGGATCCAGATGTAGGTGAAGCTCATTCTGCTGGTTAGCGAGAGGCTTGGGTCTCTGCGGTCCAATAAACAAATTGTATAGAAACAAAGGGAGAAGGCTTCTTCCTACACAGGAAATTTCACAGAAAATGACACAGTTAAGGTAAAAAATATATTTTTTATTCAGATAATTCTCATCGCATTATAAATTACTGCAAAAGGTCAAATTAAGTAGCTTCAGGCGTGATGTGCGGGAAATCGAACATAATGAATACCTGATCGTAGCAATTTTCCAATTGATATCGAATGGAAAAGTGCTGCGATCAGTTATTCATTCAGTACAAAAGGAAGGGGTATTCGGTCAGAACCAATCATGTGAGAGACAGAGGGAAGGTGGAAAATTAAAGGAAGAGTAGGGCAAGGACAGATTCACTGAGGATGTATTTTACCTTTAAAAAACTGCTGGTAATTTGGGTTTTATTAAAATATGAACCACGAGTAATGGAAAAATAATAGCACATATGTATTAAGTTTTATGAGCCTTTTTTATTTTACAATCATTCATTGAGTTTATTTAGAGACCAAATGCTGGCGAGGGTCCCTACCTGCATAAACATTAAGAGGTCCTTTAATATTTATCTCTTTCCCTAGGCTATGGCTTGAGATTTGGGAGATCATTGAAATTATGATCTGTAAACTCAAGTTACTAATTATTCCAAAATGTATTATGGATACTATTGCTTTTGCAAAAGAAGCAAAGCTTATGGGTGATGATAACGGACTGCTTCTGAAGAGTCAACAGTTTATTGGGAAAAAGTATAGGCAGTAACAAGAACGGCAACACTGCATTATCTTGTTGATGTATCATAGATAATAATTGACATTTCTAAAGAGATGAATATTCAAATTCTGGTATTAAAGAAATCAGGAGAATAGGATTGTACGGGGTTTCTCCATCCCCAAATACCGAGTTCGAATCCCAGTTGTGGCCGGATTTTTCAATAGTATCCCGATCCCTACTTGGTGTGATATGTGGAGAGCCATTTAAATGAGTACGCCGTTCGTCAAAGGAGAAGTTGAACTATTGGATCCATTGGCGCCATTATTTTAGAATAGGCTGAAGCCTACTCTGAAATACCCTCAGCCATCCTACCCCTACCAGATCACCATTTGTGGCGCAAATGACCTCTGATGTCGGTCACCTCCCCTAATACCTACTATTGCTAGTATATAATCAATTATGAAAACTACTCGAAAATCATAAATGCCATTTCATATTTAAATCCTATGGTATTAATGAAAAAGTGATATGTTGTCTAAGAGACTTCTTTTATCCCTAAAGAGCCGGAGGAAAGTGATTGAGGATCAGAGGAAAAACTTACATCAAAATCCACATATATATTTGGGGTTTATATCTAGAAATAAAGACTGCATATGTAGATTATATGTAAATGTTATTTAGATGAAGGGATATAGACACAATATCGGGTTATTGCAAGGAATCGGGTTAAGTACTAAACACAAGCAAATGCAAAATTTTGATATTATGGAGTAAAAGAAGAAATGAACATGACATCAATTATGAAATAGAGGTTTCAGTGCTAACTACAGTAGATCAAGTTTAATATATGGGGGTAATTTTAACATCACGCCTATCATATGGAGCACTTTTCTGGATAACATGCGGATCCACCTTAAAGAAACTCAGCTTCATCAAACGGGTGGCCGGGAATTGTAAAACGATAATTTAAGAGAGGGTTATTTCACTTTGGTAAGGCCACATTTGAAATACGCGGCAAGTACTTGACAATACATCCATAAAAGTATTTATATTCAAAAGTACGAGCAACGTGGTGAAAGTTAAGTTCAATAAGTTTTTGCAAAAGCAGTAATGACACTCGAGGGAATGCTTTCACCATTGCAGAGCATTCTGGCTGCTAGTGACCAAAATTATCCAATAATTGCCTTTCATTAATTCGCAGGGTATATTTCAACAACCTGGAGGCTTCAATTTTCCTCATAAAAATAATCAGGGAATAAAAAACTAATATTGAAAAATAAATATGCTCACGGAAATTGAGAACCGAGATTTTATGACCGTTTCCAAATATATTTGCTATCACAACAAATCAAAATCAACAACGCGGGGTTCCCATTACGCAACACTGTATAATAATGCAATGAAAGGACTGGAATAAATTGACTTTTATGAGATAATTACTGGGCAAAAATAAACCTGCAAGGTTAACATGACTTAATTGACAATAAATAATGATTATTTGGATGATTTTGAGAATTTCAATGTGTTATTGCATTTCACACTAATGCTCCAAACGGTTATAAAATTAACAAAACAATCGATGGAGATTGAGTAATAATAGTCAGAAACAGTCATTTTGTAAATGAGTTATGCCCCGGTGTAATCACAAAAACGGCGCTTGAAAACGGTTAGTCATAATGCGGGACAAAAAATGCAAGCGGGCGCTTTCCCGGTTACAGAACTGGCTTTTGCCGTTTTCTTTTTACCTTCCCTGCTACAGAAATAACCCACTTGTTTTCCTCCTCGGAACTCGAGTAAAGGCTTAACTCAAAAGATCGGATAATATATTTACGAATCTTGGCGAAAAACAACCAGGAAAAAAATTACTCCGAGATCTTTATCGACTCTATGGGCAAAAGGGATAAAAGTGGAAGTCGCCGGTGTTGTAAAAAGATCGAACCGTCATTCCTCGGGTCGCATATTTTTCGCACCATGTAGCTAAGGAGTACATTCATCAGAACTAAGGGCTTACTCGTGGGCGCTCCATCATCTTCACTCAATTTGATTCTTGAGCGTCACACACTCTGGACAGGGCTCACATAACGGAAGGAATGAATGGCTCAGTTTGCCAAATGGTTTCCGGCTGCGGCATCTGGATGCACGCCGCAATCGCCCAAGCGAAACATTCGTGAAGGGCTTTCAATATGGTGAGCGCGAGATGTGTTTTGTTTTCACTTTTCACAGTGCGCGCTGCCAGGCAAATGCTTTTTTTTTCTCTCTGCGAAAAATACACAATAGCAGTCCAATCCAGGGTACGACGGGCGTTTTTCCATTAAAACCAGAGTGGAATACCAAAGGCAAAGTTTACTCCTCGAGTTTTGAATTACTCTTACGCTATTAGAAGCAACGAGTAGTTATTACGTTTTGAGCACCGTAGGGATATTAATTCATCTTCCAATAACTACGACTAGCTCTTTTGGTAATAGTGTGTTCTAACAAATATTTGCCCCTTAACTATTACTAATGATGTTATTAAATAATAACACTAAATTAACAAACTGTAACCGATGAATTCAATGCGGTCGTAATCCAAGTTTTTACGATGGTCAGTAGATGTTTATGCTAAGAAATAATTGATAGAACATAATTTCTGTTTACTACTCTAATTACGGAGGATGCGTTAGTACTACTTAGCTTTTAGACTACCGCAAAGGTTTGAAACCCTGGGACGTCTCTGATTCACCCAAAATGTGTATTTTTTTAAGTTACCAGTTTACGTAACAGATCTTTCTGGGAAACCACATCCTGCGCATAGGCAGTGGCCCCTACGCTCACCTATAAAAACAACCTTTGAGCTGATAACTGCGGTTGATATGGCCACTAATTTTTGTTTATGATTTGAGAAATATTCATATTCATGTTTCAAGAAACTAATTTATTATTTTGCATAGTTTTTCAATGTATTTTTAAGTAAAAATTCAAGTTATTATTTTTATATACTGGTTTTATATACTAAATTGGTACATCTGTTGTTGATATTCCCTTTAAATCTTAGTGTCATAACTTGACATTTGCAAAAGTTACGTAGCCAAGAGTACATCTATCTCTGTGTGTGTTGGCGATTTTTTACAATTTCAGAAATGGATTTAAATTTGCAACAACGAACTTGTATTAAATTTTGCGTAAAAAACGGATTTAGTGGCGCACGGACGTTGGAAATGTTGGAAAAGTGTTTCGGCAACGATTCTCTAAAAAAAAACGGTCGTTTACCAGTGGCACGAGCGGTTCAGAAGTGGTCGTGAGTCAATCGAAGATGATGAACGCAGTGGCAGACCATCGACATCGAAAGTCGGTGAAAAAATTGATAAAGTAAAAGAAATGTTGGTCAATAACCGCAAATTAACCATCAGAGAAATAGCGGAGGACTTGAACATTGCCTATGGATCCGCCCAAGACATTGTGGTTAATGATTTGGGTTTCCGTCGTGTAGCATGCCAAAAGACCTCAATTTCATGCAAAAAAGAGACCGTGTTGACGTCGCAAAAGACATGATTTGCGAGGCTGAATCCGATCCCACATTCATCAAAAGGATCATTACTGGAGACGAGACGTGGGTTTATGAGTACGACACGCAATCCAGACATCAGGCAAGTGAATGGCGTTCACCAAATGAGCCGAGACCAAAAAAACCACTTCGTTTTCAGTCAAAAAAGAAGGCAATGCTGACGGTTTTCATGGATTACAACGGTGTAGTGCATCATGAATTTTTGCCAGAAGGCCAGACAGTAAACAAAGAGTATTATTTGGGCGTTATGAGACGTTTGCGTGAAGCAATTCGCCGA
Organism: Hetaerina americana; assembly: GCF_022747635.1. Lineage (NCBI taxonomy): Eukaryota > Metazoa > Arthropoda > Insecta > Odonata > Calopterygidae > Hetaerina > Hetaerina americana. The sequence continues at coordinate 68,386,710 of NW_027287205.1, read as the reverse complement.
AAGAGACCAGAAATGTGGGCAGAAAACTCGTGGATTTTGCACCATGATAACGCACCGTCGCACAGTGCTATCATTATTCGTAATTTTTTGACGAAAAATGCAACAAATACCATCCAACAGCCACCGAATTCACCTGATTTGGCTCCCTGTGACTTCTTTCTGTTCAATCGAGTTAAAAAACCATTACGGGGAACGCGTTTTAGCAGCCGAGAGGAAGTAATGGAAAAATCGCAGGAAGCACTGATGGACATACCGAAAACCGACCGTAACTTTTGCAAATGTCAAGTTATGACACTAAGATTTAAAGGGAATATCAACAACAGATGTACCAATTTAACAAAAAAAACAGAACTCAAATCGGAACGATGGGAGCGCCACACGGTGGTTATTCCGGGAACTTTTTGATCAAGGTAGTATATTGAAATGATTTAATATAAAAGGCTAATAATTATCCATTATAGCATAATAAATTCAACAGAAAATAATTGACTGTCAAAGAAAACTTTACTGCTCTGAGTTACAAGGAGTTTCCCCAATGCTTATTTTGAGGTCGTAATTGTGAGCCTTGCGCCTTACAAAATCATCTAAATGCAATATTTTTAAATCTTTCCAGCTTATTTTTATTATACTAGTATACCAGTATTTTTCTTCTATTTTGAAATAGAAATTGTTTTTTGAATTTAACGTTAAATGTTAAGGCATATTTGCTCTGTATTTATATGCTTTTTAATACTTCTAAACGAAATAAATTTTAATTTGACAAGTGTATCAAAACTGTTTAAAAATTGACCAGAAATAGGCGTCTTGTTCAAAATCTTTCCCTGAATTTAGATTTGAAACCAATAAATGACTCAGCTACGTTTTTTGTTCCATTTCATATATATATACATATATTACCCCACTCCCTCCCTGGACTACAACCTTGACGCGGTGGAAGGGCTTGTGCGTTCCGATGACCCCTAGAGCTGTACTGGCGGGAGTAATAATTATTGCTCCTGGTAGGGTCACCCATGCCAGATAGGTCGAAGGTTAGGAGCCAGACGAAAGGTAGTCCACGCAGCGTCTGTTCCTCAGTGAGGCGGCTGCAATGGCGTCTGACCCCAGTGGGGCGGCCAGTAAGTGATGGTGTCACGTTAAAAACACTATTGAGGAAGGCAACGGGATACCACCTCAATTATCATTCCCAAGATTAACATGATGGACTATACAGAGATTTTGAGTCCTGGCAACCACTACGGGGGTCGGCCCAATCGGCCGTGTGTCGTGCCCGGCAGCGGGGGAGGCAAGGCTTCCGCGGTCGTCATCCGACGAAACCCTAACAAGGAAACACCAGCAGCAGCAGGAAAGAAGACGCATGAGAAGAAGACAAAATTAGTTAGAATAGGAACGTGGAATGTTAGGACAATGATGAGGACAGGGAAATTGGAGAATGTTAAGCGAGAGATGGAAAGGGGAAATATAGATATTTTAGGTCTATGCGAGGTGAGATGGAAAGATAGCGGGGATTACTGGAGTGATAAGTATAGAATAATATACAGCGGTGGGGACGAGAGCCAACGAGGGGTTGCCATAGTATTAAATGAAGAGGTAGGAAGAAGCGTAGTCAACATAGAGCAGGTAACGGATAGAATACTACTAGTGGAGATAAAAGCAGAACCGACGAACTTAGTTATTATTCAGGTATACATGCCACCGAGCAACCATAAGGAAGAAGAGGTGGATAAGATATACGATCAGTTAGAGGACATGATCGCGTGTGTTCCAACAGGGAAACATTTGATAGTGATGGGGGACATGAATGCGACGGTAGGCGAAGGAAGAGATGGTGATGAGGTGGGCGACTACGGTTTAGGCACGAGGAATGACCGCGGGGAGAAAGCAGTTGAGTTCTGCAGGAGACAGGGGTTAGTCATCACCAACACTTGGTTTAGACACCACAAAAGACGCAGGTATACATGGAAAATGCCAGGTGACTCAGGAAGATATCAGCTAGATTATATCCTGGTTAGACACAGGTTTAGGAATAGTGTGATAAATTCCCACAGCTTTCCGGGAGCGGATGCGGACTCAGACCACAATTTAGTTGTTATGAAATGTAGCGTACGTTTCAAAAAGATAAGGCAGGGGCGGCGAGTTAGAAAATGGAATGTAGAAGCATTAAATGGGTTGAAAAGGAAGGAATACAAACATGCGGTAGAGAAAATAATGGAGAATGGTAAAGGGCTTATTACTATCGAAGAAAAATGGGAAAGTTTCAAGTAAGGGTTGTCTAAAGCCGCAAAAGACACTATTGGAACCGTTAACGCTAAAAGGACTAGGAAACCATGGATCACGGATGAGATGATTACAAAGATGGACGAGCGGCGAAAATGGAAGAATATAAATACAGAATTAGGCAAAATGAAGTACAAAGAATTGAACAATAAATTGAGGCGGGCAACAAATAAGGCAAAAGACGCATGGTGGAAGACGCAGTGCGAGGATATGGAAAGTCTCCAGAGGAAGGGCGAAATCGGTGCGCTGTACAGCAAAGTTAAATCGTTATCGGGAAGTAAGAAAGGAAGAGCTATGCTAATAGTTAGAGATAAAGCGGGTAAGGTAATAGTTGACGCAGGAAAGATCCAAGAGAGATGGAAGGAGTATATAGAAGAACTGTATAGTAAAGAACTCAGACCAACACAGTTAGACATTGAAAAAGAAAATGACGTAGAGGAAGACAGCTTAGGTCCAGGCATACTAGACAATGAGATAGAAAGGGCATTAAGGGAGATGAAACTAAATAAGGCCGTGGGGGTAGATAACATTCCCGTGGAACTTTTAAAATGCTTAGGAAAATGTGGGAGGAAGAGGCTATATGGGCTGATCCGTAGCATTTATGAGGAGGGAATCTGGCCGGAAGACTTTGTGAGAGCAGTTTTAGTTCCGATTCCGAAAAAGGTAAAGGCCACGTCATGTGAGGACTATAGGACAATTAGTTTGATATCCCACGCAGCTAAAGTTGTTCTCAGGATCATAAACAAACGGATAGAGAGTAGGGCAAATGATTACTTAGGGGATGATCAGTTTGGGTTTAGGAAGGGTAGAGGTACGCGTGATGCCATTGCAGTAATGAGATTATTAATCGAGAGGAATATAGAACACAACCAGGAGGTAATTGCCTGTTTCGTAGATTTCGAAAAAGCGTTTGATAGAGTGAATTGGGAAAAACTAATGAGTATATTGCAGAAAATAGGAATAGATTGGAGGGAAAGGAGGCTAATCCGCAACCTTTACATGTCTCAGACTGCTCAGGTGCGGGTGGGAAACGGGGAGTCAGGATGGGCAGTGTTAGGAAGGGGTGTAAGGCAGGGTTGCCCATTATCACCGTTGCTGTTCAACCTGTATGCAGAGGAAATGATCAAAGAGGCATGGGAAGAACTCGAGGTAGGAATGAAAGTGGGCGGGGGATTCGTAAAATCAGTTAGGTTTGCTGATGACCAAGCTTTAGTTTGTCAGTCAGCCAAGGGGCTGCAAGCATTGCTGAGTGAATTGGAAATTCAGTGCGACAGGTATGGGATGAGAATCAACATTAATAAAACAAAGGTTATGCGATTTTCTAGAAACAAAAAGGCTAATCTTAACATTAAAGTAAGAGGGCAAAAACTAGAGCAGGTAGAACAGTTTACGTATCTCGGTAGTGTTTTGGACCAACACGGTCAAAGTAGTAGGGACGTAAGGAGAAGAATTGCGCTAGGCAAAGAGGCTTTCATGAGGAGGAGGGAGTTGATGACGGGGACTTTGAGTAAGGATGTTAAGAAAAGACTCGTAAAAACTTTGATATGGAGCGTAGCTATGTACGGCGCGGAAACGTGGTCATTGAAGCAGGAGGATAGACGTAGACTGGAGGCTTTTGAAATGTGGGTGTGGAGAAGAATGGAGAAGGTGAAATGGACAGAGAAGAAAACAAATGAGGAAGTACTTGGTATGGTGGGCGAAGAGAGGGGTTTGTTGGGAGCAATCCTATGGAGGCAGGAAAAGTGGATGAAGGGGGTGTTGACTGGCAGTGGGATGTTGAAGACTGTGATAGAGGGTAGAATGTTGGGCAAAAGAGGAAAGGGAAGGAACAGGATAGGGATGTTGGACGGGATGAAGGGAGGAAGAAAGTACTCAGAGATGAAGAGGGACCTGGTGTAGAGTAGAATTTAGGGTTGTGTTTTGTTAGTAGTCACAAAATATTTGTTTGGTAGTTGTGTCCATCAAAAAACCTACCTTAACCGGTAGATTACCTTAAAAAAAATTACCCCACTGTAAGCCGTTTATAAAGCTCGGGCATTCGGAAAATGCCAAAAACACTTTGTGTTCCAGGGTTTCAAATGGAAAAGAAATCAGCTAGACTGGTCAATGACTTCTGGGTTCACGTTTTATATGTCCTTATAAGATAAAAATCGTCTAGCCTTCCGAGACGATGTTTTGTATCCAAAAACTAGATATGATGGAACGCTCGTACGTAAGAACTCCTGACTGTATTTCCTCTGGAATGGTGAATATTTTGAAATAGTGTCTGTTTTACAAAATAGTAAGTACAAATGGTTGGAACTGATTTCATATATTTATATATGTACCCACATAAACAATTAACTATTGCTCCTGGTAGGGTTACCCAAGCCAAAATTTCGAAGGGTAGGAGCCAGACGAAAGGTAAGCCACGCAGTCTATTCATCATTGAGGTGGCAATTTAGTGACGGTAGTGATAGTTAAAAGCACCATTGAGGACCTCAATTATTCATCCCAAGATGGTGGACAGTATAGCGAAAATTAGTCCTGGCAACTACGGGACTCGGTTCAAATGGCTGTGTATCGTGACTGCCAGTGGAGGAGGCAAGGCTTCCGTGGCCATCATCTCACGAAATTCCCTCAAAGAGAAAGCAATAGTGGCTCTAAAGTTTAATCGAGAAGGTTCTGAAATAAAATGTAAAATATTGTGAGGAAATCAAAGTCGCGGATACAATTGAGCCAAGAATCAGCACATATATTAGATTTGAGGTGTGAATTGCAGGGATTTTTTTCACATTCTATTTTTCTTGCAAAACGGAAAACACTGCACCTTGTAATAAGCTTGTGGCCTCAACTATTTTGCAAAATTTGATGCTTCAATCACTCAAAACCAGTGTCCTGGATTTAGTAAATCATTTTGGAGGGATTCAATTCCACTGGGCGTCTCGAACGACGTAAATAATATTTGGATATCCAGCCCCGTTTAACCAATCGTAAATAGATGATCATACAGGGCAGGTACATGAGCAATTGACCTCATCCAAATCGGCATTAACCTCTTTCGTTGTTGAGCTCTTTAAAAAAAAAGTGTTTGATCACCGCACGAAACTCATGTTTTTCCAATTTACTAAATAAACAAGGATTTGGGTATAGCTGAAAATTTAAGAGCAGTCTAGAGTAATATGAGGCTTACTAGAATTAGACCTCCAATAATACGAGAACTATCTCATGGATTTTCTAAGGAGGTATTGAAAGGCCATTAAGTATGATAGAATAAAACTATCATTTTTATCGTTTGTTAATTCCTTTGGACTTAACACTGACATTCTTTAATTCACTTATAATCTAAATCGAAATAAAATATATCCCTACTAGGGCAATATAAGAGTAAATTATTCACACCAAGTATTGATCTAAAATAGACAAATTATAGGGCAAATAAATATAAATCCAAATAATACCTCTCAAATCGCTGTAAGAGCCGATGGTAGGGGGAGTTTATCATCAGCCATAAATATGGAAACACGAGTTAATACACACTTTTGAATAAATTTAAGTTCATACATAAAAGTTCGCTTACAAATGTATGCCTATAATTTTTGTATTCGACCATTTTGTTACACTAAAGCATCCAATTTAGTTTATTTTTTGCGGGATCTCCCGGTTTTTATTCTGTTATGGTTGAGGGTCAACTGAGAAAATAATACTTCAATCTGTTAATAGGTGGTTGAGTTTAATTAAAAATGGCGACATTGTAATTCCCTCTGTACCTCAAGAAAAATCCGGTACCACAACCTCTCTAAAAGTCATGCCTGCTCTTTGCGAGAATCTAACTCCCAACCTCATTCCTTCAGCATACACGTGACTCTTGCTCTCTTCTAGTACCCACTTTTGGCCTTCCTCAAAGATTTTCTCTCAAACTTAACTAATTCTTTAATTAACGTTTACTACCATTGATTCTAGTTATCTTCCGCGTGTTCAAAATATGACCTAACTAAAGTAAGGTAACGCTTTTCTCTTTCTTTTTTATGATATTATCACACACGTCTATGAAAACCTAGGTTTCCCAAAAGGCTGGCTCGCATAGTTTTTTGTGTTTACCCAATGCAAAATTTGACGTCAAAATAAAAACCAGCCATTTGATCTCTTCTGAAATACTCCACTCGATCCCATCTTTTTTAAATTTTAAGTATTATGAATATATTAATTTATTCCATAACTTCATTGCTGTGCCCTTTTATTTAATCCTAACCAATATTTTTTATATCATTACGATAACTGGTCTAAATCGCAAGATGGTAGCTCACAGTCTGCCGGCGTCGTTGTTTCTCTGTTAATCACAGTGTATTCTGTAAATAATCAGATTTAACGATACGATGGCTACTAAAGTGATCGCTTAGGTCGTTAATGAGTAACTAGAAAAGTAAGGAGCCTATGTCATTTCCATACGTCAATTCTAGGATAAATATGCGTATATATATATATATATATATATATATATATATATATATATATATATATATATATATATATATAATCCATCATCCTACACGATCCACACACAATACAAAATCCATCCTCATCATATGTATATATATATATATATATATATGGAGGAAGAAAGTACTCAGAGATGAAGAGGGACCTGATTTTGAGTAGGATGATGGATTTTGTGTTTTGTTAGGAGTAATAAAATGTATGTTTGGTAGTTGTGTCCATCCAAAAACCTACCTTAAAAAAAAAATATATATATACATATATATATATATATATATATATATATATATATATATATATATATATATATATATATATATATTTATATATATGTATAAGTAATCTGCCGGTTAACGTAGGTTTCGGAGGGACACAACCATCAAATAAATATTTTGTGGCTCCTATCAAAACACAATCCAGCAACCTACTCTAATGGTCTATAAATCACACGAGGTCAGTTAAAGTGCATGCAATTAAGAACAATTAATTATTCCCTAGCTTGCATTCTAACTTTTCAAATTCTAGCTTGCACGCTGTTGGATAAATTTTTGCTACATCCTAAGGTGCAATATTTTGTTAGTTGATGGTATGTGTATTTGCACGCGTGTAATTAGAAAGGGTTTTTACATGAATGTATACGTCCTTGTGAGTATAGGTTCGTACGAATGTGTTGATTTTACATTTGATTTTGTTCTCTTTCATTGGTGGTTACCTAATACTCCCCGCCACACGCCCTTGCGGCGGCTTGAGGGGTGTAATTTAGATGTATGTAATGTTCGCATATGTATAGCGATCCTTAAAATAAGTGAATCATGGAATTTTATGATATAAAATCCAAGTGTGACAGGAGCTGAATCAAAATGGAAATAATGTATTCGTAACCTCCATTCAAATAATTCACAGTGAAGAGGAATATCCTGGCACAAACAACGTGCTAGCGTGCACAGTGACTCATCGCCTGGCTCACAGAAACCTCTCCCCTCCCCTCCAGAGGGACTCTTTCGGGCTGGTCAGTGAACGATGGAGGGGAGAGGAGGTTTGTACAGGGAGTGCTTGGAGAGAAGGGCTCTAGGGGAGAGGCTTGCTGCGGCTTCTCTTCCGCCTGCACACCACTGCGCTTAATAAATAGAATCGCCAACCAAACACCCCCAGGCAAGATAGAAGCGAAGGAGTGGAGCACAAAAAAAACCAAGCCAAGGAAAAATGCCCGACAGCCAGGGGCGGTCACGGGGAGGAAAGGGGATGGGACGTCGAAAGTGCGAAGCCTAAAAGCAGACACAGGGCTGCCATTGTGGGAACGCGGTGTTGCGATGCAAGCATCGCTCCGGGCATTTTTACGTGCGTCGACTCATGGATGCATTTTCTGTGAGCAACGGACTGATGTAAAGTTGAAGTTTCTGAATTCGTGATTAAAAATGCAAGTTGTGAGGAATCGTTGAAACATTCCTAAATAGGATGCAAGGAACTTTGTGCTGCTTTTAAATTTATGATAACTAGTTGAGGAACAAACAGCATCAGCCTACAGTTTAGTGATTGTGCTGACTAATTTGCTGAATATACCGCTGCGATTTTTCCAACATGCTGACGTTCAAATTATCCAATTACACTGATTTCATCTAGAAAAATACCGACTTTATTCTAAAGAAATACAGGTATATTCCTATTTCTTTATATTTTTCGTTGATTCTACAAAATTGACTGGTTAATGGAAGTCGTGATTACTAAATCTGTACACAACTCACTGCCCATTGGACCTCGTCAAAATTAGCCGGCATGATAACGTCAAAAAGGAATCAAACCGCCAAATAACGGGATTACTCGTATATCAATACACCCATTGCAAAGCCCCCATACAAATTAGAGATGTGTGTTATTATGCAAAAAATTTAAAATGCCAAGTTAAATAAAATATCAATCTACATTAATACGAAATAGCAAAATTACCCGGAAACTCCTGCAAGAGGTTGAAGAGAAGTTGCCCCTCACTACTTAGGTAGATCAAACCACACAGATAAAATAAGGGAGATAGATTCCAGTACAGATAGATACAAATACCCATTCTTTCCCTAAACAATCAGAAATCATAATAGTAAGAAACCAAAGTCACTTTAGAAATATTAAAAACATTGAATTTACCAGTCGGAACAAAATAAAACATTGAAAAGGTGTTAGGTATAGTTGTAGGTGTACGTGTTCGTTAGTTGGTAGTTTGAGTGCTTGCATGTGTGTGGGGTGTAAGTGTTCTTGCATGAATGTATGCCACGTTTTTTGTGGATGCATGAATTTGTGGTTTTTGCATGCGGTTTTTTTTTCTTTTGTAAATTACGGATGGTGTCCTAACAACCCCCGCCACACGCCCTTGCGGCGGCTTGCGGGGTATTAAGTAGATGTAGAGGCGGTTTTTAGGGCGCCATACTTGGATGCATAAATATGCAATTATACATAAATAAACATGGATTACATATATTTGCACATTTTTATAGTCATCCGTGCACTTACACACATTCATGCACACACTTATACACCTGTTTCCATCATACAATAATGAATGGGTTGGAGTGAAGTTTTAAATTTACCTTTTCGAATGAGGTATTGGGGTGGTTATTTTTATTTTTTTTGGAGTGAAGGAACATTATAAAGAATCACACCATGTGCCAAATCTCATAGGTCTACTTTTAATCCGCTCTTGATGCGCATGCGATATTCAAAGGGCATCGCACAGTATTCCAAACACGATTCTTGTTGAGTAAACGTGACTCACGGCCCAAGCGGGATAGAGAATGGCGTGGGACCGTGAAGTGAGCACGCTGCAGGAGTCCTTTTCGAAGAATAATGGGGAGCTTTCTCCTCCGCAACAGGGAGGCCCAGTAGGGGAGGCGCGAGCCAAAAAGGTGCGCTCTCTAAAACATCCCTCTCGACCCTATCGTCTTCCCAGTCCGAGGTAGAGAGATCCCCCCCCCCACCTTCTCTTGCCCTACACCTTTCAACTCCCCACCACCGCTCAAACCTCCACAATGCGAATGTTTCTCCTCCACAGTCTATAAATAAAGCTGCCGCGTTACCCTTATCACGATGAGATATTCAATCGCTCCATTCCATAAATTCATTAAAGGCCAAACAATAAATGAGACCTTGAGCAATGAAGAACTGTGTCACAAGAGCCTGGCGGGGTACCCAACGCCACACGAATGAACATTACTAAGATTTATCTCCGTGTGCACTCGCGTCAAAGGCAGAGTAATTACTGCGGAAGGTCAGAGCAGAAATTAGTGGCAGTATCCGAAATAACAACGGTGGACTATTGCATGAATTACTACCCTATCAGTCGACGGCATTGCCGTTTCACCAATCGTTTCATCTCTAGCAGATAGACTGCATGCATGCGCTATAAATAAATATTAAAATTTACTGCAATTTCTAAGCACACTGTAAAAACGATTGTATGCACATTTGATTTGAATATAAAATATCATGAAACAACTGCTCATAGATGTAGGTATGGGAAAAGATAATAGAAAATATATCTGCCCTAAAGAATTCCCAGGAAAAAACCAAGTACCCGTGAATGACAATATTTTTGGCTGAATTTAAGTCTACGCAGTTTTTAAAGTAAAAGTAACCTATTTAAAATATCGCCATGCCTCAAAACGCAATGACCTGCGAGGTGATTTAAGATTTTGGCGTCCTGGCGGGCAGAAATTTCTGCTGATATTCAAAGGGGCCGAATTCAGATCCAGGTGGCTCCGAACACCCAGAGCTTTAAAGAGCTCAGTGATTTTACTGGTACTACAGATCTTCCTGGAATACCACAGTTGGCTCGCGAACTCCTCTCTCTCTTCTTCCAACCCTGATACATGACTTTCACAGGCTCCAGACTTTCGAATGCCATAAACTCTATCCTCACCTATTAAACCAATGTAAGGGTTGATTACTGTGGTGCTTGATATATGCGGCGCTTAATAGGTATAATCCAAAAGTAAAATTAAAGTAAAGTAAAAGTAAATTTCAATTCCATTTATTAAAATATCTTTTCTTTACCTATTGCTTCCCAGTAATTTGAAGTATTGGATTGGGTGAGTTTCGTTGTTTTAAAATGTTCTAAAAACTTAATTTTCATTGATATCTCGATAAATTACGGCATTACATTGATTGTTATCTCGTATTGCCTTAGATCTATGTATTGATATTTTAGAATAGAACGAAAATCAGGTGACTTCTTTCGCTGGTGTCTGCGATCTCCACCGCGTCGCCTCATTTTTAATTTATCTATGAAACTTTTGATTTTATTGCACGAATATATATATATATATATAATGTATATATATATATATATATATATATATATATATATATATATATATATATATATTTATTTATTTATTTATATATATACATTTATATATATATAGTCGATATATATCAACTCAGTAAATGAAACTGTGGAATGTTCTATCTTTTGACAGTTTTTCAGAAGATGTTAAGGAATATAGATAGAAAGATACAAAACTTACATTTATTATTATTAGGTAATCTACCGGTTAAGGTAGGTTTTTGGATGGACGTAATTACTAATTAAATAATTTGTGGCCCCTAACAAAACGCAACAGCCTACTCTACATCAGGTCCCTCTTCAACTCTGAGTACTTTCTTCCTCCCTTCAGCCAATCCAACATCCCTATCCTGTCCCTTCCTTTTCCTCGTTTGCCTAACATTCTTTCCTCAATTACAATTTTAAACATCCAGCTGCCGGTCAATACCCCCTTCACAAAACTTACATAAGGTATGAATACTACTCTACAAATCTGCGATTAGATATATTTCGTATTGGCTCAAGAAAATTAATTGGAAAACATCAATTAAAGGTTATCTGGCTCATGGCGGCAAGCTGAACGTTTCCCAGTACACGTTAACCTATTAGAGCCCAAAATCGTTCAGTGATTCGACTAATTAGGGAATCGAGAATGTGGCTGTGATTCGAGGATGGGAAGGTCCCAGAGCTTCACTCTCCCTTTCCACGAGCTCCTGCCCGCAGCAATACGTACTCCCTGCGGTGTGTAAAAGAGTGGATTTGTTTCCGACCCACAGCAGGCTCCCGTTAAAATACGTAAACCCACGATTATTCATGTGGTAACCGAGAGATTCAGAGAAAATGAATCAGCTAGTTTAGTCGATCGTAAAATGCTATGACTAAACCTTTTCATTTCATATGGAAAGAGAAGGGAGGGGTGAGATCATTGCTGGTGCTAATGCACGAGGTGTTCTGGCTGCCGAGGGAGTGGGAGGGTTGGGGGACTGGTGAATCAGAAGTTGTTGGATATAAACATCACGCGATGTTTCGGAAGAAATGATATATGCCTCTCCACATTTCATGAGTTTTGTGACTCACATGTTTTAGCATATACAGGGAAAATACGGGTTGTAGAGGGGAACTGTGTACCAGTCACACCCCTTCAGGTGAATGACTCGTGTGAAAATATTGGGCTCATGGGACAGCCCTCTGATCTCCTGCTCTTCGCGGATAGGTGTATATGTATTTATATATATGTATGTATACTGGTACAGGAAATGATTATAATTCGACAATAGACGCATTCACCGTTTGAACATGAGTAAGGCGTGCCTTGTTTACTTTGGGAAACTCCGCTTGGCTCTTGCAAGCCCTGAATATCTGGTCTTATCGAACAGGTGGATATACGTTTCATTTTTAAACCGATATTAACCGTTAAACTCGCGCAACAAAGTATCTGCGTAAGAGCTGGCTCAAAATTAATCTACATTTACACGTCATCCCGCAAGTTCCCGGAGGGCGTACGGAGGTGGGTGTCAGGGCATCAAACACAAATGCACAAATATGAGTCGGCGGCGGTTGCTAATCGATATATACTAGTATTTCAGTTCATATATACACACGCAAGCATGACTTTATATATTATATAGGTATATATATATGTATAAATATATATATATATATATGCATATTTATATATATATATATATATATATATATATATATATATATATATATATATATATATATATATATCATGCAATATATAATATGCTTAGCTAAATCATAAAATCTTGGCCTTTAAATACAAATATTGGATTCCATTTTGTTACGATTGGGTATCTTCTGAGGGAAGAAAGTGTACTTGAATCTGTCATTTAATCTACTTATCTCCCTTATTTAATACCTGTGTTTGTTTGAAACACCAAAACGTCTTCATCATTATCAGTACTTCAATACTAAGATGAGTTTACTGCAGCCCTCAACTCTTCTCTCTACTCAGCATTAACTCATTCACACTCTGTTAGCTTTTCTGTTTTGCTTCCTCGTTAATTTTTCCTTCAAAAGAAACCTAATGGTTGAAAATTCTGGTTATAGCTAATTATTCTTATGCACTTGTCTCATGGTCTTACTCGCGATATCTTTCCTTCATTTTTCCCTATATATTTTATAATTCCCATCTTGTTCAAGCTTTATACGCATTGCAAAACTTCATCAAATTGCATTTTTGATAAGTATTTCTAAACCATATTCTTTACACCAGCTTTATATGCAGTATTAATCGGAAGGATACCATAAAAGGAAATAACCTTACGTATATTAGAAATTAATGCTTTCACACGCATGTGAAATATGTTCCGATTAGACGTATGAGTATCCGAGTAACCGCTTTGATACATTATAAACTGTCATGCGTGCTAAGAACGTATTTACCATGGAGAGATAATTACTAAGCCCGAAGAAAGCTTATTTTTCAAAAAAGGAAACTATGCGTGAATAATAAAGGCTTGAAAAATTAGATCGCTCTATATATCAGAGACATTGATCTCTTTAAAAAAACAAATATGAGGGCAATGAAAGCCTTTGAAAACCTCAAAGCGATGCTGAAAAACAAATGTGCAGGTAGAGTGAAAAATGACGAAGTATGAAGAAGGGAAGATGAGATAGTGTAAAATAAGGGAACAAAGGGCCGGATGGATTTCGCATCGCTTGGGGCATAGAGTATAACCATGGACAATCAGAGGAAAGGCTTCAAGGGAAAACCAAGGGAACGCTGTCTAACCGTGGGAAAAGAGAAATCACGAACAGAAACGTTATATAGGCGTTAGGGATTAAGCATCTGAGCGGAAATGGTGAAGGACTTTAATCAAACAATTACCAGAATGTTATATCAACACAAATACATGCATGATCAATAATACACTTCCAGAGAAAACAGGGAACGATTTATTCACGCGAAAAATCAGCAAACCAAAAATTTGATTAAAGAAGCACTTTTATTTAATGTTCTTTTGGGAAAGTTCCCTTTCCAAAACACAAATTGTGAGATAATAAGTAATTTTATGATGCGCCTGAAATTCATCTTTTCGTAAACTCGCGGTTTTGAACTGCGGGATTGCAATAGTCATGGCAAGTAGGTAGTTGCTTGCTCTTTCACGCCACTACGTGATTAGTATGCAAACAAACATGCAATCGTAATGAACCATCACTTTAGGACGCGTTTCAATGTTATTGCGGAGAGAGAGAATTCTGGCAGTTGTTATCGTACGAAACAGCATTCAAAATTCGACTGACTATCTACGCGGCAAAATTAATCGGAACGGGCCTTCAAAGGAGTGCTACTCGATGTAAAATTCATGGCTCATGTTCGCGGTTTCTGTGCAAAATGGATTTAACTTTAACAAATGCAGCATAAAATTTCTTTTCTAAACACTGATTCTTCCATGGAAGTTAAAATTTTTATTTAAGCCTTTTGGTGCAGCAAGAATTTAAACGTATTTCAGGAACTTTATCAAACAGTTAGAAACACGCACATTTTCTTAGACTGAGTAAACGTAAATTTTTCCGCAAGTACAAAGGTTTTTATTTGACATAGTTAATAGAAAATGATATACTGATAGTAATTTGATCGATGACTCATTATGTGGTCACAAGATAGATATGGGTGGAATCGATAATTCCAGTTCATTTCAAAAATATACACCATTGTCAATTCCTAATTTTTGGTGTTCTAATACAAATAATGAATAATTAACGAATATTAGGTTTCCTACTCAGTAATAGAGAGGGGAGGAAGTACACATGCGATACCGGGAAAAAAAGAGAGGGGATGTTGAATGGAATGGAAGTAGAATGTAATTTGGGGTGTTAAGTTGTGCTTCGTTAGAAAAGCCTAAGAAATGTAGGGGTGTTAAGTTTGTGTCCATCCAAATCCTACTTTAAACGGTAGACAACCAAAATATATCGTGAAAGGCTTAAATTTAGATCAATAAACTCCAAAGGATCAAGGTACCGGGAAATGGATGATAAATACTTGTACGAGATGAAATTTTATATACATTGAGGATTAAAAAACCTTGGAGGTACTTATGAAACCTATGTAAGAGAGCTTTAATTTAAGACTTTGGAGGATAAAGCAAATACATCTCATACGTCGTTTCATGTGTATTTGGCTCAACTTCTTCATATAGTATCTAACGATAGACTCTTCCCAATTGATATTTGTAGCTAATTTGCAGCGCAATAGGAAATTACAAGCTAAAATAATAAAAATTTAAGTTTATCATCTAGTTGATGTATATCTGGAACTGTCACCAAATATGTTCCGGGTTTCTAAATCTTTAAGAATTTATCGAAATGAGTCAAAACTCTGATTACCATGTCAATTACTAAAAAAAGGAAATATTCGTTTAAGTGCTGAAGCTTCATTTACGCCAAGGATCTATTTAAAAACAGCAATTTTACCTTAAAAGAAACTTGAATTTAAACAGGTCCCCTTCCACGTCCTGGGTATGGGGCAAACTAGGGGAAAGGTTCCCATGAATTATTTCAAATTAACTAAATACATTGCGCTTGGCAAACTAATGTTTACTTAAAGGGTTTAACTCTGTACCTATATTAAATTGCTGAACAAAAAGGTCCCTTTTTGCCTGGTCCGACAAGAATTCCCTATAATCATGTAGGGCCCCTCGTCTGCCCCTTGAATCTTTTTTCCGCAAGAATAGCACACCAGCAAAACACCCGGGGTGCTGCCTCCCATCCTTGAGATATCTTGAATTCTAACCCTTTCCTTCCACCAACCCCAACCTAATACATACCTATCGTCCTTCCGCCCCTTGCATGGGAATCAATCTCTGTTTACCCCATTACAACCCGGGCACTGTTTTTACGCCCGCGCGCTGCCTTCCTACCCCACACCCCTGTCAAATGCCCTCCATTCCACCACGGTGGCCTCAGGAGCAGACCACTCCATCCCCCCATGCCCCCCCCATTCCCCTACCGCCATTCCTCCACCCATCCCCCATTCGCGGGGCCCCTCCCAGAGCACTCCATCACGGCGCTAACAAAAACAAAACACAGTCCTTGGGAGAGGGGTGAGTGTGGGTGTAGGACGAGAAAGAGAGAACGCCAGGCTTCTCTCCTTCGAGGCACGGGGCGAACTAGGAGGGGAGAGATAGGCTCGATGACGACGGGAGTACATACGTGGAAGGAGCAGCGGCGGCGGCGAGGGCCCTAAGGAGCGGACGGACGTGTGCAGTGAAAGTGAGGGAGTGATGGCGGATGGCAGGGCAAGACCAAGTGAATTTAAACTCTTTCTTGTGCTCGCTCGCATTTTGTGCTGAAAGTTCACGTCGGCGGCGTTTCACAACACCCTCCACAAATGTTGAGGAACGGCTCGCCTGACCCAGGATGGGAATAGATGGTCGTCTTTTCCGCATTTTTATCTTTTCGATGAAATCACAGCGGAGTAAAAAAATCGACCTCGCGTTCAAGAGTGTCCTTTATTTAACTTTGGAACTCATTTTAGTTTTCACTTCGCCCGTACCTTTGAAAGAACATAGCATTTAAAGGCAGTCATGGCTTATAACAGGGTTTAATATAAATAAATAGCATTATCAAGCGATCGCTACCGTCATATTCCAAGAAATTTATAAAAATGACATAAAATCTAAATAAAATATTGGGTTGGATCTTTTTTCATTTCAAACTAATTCATAGAAAAAAAAGCATAGCAAAAATTTCTTGGAGACGTGAATGACCTCAGGATCTTGGTGGTCACAAAATTAAGGTAAGTAAGAAAATTCAGTAAGTTCAATAGAGATTATGCTGAAACCATTGGTATTTTTAGTTCATTAGTTCATCTTAGTAAATCTAGGAAGTTTGAATAGCTTTCCCGTAACTTTTTGTATAACTGCTTCAAATTAACGCATCCTAATATGTCCTATGCAAGCGTTGGTCCAATCAAATGCTTCATGAAAGTCTACAAAGCGTGAAAACCAAAGAAGAATTCATTCCAAAAAAAAACAAATTCAAATCAAACTTGGAAAGTCTAGAAATATTAGCAAAGAGAAAAACCATTTCACTCTAATGGAATTTGAGTGAAGTTATAAAAATTACCTGTCACGGAAATACATAAGCCAACCCCAGGGGCATTCTTTCTAGAGTTTGTATTTATATTACGGAAAACCATATAGTAACTTGAGTTGGTTCTCAGTAACCATGGCTTTGGCTTCGAAATGTGTGTCTTTTCTAAAGATAGGATTATTTTCTTTCCTTTAAATGACTGATATTATTACACTGGTACAAAAATCACTTCTCTACGTGCACCATTGGTGAGATGGCTCGTTAATCCAAATTACCATACACCCAGAAATCAGAAAATTATATATTAGTAAAACAATGCCGGTACTAGCAACTTAAAATAGTTCATAACTCCGAGATTATCTCGGAGCTCGTGCCATCACCTGAACCGTTTTATCCATTGCTAAAAGATTTGATAACCAACACCTCAATGAATATATTATCCTTTTATTTAAATTAACTACTATTCCTGTTGATAAAAAACGAGGCATTTCCTAAAACACTAAGGTACTACATGGATAGAATCACCACTTACATGCTTAAACATACGTCTTTAAACGAAAACTTTCTGTCAGACAATACTTCGGAAATGTTTTATGAAGTTACGAAAGTAGTTTCCGCTATAAGGTTATATCTGCTCCCCAAAAGGAGCTTTCCAAAAGTGTATGGCAATGTTAGATTACTTCCGATATTTCAAAATAAATTAATACATATTAGGCTCCCGGAAAACTTGTGACTCAATATAAAACTTTCTTTTAAAAGGAGGAGATGTATTTCACTCATATACTGAAAACCAGCAACCAAAATTATTTCTCCTACTTGACTGAACGCAAAGAGCTATACAGTTAACATATTTCCGAGGTTTATTCGTTTATTACATATTTGAAAAATATGAAAATTATTTTGTCATCAATCGATCTTTTATCTCCAATTATAAGTATCTTGCAAAGGATGATGAAAGCGATACGTTTTCCATGATCAATCGTACTTACCATCATGCGTCCATTAGAACGCAGTGAGTGCGCCACGCCCAGGTCATGGACTTTTCCAACGTGAATGTTAAACGGGTAATCGCTCTCGTCCTAGAGGCGGCTGAGTTCCAACATTCAGGGGTTTCAAAACCGCTGCGTGCAAAAAAAAACTGGGGTTGCAATTATCTGACCATGTATAGACGTGTATTAGCACACAGTTAAAATCGACGTCGGACTCTTGTCTCCCCCGCCCCTCTTCCCGACATCAGTTTCTCCCGGTCATGCATGTTTCCTGTCCTCTATCGATCCCCATTGTTTTGTAGCCGTTCTGAAGAGGAGTGAACAAGGCGCAAAGGGGTAACCACCCCCCTGCGGTACAGCACGTTTCCGATTGCGTCCCACATGTACAAGGCGAGAAAGGATCTGTAGCTGCAGTAGAGAGTGCGCAAAAGCCCGACAACATCCTTTCGAAAAATTTCACGGCAAACAGTAATTCTACAAGACATCAAACCAATATATCTCAATATCTCATACTAAAGCCTTCAACCATTATGAAATAACACTCTTATAATTTAAATTTGTTCAACTTCGAAATTTTTCATTACCAATATTAAGTTGACGAAATAATCGCCACGTAAACACAAAAATTATTTAAATAGTGATTGTAATTAATAAACTGTGAGAGATGCGAGCTGAACAATAAAAGAACAAAACTCTCATAAGTTCAATCATGTTATTAAGATTCTACAGGCAGAGTACATGTAATACTATGTTAAGAATAAATAAAATAAAGTAACATAGCGCCTGAATATGTGCCATAATAAATTTGAGAGCAAAAGAAACTAAATTCAACTGGCACTAATATCACGAAACTGCACAAAAATATAACAAAAGAAGAAAACACTGACTGTGATTCCCCTTATATTTAAAATTATAAAGTTTTGCATCCAAATTATAGTATCAGGCTCATCCCAATCTTAATTTCGCTCTTTAAGAGTGGAAAATTAAAGGATTACTCCACCTGTTTAAAAAGTTTAATTATGGGTGCAGTTAATCGGTATTTAACTGGTTGCACAATAATATTTTTTCAACCAATCTCATGTGTTACCTTTTATTTTATGGCTATTTCTGCTGCAATATTGGTGCAGGCATAATTGTGAAGCTGTCAAGTGATAACACAATAAAAAAAGAGTTAATAATAAAAGCGGTAAAAAGAGTCTAGCAGGCGATGGAGATACTGGATGACGAGGCCCGATCTGCAATGCCCCGTTTGACTTGATATTCACCTTACTGCGCAAGTGTGAACATCTCCCGCAGCAATTTCGCTCGAGTGAGTTTGCAATATTCTCCCAGAGTTAATTTAGGTGCACCTAGTATGAAACATCAGACTCATTATGCATGTGAGGTCTGAGGAGCAATGGCTATGCGTAGGCAGTAATCCATTCCCAGCCAGAGAGTGCTTCACCGTGGATGCGCAAAGTTCTATCCTCAGTAGTTGATCATGGAATATTACTTCTCTTCATTCCTGAATTTTCGGACTTGTAACGTGCCTCAGAGAATTACGTTCATTTTAATTTCAGGAAATATTATGACAAGCATGATGCTTTGGGCCTTTCCAAGATATTGACACTACGAGCTAAAATGAAGCGTATTTCTAATCGACGAAGAGAAGACTGCATAAGAGTGAAACATCAATAAGTCAACCAGGACAATATGGCAGTCCCGAATTAAAACATGCATCATCAGATGGATCATTTTAAATCACATATGAGTGGAACAGAAAAGGATTCCAGGGAGGGCAGATGAGAATTTAGGTGAACTGGCTTGGTACATGAATGAAAACTAATATGGTTTACTGATATCATTATTTAAATTCAGGAGATCATACTAATTCATTTGATAAAAGCGCAACTATAAATATTGATGAAATATTAAAAAATCAATTTTAACAATCATTACATTTACTAATCTAGCTTTTGAATAAGTTTTTCTAATATAACTGTTCTTAATTTGTTTATATTTGTCTAAACATTGATAATTCAGTTGTTTCCCAGCCTAGCTGTCTCCATAAAGACCAAAGCGTTTTAAAATTCTATTACTTTCTTGTCGTTACATATTCCTCATTCTCATTCTATCCTACATCCTATTTAACGTCCTAATGCCTCACCGTAACTCTACGTATTGTCCGATTTGTTAGTGTTTAACCAATTGCTCTCACCAACTTCCTCTCTTCCTCCACCATATTTAAAACTTTCCATTAAGTCCTCTTCATCATCAACTTCATTTCTCCATTTTTCGCCCTATTCAAACCTAAAAAAAAAACAAATAATCTCATCGCATCTCAAAGCCCGGTTTTAGATCTGTACGGTGCAATATTTACAATTTGTCTTTAACTATCCTACCTACCAACAATTATCTTGTTCTCGCAAATCCCATTTCTCCCAATTAAATTATTTTGCCGTGTGAATATTAGACTCGTTCCCTGCAAAATACTGTTGTTATATGCGAACTGTTCCTCCTGCACTAGTTTACTCATACTGACATGATTTTTAGGTTAGAATTCATAATTATTAATAAACTCATTTCTATACTCTTGTGGTGCATTCATCTCTATTATATGTTTATTAAGTTGATACTACAAAGTATCACACAATTACTCCTTTCCTATGGCTACTTGTTAACTATTTATTCTTCAATTTTGTTATTTTAGCCTACTTTATTAACTAATCTCCATTTCCGTATTACCATCAAAGATAGATGCGACTGCGCCATTACTGAGCTAAGCATTTAAAATGCTAATTTTTACTAATAGACGCTAAGGAATTAGGCACCTCAACGAATGATCAAAGAATTCGAGACTTATGAAAAATGTAATCACATTTCGCAGTCCCACTATCGTTGCACACAATCCATCGATCGACGTTTCCAGTGTCCGCAAACATTACCCACACCTCTCCACGAACCAGCTAATCCAACATCCTCCTTAAGCTTAGAAGACAATTGTACTCCCTGTTAAAATACGTATAAGCATCAGATCTCCTGCGGTACATTTTTATTTTTATAATTAACGATGTATTATATTAAAATATTATATATTATATCTAAAAGTATCGAACGAGAGTATTGTTGTAAATTTACAGGTACAACTAATTTTACGGATTTAAAGTGAAACATTTTATGATACATTTTATTTTTCGTTCACTTCATATCAACAGATACGGTAATTTTCGCCAATTTTTTCTTTCAACTTAAACCTTATGGGGCGATTTTCTTTTCTTTGGCCACTCGTCTCAAAAATGTTGTGAGCCATAAATTCCCACCCACGGAGTATCCCTGCATAAGTAGGTTTAAATAGGTTGACGGAAGACCTCGCATGGAACACTAGGTGAAAAGTGCATGAAGTTCGCGCATTCGCTGTAGAGGGACAAACTAAGCCAACATTTGGTATCTTACCAAGTTCTAGTCACCAGAAAATCTCACCACTTGGAATTTAGAGAAGATCCTCTTGGCATTGGGGGGTCGGGATGGTGCGGTGGCTAACTAACTGGCTTCCCACCCGGAGGGCCCGGGTTTGAATCGCAGAGGCGCCAGATATTTTTCCGTGGTATCCCGATTCCTACTTAAGGTGCTCTGTGGAGGGCACTTGAGTACTTATATTCGTTGGAAGGAATGTTAACCTGCGGACACCTTGGCACCGACGGCCTTCAAGAAACCTGTGCTGACGACAAGATTGATCGTGTGCGGTCCCTTGTCCTCACCGATCGTCGAAAAACTCTCCGAATTATTATTATAAATACACATGTGCTAATAGACACTGTCAGGTGGCACACAAGTCCCAAACAATTGCAAAATATAATACATAAAACCAGACAAACACAGATCTCTTTAACAAAACAAGTGAATCCCCATCCCATTTACAACCATTAACCAGCAAGAAAAAAAAAGATACATAAAAAAAAAATTAAGCTATAACATATAATACCATACACCACACATAAATCAAATTTTTACATATATACCTTACATCTATTCTTAAAAGTATACACTCTGTTAGGAAAGGGCTCGAATATTTTTGCAGGTAAGGTGTTCCACTCAACAATTGTTCTATTTAGAAATGAAAATTTTTTTTTATTTGTCCTCTGTGCCCGGCATTTTATCTTAAATTTGTGATCATTTCTGCCTATAAAATTTGGATTCCCCACCTCTTTCCTAAGATCTGCCCAAGCTTTCTCCCCCTTCATAATTCGGAACATTCCACAAAGTCTGCTTACTTTTCTTCTAGATTCTAGAGGTTCCCAGCCCAGCGTTTCTAGCATGTCAGACACACTCTCCATCCTCCTATGCTTCCCCAGTACATATCGGGCAGCCTTTCTTTGCACCTTTTCCAGTTTTTTAATATGACCTTCTTCATGAGGGTCCCATACAAGAGAAGCGTACTCTAAAATTGGTCTTACTAGGGTCTGATAAGCCTTCTCCTTGGTTGCTCTAACGCTCCCTTTTAGGTTTCTCATTACCCAATGAAGAGTTTTGAAAGCTTTCTTATAGATGTACTCCACATTTAGCCCCCACCCTAAGTCCTTAGTTAAATATACACCTAAGTATTTGACAGTATCACTTCTAGGAATGACATTTTCTGAGAATTTATATTCCCTATGGTTTCCATTTACCTTATTGCTAAAAGTGATGGATTTGCATTTGTTAACATTAATATCCATCCCATTTTTTGTCACCCAATCAGCCATTTTATTAATGTCCCTCTGAAGTTTGTCACGGTCTCTGTCATTTTCGACTTTCCTGTAGATAATACAGTCGTCTGCAAAAAGTCTTAACTGAGAATTAATATTTATTGGGAGATCATTTATATATATTAAAAACAATAGCGGGCCAAGTACGCTTCCTTGTGGGACTCCCGATGTTACCCTTGCTTTTTCAGAATACACTTCTCCTAATTTTACCCTTTGTGTTCGACCTTCCATGAAATTTCTGACCCAAGAGATTACTCTTCCATCTGTGTGTAGTGGCAATTGGCCCATCTTAAGCATTAAGCGATCGTGGTCAACTTTGTCAAAGGCTTTTGACAGGTCGACTATTATAGCATCCACCTCTATTCCCGCATCCATAGAGTCGAACATTTCTTGGCAGAACCCTAATAGCTGAGTTTCACAAGAGTGCCCTTTTCTAAAACCGTATTGGCGACTATACAACCAATTCTCACTCTCCCACAGGTCCCAGAGATAATCAGCCATTATCTTTTCTAATAGCTTGCATACAACTGATGTCAAGCTTACCGGTCTATAATTATCAACTAGTGCCTTATCTCCTCCTTTGAAAATTGGCGTAACATATGCCTCCTTCCAAGCATTTGGCAGGGCATTATTGTTTAAGGTAACATTGAATAAATGATTTATATAATTTGAAACTACACTACCGCCCAATTTAAGCAAGTCAATTGAGATACCATCTGGCCCTTTTGATTTATTTGCCCTCATTTTCATAATTTTTTTATAAATTTCTGCGCTCGTCGTTTTAATACTTTTGGTATTTAATATTTTTTCGCCTCCTTGTTGACTCAGAGATGAATCTACAGGATCCTTTTTATTTACCATAACCTTAAATACACTTGCATACCAATTATTAAACGTATTAGCCTTTTCCTTATCATCAACGATTAGTGTCCCATCCTCTTTTTTTAAAGCTGTTATGTTTTCCCTGTTGCCTTTCCTCCTCCGGAGGTACTTGTAAAATTTATTTCCATTATCTATCCCGATTATTTTCTGTAGAAAACTATCTTTGGCTATTTTCTTTTCTCTATTCAATTCACGAACTAATTTTTTGTAAATTATGAGCCATTCCGAGCTCTCGTTCCGTTTTTTGTGAATCACTCTCAGTTTTTTCTTCAAGGATCTAATTTTGCGGTTGTAGAATTCTGGATCAGTATTTTCTTTAAGAATTTTTTTCGGGACAAATTTATTTAATCCCTCCTCCATTATCCCCTTAAATGTTTTCCAGATTTCTTCTACATTCTGCCCACCACTTACCCATTTTGAATATTTTTCCCTTAAAAAGGTCTGTAACCCTTCCCTGTCACCCCGTTTATATTGCCAAACTATCTTTTTGTTTCCTAGCCCCTTATACTGAGCCCTCTCCCAGTTTAGATATATACGCACAGCTGAATGGTCACTTATTCCCGGAAGGACATCGACTTCCCCTACCCACTTTTTCGGTCTCACAAGTATGACGTCGAGGATGTTTCCCCCGCGCGTGGGTTTTTCCACCATCTGTACAAAACCCTCCTCGTTTATAAGACGACTAACGATTTCTTGGGCCTTCCCACCCCCCACCGTGACCTCGTCTGCCGACCATTGAATACCTGGAAGGTTCAAGTCCCCCGCTATGAGGGTGTGATCCTCAGGGTTAGCCGAGCATATGTCTGCTAATACCTCGACTGCGTACATCCCTTCGTTGGGGCTTCTGTACATAGCAACTATTTTTAAAATTTTCCCTCCATTCCTACCTTTAACATGAACACACATCATCTCACAATCATCTCTTACCCATTCCAATGTACTTATTAGGTTTTTATCTACACATATAAATATCCCCCCTCCACGACCATCCCTATCCCTTCTGTAAACTGACAAATTTTGGGGAAAAATCTCATTTGACATAATATGATCACTTAGCCACGACTCCGTACCTATCACAATATCTTCATAAAACGGGTGGTGGGGAAATGTAATGAAAAAGTTAAAGAGAGGTGCTTTTTTGCTCTAGTTAGACCTCATTTGGAATATGCCGCAAGTATTTGGGATCCGTGGGAGAAAATTTGGCAAAAAGAATTAGATAAAGTCCAGAGAAAATCCGCTAGATTCGTTAAAAATTGTTATGATAAAAACACAAGTGTGACAGGTCTCTTAGGGGATTTAGGCTGGGAACCACTTGAAGTGCGGAGAGAACAAGCGAGGCTTAGACTTTTAGAAAGGTTCAGAACAAACGAGTTTAAATATGACACTGAAGGAATTATAATGGCCCCACACTACTTAGGTAGATCAGACCACAAAGATAAACTAAGGGAGATAGATTCCAAGACAGATAGGTACAAATACTCATTCTTTCCCCGAACAATCAGTAATCATAATAGCAAGAAACCGAAGTCACTTTAGAAATATTAAAAACTTTGAATTTACAAGTCGGAACAAAATTAAACACTATAGAGATGTTAGGTATACTTTCAGGTGCATGTGTATGTTAGTTGGTAGTTTGAGTGTTTGCATGTGTGTGGGGTGTAAGTGTTCATGCATGAATGTATGCCATGTTTTTTTTATATATGATTTTCTCGTTATTGCATGCGATTTTTTTTATTTTTTTATTTTTCTTTTCTAAATTATGGGTGGTGTCCTAGCACCCCCCGCCACACGCCCTTGCGGCGGCTTGCGGGGTATTGAGTAGATGTAGATGTAGATATCCGGATTACATGCATCAACTAACGTCTCGAAATGGCATACTTTATTTAGAATACTTCGGCAGTTTACCTGCAAAACTATTAAGCCCTTACCTTCCTTTCCTTCGGTATTGCGAGGTCCACCTCTTGTGCCCATTACAGGTTTCCCTGCTCACTGAGCTTTAGTGCGACATTTTTAAACAGATTTGACAAAACCAGGGATCCCTTCCTGTTTAAATGCACTCCATCGCGGCCCAAGTGTCTATCACCGACCCAACAATTCGGGTCCACAAATGTCAGACTTTGTTGCACGCAAACCCACTCTATTCCTTCGTTTATGGCGTCAATTCTCTTCCAATGTATGTCCCTTCTACGAAGAATTCCACTAATAACAATTTGAGCACTTTTGAACTTATTTTTGGCCGAGGTCGCCAAATCCCAAATAAAACCGATTAGATGGTCTTCTGACTTAGCACTTTTTACGTCATTTGTCCCTACGTGAATTATGACAACACTTTCATCACCATCACTAGCCATATTAGCTATTTTATTGTCCAATTGTTCCACTCTTATCCCCGGAAAACACTGAACGCCTCCATTGATACTATCGCCACAATCTCCAACGAAACGTATTATGGAATCACCAAATATTTTCACTTTGGGTGGCCCTTGATCACCAAGAGACCTCCCCTCCCTTGACACTATGACCTCCCTCATCGGAAGCACTTCCCTCTTCGGTCTCACGTTTATCCTATCCTTCCTTCCATCTCCTCGCTTCTTTGGCTGCTCTCTCCGTAGGATGCTTTCCCGTATTCCTCCAGCCCGATCGGCATCCGCGTCACATGAGCTTGTTCCACTTCTGGTCGGCCTTAAATCTTCCGGTTTCCTCTTATCACACCTTCGGACAAAGTGGAGATCATCTTCGATTTGCTGTTTCACCCGCCGCCTCATCTCTGTTAATGATGCTTTCAGTTCCTCATTTTCAGCGGAAAGACTGAAAATTGTCTTACGAGCGATGTTTAAATCCGCTTGCAGCTTTTCAATTACCTCCTCTTTTTCTTCTAAACCTCTTCGATTCTTCTGACTTTCACACTTACTGCACTGCCAATTATCACTCACGCAATCCTCCAGTTTACTCTTAGAGCAATTAAAGTGGTACCAAGAGCAACACCCACTACACTGAACTCAATTTTCTACGGCAAATAATACACTTTACATCCACCGCCATGCCCTTTCCCATTTCGCCCAAGGGAGTGTGCCTTCTAGCGGTCACTAATCCTCTCGAGCGGTCGCTAATGCGCTGCTTGAAAACACGTCTGTCTCCCTTGAGGGTCCGTGAGTGAGTGGGAGTGAATGATAGAAGAGGAATGATAGCTGATGAACTGAAGTTAGGAAAATGAGCAGCGCACACTATTTTAACAGAACATTTTGGTTTGAAACAAATCTGTGCCAAAATCTTGCCCAAGCTGCCGACGCCAGAACAAAAGTTGAAAAGAGTTGAACGTGTTACTGACTGGAAACACTCACTTGAAAACGATACTGGATTCCTCAATAGGGTAATCACTGGTGACGAATTGTGGTTTTACGAGTATGATACTGAACTAAAATTGCAAAGCAAGGAGTGGAAAGCAAAAGATGAACCTCGAACCAAAAAATCAAGAAACAGTCGATCGTAAGTCAAAATCATGCTCCTCGTTTTCTTTGGTGTCCAAGGTGTTGTTCATCATGAATCTCTTCCTGAAGGACAAACAGTAGAAGCTGAGTTTTACCTTACAGTTCTCAAGCGTTTGAGAGATCGCGTGCGTCGTGAAGGAAAAAATTTGACTCAAGGCGATGGATAGATCCTTCGCCATGACAATACACCTGCACATTCAGCATTGATTTATCGCCAGTTTCTGGCATAAAACTCAATCACCATCCTTGATCATCCTCCTTATTCGCCAGATCTCGTCCCCTGCGACCCTTTCGTAGTCCCAAAATGCAAAAAAATGTGATGAATGGACATCAATGGGAAAATGTGGACACAATGAAGCAAGAAACAACGAGACAACTAAATAGCCTAACTGCGGAGCACTTCAGAGGGTGCTTTAAACTGTGAAAAATAAGATGAAATAAGTGCATAGTAACGAATGGAGAGTATTTTGTTGCGGACAAAATCGATGTAGATTAAATTTTGCAAAATAAAGTTTTTATAGCCTCAGTTCGCGTATTAATTGGACAGATCTCTTACGCTTGTATATTACAGTATCATTAATCAAATTAAGTTCCATTATTTCATATCTTAATCCTGACTTTGACCCCATATTCTAGTTTTTCTTGCCACTAATGAACTATTTGCCCGATCAACCATAATAGTTGCATTTCCACATGTCTATTCCCTCCTATATCCCTCTGCTATGAGAAACCGGGGCTTATGAAAGATAGAACTAAGGGATTATAGTATATATAATTGAGCCTTGGGCTTCAAAAATTGCTACTTTATTAAATTTTATCACATAGCAGAGAATTAAACATATGCAATAAGCTTTCAAAGAACTCGTATCATATATTAAAGACATAAACGATGCTTTCGACATCTCTGTAATATTTTCTCTCGGATGAAAGACCCTAATTGGAATACTCTTTAAAATTTTAAATTTAAAAGTCTACGGTTCTACCATTTTTAACCCACAATAGTATATGACTTGTAATAAAGTTTTTCTTGTACTATGCCATCAAAATAAATTCTCATTCCTCCTTTTCTCATCCATATCACCCCCAAAGGTGTTTTTCGTCCTATATTTCATTCCTCATTTCAATGGTTTCAGTGAGACGACTCCATTCTTTCTAGCTTACTATAAGACTTTGATAATGAGTCTTCCTTCTGTCATTTTTATGCACACAACCTCAGAGATCTTTCACATCACTGATGCTCCCCCGGTTCTTAAGAAATGTTCCCAGGTCAACTAGGGCACGCTTGTAATCTTTTCTCGCCTTAAATGACGGGAAGTCCATTGCTTGTTTACTTTTCAACCCAATGGAGGTGGTCTCGATTTAAAAAGTCATTAAGCTCTACTTATACCGGAACCAAAGATCTATTTTTACTCATCGGACTTAGCCGTGGGGATATATCTAAATAATATATTTGCCACAGATATTATGGCTAGGGAATATGCTTCTCAAAAGCAGCAGAGTTCACGAGCTCAGTTATAAAAGCAAGCATGGAACTGATGGAAGGCATATTTTTAAAACGATAAGAAAAATATTTTTAACCGGGTAAATTGATGCATTAATTTTCAACGTTACGTCCGTTTCAATGGAGAAGAGTTCTAGATTCAGTAATAAGTTTTAGCAGACAAATCCCAATGAGAATTACGAATGAATACAAATATTAATGTATTAAATTCCGTATTCTATATATTACATTTAATTTTTTCAAAACATTTTTTGGATATATTAAATTTCATTTTATGGTTGTTATAATTGAGTTAAAACTGCTTCGAAAAAAGATATCCAAATGTCGTACGCCAATATATATCGTTATTTGCCGTTCTTGATAAAAACTTGGAATTTAAATAAAACTGCCAAAGTAAACCTACATTAAATAGCTTTCTTGTGTATTAAACAATGAATATGAGGTGAAAATAACATTGATATTCATCAAAATCATTAAATTTACAAAAGTCACAGCAAAAATATATGGGGTCACCCTCGGAAAAAAGGACAAATGAAAAATGAAAATTTGTAAACATGTCCGAAATGACACGAAAAAAAAATGAAAAATAATTGAAATAAGAAGAAGCATTGCAAAATAATATGCAATAGAGAGTAACATTGTCACACCCTCAAATAAAACGAAATTATTCTCGTACGTGTCAGATGGAGAAACGCCTAAGTTAATGTAATACAGATCAAAAAATTGCTGACAATGATTTGAAACACGGATGGGAAATGTGTTCAAAGATAGTGAGATAGTGCTTAGGTAGCTAATGACTACATTTAGAGAAAGGAAGGAGTTTATGATGGTAGGTGCCCAAAATCTTTGGTCATTGGACACTTATTTTATGCATTAGCAAAGGGTAGTTATTCAACCAGCTCAAAAAATAACAACGCCAATTTTAGATACGTATTTCCCTCCATTTGTTTTTCGGTAGTAATTTCACATTGGCGGAAGAGTGATTCGGATTATACAATACTAGAAGACGTTCCAAAATCTAATGAAGGCGAAAATGGAAAAAATGTGATATCCACCCCTTTATATAATTAATTTTTCGAAGGCAAAATACTTTTGAACCAATAGTTAAATCCTACACGTAACTCTCCTTCCAAAAGCTTTTCTTGAAGTAATTGAAAACTTAGATTCCTTTGTGCCATTATTCTAAAAAAATAATTTCATACTCCTAAATTAAGGTAGCTTAGCTTCAATATCAACGCATATCGTAACAAAAAAAATGCATTGCAAGCATCGCGTTGCATTTACATGTACATCTCCACAACAACTCCAGGCCATCACAGGAGTGGTGTTAGGACTCCAATTAGTTGCGCGTAATTCTCCACATTTGCGTAAATATCTGCTCACACACACATAGCTATTTATGGCATTCAATGATGGATGTGGCCGAGTAAATTATAATCAAATTTATAAGAATTTTGGAAGCAGTATTGGTTAGGCCTTACTTTGGTTTGATTATTCAGCGAGCAAAGGAAGAAAAGTTCTTGAATCTGTCAGTTATGTCATCTATCTCTCTTATTTTATCTTCATGGACCAATCCGCAAAGGAGATGTGGGGCATGATTCTCTTCTCTCGAGGAAATATAATAATTATAATTTAAATTTTTATATATTTCTCTCCATGCCACTATTAGAATGGGTTTCTTTTACTCCTTTAATATTCTTATATTTACGTCTCTTTAAGCGTAATGTCTATGTGGCTCGTGGGACTTCCACTCTAACTACTTCAGGATATTCCTCGCCGAATATCGTTTCTCGGAGCAATGTTAGTAAATCTAGCGGATTTTCTCTATGTTTTACAATTAATTAATCTTTTCTCCAAATACTTGCCATTTATTCAAAATATTGCCGGAATAAGGAAAAAACAATCCTCTCTGCTATGCCATCATTATATTTCCCTGCAACCTGCCAAATGATACATAGATTCTTTAAGGCTGAGTGGTATATAGTATTCTCTTGGTACAGGTATATCTTAATGTGTACCCCATGCAAGTTTGATCTAATATTCTTAGATTTACGTCTATTTAAGCGTGATCTCTGTGTGGCTCGTGGGTCTTCCACCAAGTTACTAACCTACTAAGGGAGTTAGCATGAGATTAAGACAGTGATACAACTATGAAAAATTAAATATTCAGAGGAGAGTTATTTAATTTTCCATTAAAATATTTAATTGATAAAAAGTTAGAGTAATAACTAGTCAGGTTTGTTTCACCAAAATGCCTTGTGTAAATGCAACGAAGGGTGATAATTCGGTCATTGATATCTCTGCCCGCTGGCTATGAGTAATATCTATTACTTTCTTAAACCTTATACATTTTATTTGAATGTGAAATACTGTTTTAAACGTACGTACCTCAATAAAAACTTTTTTTATTCCATTACAATGTCCTAATCACTATTGTGGCCTAACAGGATTTCGTATTAATGTATTAAGAAGACCGATAGGGATCTACTTTTTAAAATTTCTATTACGATAAAACATGAAAACGACAGGAATCCTGCACATAACTTGAAAAATATTAATTCAATGATAAATTTTGAGAAACACATGAATAATTACTGAATGAATACAAGCGTGTGTACTTGTATGCATACTTGTATGTAAACTGGTATAAATAATGTATTAAGTATGTATTAATGCACGTGTTGGAGTCATTTTTTCTAAAAAATAATGCATAACGTGCACCCCAATTTTAAAAATAGTCAATTTTGCCACCATTGTTAATGTCGGCTCAACTTGCTCTACGTAAATTGGAGATTCAGGCGTAAAATTGAAAAAATGAATGAATAGGCTGTAAAACCACCAGAAACCATTTAATTCTGAAGAATTACTGGTATGTGAAATACACCTGCATGGGATAAAAGTTAGCTTATTTTACTCTCCCAAGAAAGAGTATCAAGAAATTGCGTTAAGGCAAGCTTCTTCTTTTATATGCGGTAATCTTACTTAATCAATGGAGCAGGATATGTTTCTGGAGCCGGAATGGGGAACAGAAATCTTTCGGAATTCCAAGAAATAAGAGAGACTGTAATTAACCCGCAACAGGAGGAGTTCTCAAGCATCTCAATATAGTTTCTGCCTCTTACTAAGCTTTTCTGATACCCAAATTACCGACAGTGGAGCTTTCGGCGCCGATAGAACTTTGCAAAATGGCCGACGCATCGAAGACGATTGAGACTAAACTCGGTGTAACCAGTTGAGCGCAGGGCAATGATATAAATTCAAATATTTAGATAATTTCAAGGAATAACATTCAACTAAAGATGTGAAAACAAGCGGAAATTCAAATTTATTATTTAAGGAAGTACTGAAAGTTTTGGGAGAAACATAAAATGGCCGAAATATTTTGGATGGCGAGGCCGTTTTTCATACAGAACTCGTTATTTTAGTAGGTCGAAGAAGATGATTTAGCGATAGGCTGTCCGTAATGTTGCAAGTTAAGTATTAAAAACGAGGGAATTTACAATGAATTACTTTATCTAGGTAAACAACAGCATTAGGTGTAAACAATCATTCTAATAGATTCTTTCATAAGCTATTCAAGGTAATAACCATACCTCGTATTTCTGAAATGCGCCAATAAATAAGTAAAATGATTCAGAAGGTACGTAAAATGTACATCAAGGTAATAACTCTAATGTTTAATGGACAAATTGACAACGTACTAAACTAAAAATAATGAAAAAAGAAAATACTTTCGACACCATCAAACGCGATCATTTACAAGTCATTCTGATTCATTTATATTTCTCGCACCACTTTCAAGTCAGGAAAATTACCACGAACACCCAAATAAACAAATACACAACACTATCCACTTTTAATTATAAAAACGAACCCTTAATACAATAATTGAACAAAGCCATAAGGACAGACCATCAATCTAACTTTATGCTAAACGAATGCACATGCTCGGGATTAGTCTGACTCACTGAGTTCAAAGATGTTATTACGGACAAATTATTACGAACTACAACCAATAAAAAATATCCTGCACCTTTCTGAATATTATAACCCATATTAAAATGACACAAGTTATATGAATTTCATTTTTAAAAGAATAGGATATCATGTAAATACTCATGCAAAAGCGAATCCAGTGAGTAAAAACTCTAGGGAGAAAGTTCCAGAAAATAAAAGGAATTTATCTCAGGATAACTTTTTTTAGCAGAACCTAATAAATTACAAATGCCACGTAGAATGTAAAAGTGTATTTACTTGATCGTGATTTAACAATCTGTTGAATATAATGAGGCAAAAAATAATCAAAACTAATGCATCTACGAATGTACACACGGCCTTAATTAACTGGTAAACACATGCATTATAAGCGAAAAGACAGCCTTAACGCTGTATACAGTGATACTAAGAAAAAAAATAAATAATGAAATACAAGCTTTGCGTTAGCTCTGGCTAGGCTGTTACTTGGAAAAACGTGTACCTGGAGAAGTGTCAGTGCCCTTACGGTCGTGCACGGTCCCGCGAGATCCTCGTTCGATAGTCAGGGTCCTTCTGACCAAATGAACGTAAAGTTTTCACGTTGTCTTCACTCCGCCACAAGCCCACACAGCATGCAACTGTAATAATAAATATAACAAACACTGCCGTACAACGGTAAACATTGGGGAACGGATGACAGTTGTAAGTTTTAAACGAACATTAGCCGCGTTTCATGGGATAAAAAATAACACCAAGGGTCTAAAAACACGCGTAAACATATAAAACGCACACGCGTCCGCTCACTGCGATAATGTGCTGGCTTTCTCCACTCTCTTTTCCGAGGGGGGGACCAACTTTTGCTGACTGTGCAAATAATATGGCGACCGCGCGCACCTAGTGACGTCCGACTGAAGAGTGATGCTCGCCCCGGAGCCATGCAAGACCCTAAACCTCTCAGTCTTTATAACCTCGAGTGGCTCGGAAGTGAAGGGGGGATATGAGGAGGGGGCGTTTGGACGGAGGGGGGAGGGCTTGGGAGGTGTGTGGAGTGGGAGGGGAATGTGGAGGATATCACTCTCTGCAGAACCCCTTCAAGGGAAAGGCGGCTAACCAATAACACCGCATGGTGGGTCGGGAGGGAGGAGGAAGAATCACGCGGAAGCTGTGCGTGGAGGCGGCGTATTCGTTGGCTGTCTTCAAGTAAACGGAGTGTGAGGTGCATACCATGGGGGAGGGGAGGATGGGGGTCTCCGCTAAAGAAACAGAAAGCCACCACATCTCTATACACATATTTTTTCCTTCCATGATACCCCCCCTTCATTAACATCTTTTTTTTTCGCTTTTATTTTTACTCTCCTCCCTTTTCCCTGGAGACCGAGCCCCCCCCCCCCCAGGGACACTCTCCCCATCTCCTATTTCCTCATCACCTTTTCACCCCACTTAGTTCTTTGCTTACCCTTAAAAAAGAGTGCCACCAGCCTCTCTTTCCTCTTCAGAAACCACCACCACAAAGGCCTTGAGGGGAAAAAATATTTTATACTTGCCTTGTCAATAGGTGAAAAAACATATCCCTCTCGTCTGCACCTTTATTTTGAGACATGAAGGTCTAGCTGTGTGGATTCGACTCCCCATTAACTTCTGTCTTGAGAATATTCTGAGGCAGTGCAATAAAACAACATGGACGGGAGTTATGAATATAGGAATGGTAAAAAAATACATTTAAAGACATGTATGCGTAACCCACCTCTGCTATCCTGACACAACGAAACATCGATCAGAACTTAATGTAAGAGCGAAAATGTAAATAATTACCTGTGGGAAAGCATCCAAAATTATTTGATGACATTAGAGAACATAATTAGGCAGGTAAAAGATAATACTTCATAGTAGAGTAGGTTCAGCAGCTTTACTGAATGTGGACTTAGTTATAATTATAGCTTAAAAATGTGTCCTTACGCCATGGGTTTTATTAAACATAGAAAGCGCGGGAAAGGACATAGTAGTAGTGTATCACTGGTAATTCTGATAACATAAAAAATTACTATTAAATAAATATATTTCGGTAATATAAAGGAACAAAGGGAAATAAAGTTCAAATATGGCCATTAGTAAATATTAAAAGGTGCGTTAAATACTGTTTTTAGACCATATGCAAAGAATTAACAATCTACAATGCGCAAATATTTACGGCACACAAAACAAGGCGATTGGTTAGCGTCGCAGTGAGCCTTATGAATCAATCGTTTCCACGCTCATTGTGCCGTGTAATTTTATTTTCGTAATTTTCAAATTTTTGTAAAAAAATAAATCAAATTCACTTCACTCTTCCCCAATTTAACATTTACCTCATCTGGATGAACTGAAATAGTGGACATATCATCACGTCCTTATAATTTATAATTCAAACGAGAAATTCCTGTAGTGTCTGAAATAGCAGTCTGGGAAAATATGACAGTAAAAAATACTTAAATTAATTATTTAGTCTTTATACTAAAGCGAGCGTAGAAATAGTACTAGCAAAAATACTAGATTGTATTATGAATGATAAAAATACTGTTATCCGGATTAAATAAATTCAAAGGAAGTAGGAGAGGAGAAAAAGGATTCAGGTAAGAAAATATATTATTCTCGCTCATGCACCACATGACCTTAAACTAGGGTACAAATTATGAGAACTTCATACAGTAACCATGCCGGCAGAAGCCTTTCCATTGCAAGCAAATACTTGAGATTTTAGTATTCAAGTGGGCAGTGTACTTATATTAAGGTATCTAGCTATAGTTACATGCTTCGTAGTAACAAAAATATTAATAATTAAATCCTATTTAAAAAACCGTGTTAAAAATATTTCACCAGGAAATATAAAATCAAGTAGCTAAGGAACGTCATCTCACCAGGCTACCAATGGATGAAGTTTGGGCTAAAAGAGAAATGAGGGAATTTCTAATAATTTTGTGAATATATTTAGGGCCTAAATATTCTTTTTTAGTTACTATTAAATGATCACATTTTCATGAAAACGAAGATTTCTCAAAACGAAAGTTAGGAAATTCAGCAGTCGTGAACCAATCAGATCAATTAAACCAAAACAAACCTTTAATTTTAGTCGTATGAGGTTTCCGAATCCGCTTTAGCAATCCAAACATTGACGTTTCATCATCACGAATGATTTTGATGCATACATGCATAGAGCAGCCATTTGTAGTTCTCCAGGGAGGAAGCCACCCACACAATTTACATATGATGAGATTCCCACCTGATGCGGCATTCAAGTGCTATTGTACCAAGTTCAATTTGACGTGATCGGAGCACTACTGAAGATGGATTTTCCTGAACGTGGATTGTTGATGATATGTAAAACTTGTAGAGATATAGTATAGCATGAAATTAATGAATCGAATCAAAAAACCTGAGAGAATCTGGGAATATTGGGTGTAAGAACTTAATGTTAAAAATAAAATTCAGTATATCAGAGTAAAAAAAACAGCTGGGAGCCACGAAGGCACCTATCCAGTGATATTTAACCAACAAAAAGATGGCGAAGAGTAGGCAAGGGCTTAGTAGAGTCGGAAGAATTTCTCAGCATATTTCCATTGTGAATATTAAGTTTGGAAAAAGGATTCCTTGATTGTTTATCTTTTTCATGAATATTTATTAAAATTTTCCTCTTATTGCGATATGTCTATATCATTTAGCTTAATGTTTCGGCCATACATACACCGAGGGTTAGAATAATGAATAAAATAGATTAAACATTTTGAGGCATGAGTGCATAATTTAATTGGAATAAAATTAGCGTCTAAGTATGAGAGAAAACGGAGCTCGGATATTATACTTTTTAATGCAGCATTAGTTGGAAGAAACTAAGTGCAACTCGAAATGTCAAGTAGAGATTAACTCAAGCTAGTGAAGATCAAATGGGTGAATAAAATAATTAATTAAGAATACGGATTAGTTAGAAAAGAAAAGACATAATGAAGTGCATTAAGAAAATAATAATTGAATAGATCAGGCACAGATTGAGGATTAATGGATTTATTAGGAACATGAGCATAATGGAAGGCATTAGAAGGGGGTCCCAAGGGCGGATGAGCCAAATGAAAGGAAGAAGGACTAATAAGCCGAGTAAAGAGGGAAATAATAAGAAGAATTTATCAGAGTGAAAGGAAGATTGCAGTAAGAATCGAAGGGTATAGGGCTATCAACTTAATTTCGCATTGGAATAGTGACAGTAAGAAACAAGCTAACACAGAGAAATTATTGAATCAATTTAAATCTTATTCTGGAAAAATGGTGGAATTTTGGTAGTCATTTAAATACTTTTAGT
This sequence comes from Hetaerina americana, assembly GCF_022747635.1. NCBI lineage: Eukaryota > Metazoa > Arthropoda > Insecta > Odonata > Calopterygidae > Hetaerina > Hetaerina americana. The sequence goes on along the minus strand of NW_027287205.1, from coordinate 68,349,702 downwards.
CTGTTACGATAAATAATGATCAATTAACAATAAAGACAGTGAACAATAATAATTTATTTTTTTGGGACAAATTTGGCTGGAATCACAAGTAAAACTGAAATCATTGACGAAAGATTTATTATGGAATAATACAAAAATATACTCTAGTGAAAATAAATTTTGAATTACGCTGGGAAGGCAATAAGCCGTAAGAAAGGCATTAATAGGGTATGATGAATACATTGCTCTCTTTTTTTTCATGGAGTTCTTCATCTCAAAATCGTGAGACACTAGAGCACTTTGTTGCATGAGCTATAGTAGGGGATAGTGAAAAACTGTTTTGTCGTGTGCAAAAAACATTCAAGATTATGTGTACTTCAAACCAAGGATTGTTTGGTTGACTGTATACCTACATGCTCCCATATCCAATGCTCGTACAGTTCGATGACTTTTCAGCATTATATTTATTATTCTTTGAAATCATTATGTTTTCCTCCCTCCATATAATGCTCACAAATATATTGCCTGATGATATACATTATTTATATTGTTTTTCTATTCCAAATAGCATTTTGCCATTTGGCCACCGCTTGGCTTTCTTTTCTGCAAAAGTCTTCCTTTTTCTCTAGTTTCTATGTGCCAAACTATGTACTTGGTCTTAACCATTCGTTTTGATCACCATTATGGTGGCTAAAATTCTTCTGTGGTTACACTTAAAGACTATATCCTTCAATATTCCATGCTGCTGATCAACGAACTATCACAATACTAGCTGATGCCTTAACTATTTTTTGGTAAGCAATGGGCTTTCCTTTTTGCGCGGCATTTAAGGGGTAATTATTAATTATTGGGAGCTTACCGTGAAGTATTCTTATCTCAATTCCGTTCGAAGTTCTTGTACCCCATTTCAAACGGTTTCTGAAGATTGAGAGAGATTCAACGTGTTCCAATTTTTCTCTTCCAGTCTTAGCATTTCGCATTTTCGGATATTAGTGTATTCGTAGGAGTTTCAATTTATATCCTTCGGTAATTAGAGTTTACATTGGTACCTTTTCTCATCGGAATTATTCTTTGTATTAAAGGAAATTAAAATATTCGCATAAACAATATTTTAACTTAATTTAGAATTAAAATTCAATTATTGAAATGTAATGAAATAATTGACTTTGTAATTCCACACACTTTTGTGTGGAAAGTGTGTGGAATTACAAAGTCAATTATTTCATTACATTTCAATATGTTATGCAAATTCCACAAAGTTACGCCTGAGACAACCAATTTTTCAAAAAAAATTCAATTAATTTGATGATGAAATATGAGATTAATGGGAAAGAGTATATGATATATCCTACGCTTTAGTTGGGCAGAGTCCTAAAATATTTTCTCTCTGCATTAGTTCAGAAATGAACAATCCATGATATTGTAACATTACTCTAGGAGCATCATAGACAAATTCTCTTTTGATGCTCAGGCGTTCAACGACACACCCCATATTACATATAGAGACAGCATTTGAGCATTATCAATAGAGCACACGCCCTCGCATATACAACCCAAGCATGCATGCACGTTTGAAAGTAGCCTTACAATGAAGCATCAAAAGCCTTCAAGGTGGAGGGGCGAGACAGAAACACAGATACAGATCAACGGAACAAACTTGCAAGGCGAACTTTCGCGGCGTAGTTCGTTTTTAGACCTTCGGTTACAGACTGACCGCATGTACTTTAAGTGGCAAGGGCCGTGAGGATGTTTGGGTGGAGGTGAGGAAAACGGGAAGGACAAAGGATCTGGGGTTTCCAAGTCTTCTTCGGAAGTCCTTGGGAGGGGACGAGGGGATGTAGTGTAAATGGAAAAAGTAAAGTAAGCCGTATAATAATTGAAATTAGTGATAAATGCGAATATGGAATGATTGAAATTGATGATTAAGGTGAAAATGATGGGAGATGCATAACGATTGGTATTTAAAGGAAATATTTAAGCCACGGTGCCCGAAACCCTCTAAGGTCTATGAGGTCCTCAATTTCAGAGTGCGGACTTATCTGGGCTAGTAGAGAACGTATTATAGAGACTGAGATCAATCATCGTAATCTTTTTCTGCGTCTGAGCACGATTGGAGATGAAGACGTGGGAATACTCACTTGTACCTAAACAGAAGTGGTTGCGGCTGCTGACGCAGAGAAACAAGGTGCGGTGCATTTTTATATATGGTGCACCTTAAGGTACATCACCTACTGCATGGTAAGACGTACGTCACATTGAATATGGAGCATGTGTCCTCGATACCTGCATCGTATAAGTGGCTGGTGTGTTGAGGCTCAAGGAATTGAAATTGATCCCGAAATTCGGGAATTTCTTTCATCTCTGCCTATTTATATATCTGGTTATGGATGGGAAACAGTTCTATATTTCTGCAATGCAATTACTTACAAAAATTAAGCATAGTAAAGAATCTCATTTATATGAGACATGACCTCGTCATAATCTGCAAACTTCTATCGCTTTATCAGAAAAACTTAAATCAACGAAACCTGCCAGAACAAAAATGTCTACTCTGAAAATCAAAAAATACATGCCATAAAGTGAATTTTTGCCACTCTAAATTCAAGCGCAGCCACAACAGCATTTTTAAAAACACGCTTTTCCGAAAGTTAAAGACGCTTATTCAAACTAGACAGCATGCTCAATTCAAAACACTCATTCATCCAGAGAGATAACACTTTTCCTACTAAACTTTAAGCCTTTGTGCGTTTATGACCAACTTAGAAGTATGACCAGTGAAAATATTGAGCAAATATGACAAGTTAGTGATTCAACGAGGGTTCGAAAGAAATAGAATTATAAAAAGGTTTTTGATAAATAAGAATGATGCAAAGTATGTACGCTCTCAAAATTGGGAAAGGCTAAAACGTATGAGGCAGCAGAAAAGATAAAGTTAAGCAGGCTGTCGTTTTTCCTGTTTGTGGTAAGGGAAGGACGTTTTCCAGTACGTTATGCCGTAGGCCTACGCATACGCGGCGAAGAGCGAATTGGAAAGGGAATAGGAAGGCTACGAAAGTGGACGAGAGCTTTCAGAAGGTTGAGATTATAAAGGCTGGGAAGATACGAGGGAAGGAATCAAGGATGGAGATGGATAAGGGTATCATATGATACAGACAAGTGGGTTAAAAGGGAATGGAAAAGTACGAATAAATACCTATTTCTTACTTTAGAACGAATAATGCGAAAAATCGTAGGAGATAGGGATAAGAAAAAATAAAAACTCATTAAAAATGATCCCATGTGATTCTTTACCAAAACGGAACAAATTGAGAGATGAATTTTATACTCTCGAGTCACAATTCTATCCGTAGTGATATTTTACCCCAAGAGTACTTATTAATTACAAAATTATTTCACTAAAATTTGTAGTTAGATAAAGAATCGGCAACCTCATTTGGTTCACTATTAATAACCAAATAGAACACGGCACCACCAATTCAGCCAGCGTATTATTGATATCAACAAGCTATAAATGACTAGAGTTAGCACATAAATTAAACCGTTTGATGCACATTGATAAGCGGAAATATTTCTACCAGTTAAAGCATGAAGAGGCTCTTTTTCTTGAAAGTTATTGATTTTGTAATTACTGATTTGCACATCTCCTTTTCCAGCATGCATACTTGGCCGGGACATATCATCGGTCGTTATGATGACAGTTATGTTCTATTGTCCATTTTCTATTGATAAGTAACTCGATAAATTGAAAGAACTGCAATAGGTACCAGTTTCCTTAACGGAGTAATCAGTTAATATGCATTAACATGTAATAATATCACGGGGTAAAAATTACTCTTTTTTACCGGAATTCGAATCTGGATCCCTGGACATCCGGGTGGGTTATTTAACCGATAAAGCTACCGATATATCTCGCGCTAAGAATTGCTATTAGTTTTTAATGAACATGATTACCAGACGTGAAATCTCACAAGAAATCGTAGTATTGCGCCACAGTCCACGAGGTTAGCATAAACGTTTAAAAGCAAAGGTTTGTTCCTTTAACAAATTAAAATAACCTCGGAAGATTCCGCAAAAATTTCGTAATTGGAGTTATCCACTGGTGTGCATCATTACTCGCTGGTTTTTTACTTAAAACATCAGGTGTCAAAATTTGACAAAAAAGAAGGCATTGGAAGTTGGTAAACTACTGCGTACCGTATTGATTTCCGCTTTCAACGCCAAAGCAAGAGGTACTAAATCCATTTTACTACTAGTAAGAGGAATTATATTTGCCACCTTTGGTTAGAGGGCTAAAAATGAGTAGAACCTTCATCCGCTAATCATGATGTCACATTAAATGATTTTGAACTTATTTTTACCCTTGAAAGATATTATTTGATACATTCGACAGATCAGTCGTAATAGAAGTTACAGGGTCAACAGGTTTGGCTTTTATGGATTTCTCTTGCTTCTCGGAATATCTCGGAGTACTTAATAGTACGTTTTTCGGCAGGAAATGGCTTTTTCATCTTCGAAAGTCCTCATTGTTATTTAAACCCCTTAACCCAAAATTTCAGCCCTTAAGTATACAGGAATAAAAATATGATAAGTTTCCAAGGTTGAATGGAATTGGCTTTAGAATATTCTCTGATTGTACAGAGGTCATAGCATTTCTGCTTCCCTTAAAAATTATTAATAAGTGTAGTATAAAATATTCAAATTGAATGCAGCATGCGCATAAGTGTAACTCACATCCCGTAGTAGGAAGTTATTTGAAAGTTAATTTTTTTTCTCTGCTGATTACCTGCTACAGCGACGAATATTTCAGTCTGAAATCACATTGCAAATGCAAAAAACGTACTATTTCACTATACGATTTCAATTCACTAAGATTTGCATGCATTTGGCTACCTCGAAGTTAGAAAGGTTCAACTTAACGCTTTAATTTAAACTTTAATTCCAAAAGTTTTCTAATTACTTCATTTCTATGTTAAATCATGTACTGACTCCTTTCAGAATTTAAATAGTATTAAAAATATTTGAAAAGTTTTACTGTTATATTGAAGGCCGCCATAAAGGGTAGGGTAAGCCCGTAGGAAGAAGGAAGAGAGCAGGGTTTTTATACAGCATGAAGGTAAGTAGGAGTTACTAAGAAATGGAGAAAGGAATTATGCACGACAAAGAAAGAAGTTCTCACGATACTGAGAAAAAAATAGTCGCTTGGGACCGTCCATAACCTACCTCGAAATCGTGAAATAAAATAACGTAAATGAAAGATTTTATACGTTCATTTAGGGACTAATCAAGAATAAAGGACACTAAATGATTATTTCTTAGGAATTAATGTACCTATGATCGAGGTAGAGGTACTTCATAGGAAAACCAAAAATTATATTTTTCCCACTATTACTAAAATTCTCTTCATTGAACCGAAAACTAAATTCGCCAAAATCGTTTCATTATATTTTCCTATATGTAAATTTTAAATTAATAAACCTGTCAGTGAAAACGCTGGATTTTAACTTGAATTTTCAACTCATCCGAAGTTTTTCCAATCATTCTTTGGATAGAATACATAACTACAACGGTATATCTTTTTTAATGAGTGTATGAAAGTGTGCGAAAGCACAGATGAATACATCTCAAATTAGCCTTAAAATGAACTCTTTTATAATAATATGACTTTTGTTAGCCAATATCAGATGGACGTAATTAGTCTATAATGTTGCCAGTGGTAAAAATTATATTATGCCATTATTTGTACAACTTTTTGATAAAAAGAATACGGATATTCAATAGTTACCACGTTTTGGAATCTACAAAGTATTATATGCATGAAAAGTTTAAGTTAATGTAGACCTCTCTTAAAAATTCCTGTATTCCTGATAAGTTTTACTCTAGCGTCAACTATTTTGTACTCCATGATAGTTTTTACTTCTAATTACTCTTTCATGACTTCCCTCTACTTCTATAATCCGTTAAATTATGTTCTAACAGCTGCATTATCCCTCGAATTGCACCCAAACTGCTTCTTCTTTTACCTTGTCACCCTACGCGTTGCCTTATGTTCTTATACTATTATTAAAGCTTTTGGATTTCTTACTTTATCCTGTTTATTTTATCCAAGCAATACCCCTCCAACATCAGGTTTCAAGGACTCTCACTCTTCCCTGTCCACATCTATATAGAGCGACAATCCACACGAATTCTTCCACATAATCTTCCTTTTTTGTAGGTCTAATTACTTTGAACAGTTTCATTTACTTGGCAAACTCTTACGTATGTGTTTTATGCATTCTAAGCATGGGGTTTCCGTGATACATAACTTTTGTTACATAATAATTTTTTTTAGATTACAGCTTTACTGTTGCTTCAATCACATCCTATGCCTTTCTAAGCACATGCATTTACCGCTTCCGCCCAACCCACCACCAAATGGAAAGTTGATAAGGAAAAATAAGGACGGCCATAAAGGACAGTGAAACACAGGGGGCGACCTGCATTTGCATAAGATGCGAAGTTAGCCTCAGGCGCCTGGGAGCATTGTGAGCCAGGGATAAAGGGCGAAAGGTGGAGAAGAGGGAAGGGAGGAGGAGGAAACGGAGGCCCAAACAGGAAAAGCCGAAGGGGCCTGGCGAGGGTAATTAAGTGAAGGGGCGCGGTGGATAAAGACGATGAAGAGGATGAAAGAGGGCGTGAAAGGGGAGACAAAAGACAGTCGGGCCTGCGACGAGAGAAGAGAGGTGAAGGTTTAAGAGGAAGGAGCGAGAGTGAAGGAGATAGACCAGAGCCAAGAAACTTGAGTGGGAGAAGGGAGTTTTTTTTTTGCGGATTAGCAAGTTCTTATGGCCACCTTATTTGGGCTCAAAGATCTAATAGGATGCCGTATGATTGATGAATCAATTTATGCGTCCTGAAAACATGGGCCCGGGTTGAAGGAGAATTGCTGGCCAAGAAGTTTTCGAGAAGTAGAGCGGAATCCGATCTGAAAATAGGGCTCGCTTGACAGGAAAGGACAATGGATAAACCTGTTCAAATATCAGAGAAAAAGGAGAATCATCTCCGCAAAAGCATAATGATCCTTACGCTCAAATAGTTATACAATGGCGCCGCGATCACGCTAAATACACTGAAACTATTTTCTCGACTGATTTTGTAGTAAGTGAGGCGTGGGTATCCAGTAGTTAGACGAAGGTCTATACAAGTGCCCGTTTTAGTGCGGGGTTTACTTAAAAAACTAAGAATCAACTTTTTACTTCTTTCCTTATCATAAAACCTTAATTTCGCCGCTTCCCTTTAAATGCTGCCATCTTTTAATTCTTTTCCCTATATGTATTGCTATTCTTTAAATACAAATCCCAGTAATTGTTTTCCAAATAAATACAAGTCTCCATATGCTTTCCATTTGCCATTTATCATGAACATATTCAATTTTCCTAGGATGATTTCGATTGATTCGGTTATCCAGAGAAAACTGAGGATTTGCTATGCCACAGATTACGTTAAAGTGAAAGGTGAAGATTACACATGAAAAATCCTCTCGCAGTGTTTCCCATGGATGCAAATATACGCGAGCCATATTTATTTTCCGTTTCGTGTACAATACTCTTCTTCTTCCCTTTAATTCGCAAAAGTAGAATTTTCCAGAGATGAGACATGGCCAGGGTCGGCTTTAGTATGATCTTAATTAATCACACAACTTTAAGTCACGTTTGACGGCAAGCGCACGCCATTTGAAGTGCCCTCCACATGGCACCTGAGTATGGACACCTCTGAGAAATTCTTCCCTTTCCGGTGTTTCCAACGCAAACCCTTGAGGTGGGGAATCGGCATAATAGTAGACACACCAAACCCTTGAGTTTGCTCTGAGTTCACTCTTAGTAGTCGCCCTTGAACACCTTTATAGGTATCATTGAGAGTCTTTCTCCATTGTAATCAGCATGCTGATGACATTGTCAAAACAGCGCGAAGCCACAGATGCCTTTAATATATTCGTAACACTGTTAAAGACTTAGTTTACATTGAACCCTGGAAATTAAACTCAATGCCACGGTCTTGTCCCTTGAGCTGAACTGAGAGAGAGAGCCTTTGATTGCTACTGGTAGAGTTACTTATGCCAGATAGATCAAAGAGCAGGAGTCAAAGGAAAGGTAGCCCAATCAGCATCCACTCATCACCAAGGATGCTATATTGGAACCAGACCTAGTAGGTAGGACATAAAAATAAAGCTGAGACGCTAAAAATACTAATTAGGAAGGTAATGAGAAGTTTCCTCACAAATATTCTCATAATATATGAGGGGTGAAAGATAACGAGTAACTGGTTTTCAAAAAATAGCAATTGATTCATTCTGAAATTGAAATTGAAAAAACGATATATATATACATATATATATATATATATATATATATATATATATATATATATATATATATATATATATATATATATATATATATATATATATATATATATATATTTGCAAGCTTAAGGACTACTGTAAAAACGGGTCTATGACAAAGTCATTAGAGGAAATAAAATGAAAAAAGGGGATTCAGGAAAATAATTTGAGGGATCGGAATTAAAGGTAAACATAGACCAATACAAAGTTCTTTCAAGTGCTGTTTGATATTGTTTGCAAATGTTTACGAAAATATTTCTGAATTTGGAATAGTTTTGTAGGAAAATAAGGTATCGACGAATGGGTAAGTTTCCTTTATTTGCAGGAAGATGCAAGTAATGAGCAGGTATTTTCTTTCTCATAGTCATAGATTGAAAATATGAAATCTTCAAGAGTTTTGAATATTATGAGAGTCAGAAGAATAGATATATATAACAGGCATTTTAATTGTCTTAGTAATAGACTCTTTATTAATAGAATCTAAAGCGAGGGTGTGCCAGAATCTTACTTTTGGATCTAGCGTGGCGGTGGGTAAGGCTTAAGCCACTATCTTGGTGTCTAAACTTTCCTACATCCAGTACACATCCTGCAGTGTTAGTATGCAGACTGTATCTCCTACCCTCACTACAAACTGTCAAAATGTACGAGTAAAAATTGAAACTGACCCGAAATAATATTTTAGGGTCAATATTTTCTCGTTATTGAACCCCTACGACGATTAAATCAATCCATGGTCTATTCCAAAGTCTAATCATCATATGGTAAAGGTGTTGCGATCCCTAGGAGACAGAATCAAACCCAATCAGAGTGGAGTTTATTTTTACCCTCACTACCAAGTAGCATCATTGAATGTTACATTACTTTACCTCATTTCATCCTCCGAGTCGTTCGAATGAATTACGCTTCTGTGTTTAAAAAAAATGTTTTGTCATGTGTAAAAAAATCTATATTTCAATGTTCTGTGCCGTGCCACACATTCTAACCAGGTCCACTTTGTCCAAATCCCCCCACTTACTGTTACCTCCATTACAAGTTTAGGATTTCAGTGCAATTATTCCGATTTTGACATTTTATAGGCAAAGACATTAAAATAATAAAATAGATTAGTTTTATAATTAAAATATCCCTCACAAACCTTTAAAATTGATGGGCTTTTCGTATAACACATATTTCCACTAAGTATCTGCATTATATGTATATTATAAGCTGCGAAACATCATGAAGGCTTGAATGTGTGGCATTAGAATTCCATAGCTATGACTGTATTTAGAGGAAAATCTGAATATGTTTAATGAAGTGTTTGAAAAGGGAATGGTGGAAAACAAAAGAGCTTACTTGATCAAATTTATGGAGTTCCTAAGTTTGGTTTTAGTGAGTAATGGCGGATTGCGTGAGTAAAGAAAGAATGGATACTTAATTCCATCAGAGCCTGCTTCTTTTTATATTACTTTATTAACAAGACTCAACCTGATGATAAAATGTGAAATCATAATACATATTTAGTTTTGACACAGAAATACATTTCAGGGCTTTTTACCTTTTTAACGACTGTAATCTCGATTGTTATCGTAATGACTAGGGGGTTCCCCGTCCTACTGGGACGCACCCAAAAGTGGTACGACTGATTTTCACTGGCGCGAACGGAGCGGTGGAGGGGGGTCTGCCTGGCAGGGTAAGGTGGAGGGGGCTCTTAGCAACAGACCGACACCAACCTCAGTCGCCTGGGGGCTGTCGTTGAGTGAGGACACCGTTTTTATTGAACCAAGTTTTTTGTCCGCGTCGAAAAATAAAATGAATCTGAATTTAGAGCAACGTTATTCCGTGAAGTTTTGTGTGAAACTCGGGAAGACGGCAACTGAGACCCTCGATATGATCAAGCAGGCTTATGGGGACACTGCCTTAAGCCGTTCCACCGTATTTGAGTGGCACAAGTTGTTTAAAGAGGGTAGGGAGTCCGTTGAAGACGAACATCGCTCCGGACGGCCGTCGACGGCAAGAACAGACACGAATGTGGACAGAGTAAGGACCCTGCTGAACACAGACCGACGCTTAACCAGTGAAGAAATTGCAGACCAGCTGGGTCTGTCTGCATCCAACGTCCAACGCATTATTTCACAGGATTTGGCCATGCGCAAGGTGTGGGTGCTTCATCATGACAACGCGCCGTGCCATGGCGCGCTCGTCGTCAGACAGCTCCTGGCCAAATACGGCGTTGCCACGTTGGCGCACCCGCCCTATTCTCCCAATCTGGCACCACCGGACTTTTTCTTCTTCCCCCTGTTGAAAAGATAGCTCAAGGGACGACGTTTTGACTCGATAAAGGCCGTTCAAGAGGCTTCGACGAGGGTCATCAACGGCATCCCCAAAGAAAATTTCCAGTGGGCGTACGGGGAATGGGAGCAACGTTATACTAAGTGTGTAGCAGCTCAAGGAGCATAGTTTGAAGATTATTAAGTCGATGTAAGTATATCGTCAATAAAATTCTTGTAATAAAATCAGTCCTACCACTTTTGGGTGCGACCCTGTATGTTATTTAATAACCGAGTACCATCTGTTAAATTTTTCTTACCAATCTATAAATTTCAAGTGGATTTTGAACTTCATTTATTTTAATGGGCACTTTCTTAAGCCAGTTCCAAAGGGTAATCATTAATTTTAAGTGTAATGTAACAAATTTGTGATGGCATATTTCCTTCATTTTTTCATAATGTTCCTTTCAAAGTGATGCCGCTCATTATTTTATTTTTTTAATTTTCATTAAAGTTTCATTGTAATCGTACTTAGAACCTGGTGTGTTTGTCTTATGTATTAAAAAAGGTTTTATCATACATACGCTCATATTTCCCAAACTCCACTGTAGTAAATTTCTTCACGGTATAACAATTCCTAAAGTTTCCTCCAAATCCAGGGTGAGTTGAGTTAGGCATATGAGCAATCACATATTTCACTTACGCACGAGTTTTTTAATTAAGAATCATATAGAGATTATGAAGTAAAAGAAAATGAAGGAAAAAGTATTAATAACTCTTGAAGTAATAAGAGACAGAGAACATTTTATAGATCTAATCACATTATGCTGGATTATCTACGATAAATGTAGAATAAGGGAGGTGGGATATCGATGAGAGATGCCAGTGGTCTTTCTTGGCGCATAAATTAATGGCCCAAAGTGGCTGTCTTTGGGGGTCTTCGAGGATGAATTGCCTCACTTGTTAACATAATTTGAAGATTTATAAATCTAATTATTTTTAAATTAAACCTACACACATTGCTATTAGATCAAATATGAAGCAATTCTTTTCACATTTGATGAAATTTAAATTTCGTTCATAACATAGTGTCTCTACATGTATTAATATGTAACGCGACTCCTGCACGCCCGAATCAAATTACCAACCGCCATATGCAGGCCTGTATTCTGGCGGTGGTTCTTAGAAATGCATTTATCTGAGGTTAAAAATCAAAGCCAAGTCGGCAGATGGTTTTGTAAAAATAAATAGGCGTATTTCTTGATTTGGAAAATCAATTCCAGGAGGAAACACGCGGCTATTGTCGTCAATGGAGCAAAATCACTGGTAGTAGATAAGGAAAGAGCAAACACAAGGAAATAGCTCAGGTTAAAAAATAATTCTACCGGTAAAAAACGAAAATCAGAAAAAATATCAATTCAATTTAAAGAATATTTTGTAAAAATTTTGGTATTTTTTCAGAGGTAATACGGTAAAAATGGAACATATTAATGACCAAATCATGAGACTTTTCACGAGATAAAGATTCATCACCTACCAACCTACCTTTTGATGCACAGGATGTGGCAGAAACAACTTGCTGATTTCAATTCAATTTCAAATCAAATCAGCAAATTAAACTGCTGCTACTTTACAAATATATCTTCAATTGAATTCTTAGGTGAATATGATGTATTAGATCAAAATAAAGGTCAGCAAAAACATTTTTAACTTGTGAAAAGTATAGTTACTTGGCCATTGATTAAAATATAAGTTTTCAGGAGCTATTCATTAAGGATACAAAAGAGTTACGCTATTGTTGAAGAGGTATAAGGATAAAGAGTTACTAGACACAAAAAAATGAGAGTAACTTAAAGCGAGTAGCAAATGAATCGAGGAAAACTTTGGTGGAAGAAAAGTGCAAAAGAACGAAAAAATAACATAAATTACTAATTTTTTTTTTTACTAATTCACACTATTTCGAAAACTTAAATAAAGGAAGGAATACCTACGCATTTGCCGTACCAAGACTCTTGGTCATTTTTCCTTCTTCCCAAAAATAAAGACTATATTCATTGACTTTTATATAAAAGTCTTCATATTTGGGAACACTTAATGAAAATTCAAATAAATGGCAGTTAAGAGAACCAATCTTCCTTATTGAAATAAAGAATTCAATTTTACAAAGAAAATTAAAATTCAATTCACATAAATATATTCCAAAAATGCTTCTTCCTTTTAATTTTTCATTCTCCCACGATAAAATCGCCTTTTATTGCAAAAATTGACTTTTCATCAGGTGCACTTTATGCTATCGGAAAATATCCTACATTTAGAAAATATTGATATTCTTGGATTAAAATTTTACATTATATTAGAGAAATAAGTAGAATGAATAAATAAATTGAATACATTCACTTCATAAAAATTTAATTTTCCACAGGCAAAGTATAATTAACAGAAATTAAAATGTTCGTCAACAAAGCCGTTACAGCTGTTAAAGCGTTCGAAAAATTGTTTCGAATATAACTTGCCACATAATAGAAGGTAAACCTCTCTCCTCTATCTTCAGCCGCTATAATTCAACTTACTGTGGAATAACTTGATTTCTAAAAACGGATCACCAGAAGTTTCAAAAACCCTTGCAGAAAGTTGATTGGTAAAGTAGATGGTGACTCACTTCAATGGTCATAAATACCTCCTGATATATCTCTGGTAGTAAATTTAATTTCTTGAAAATTTAATAATCCCTCAGTACAGTTGATTTTTTTTCAATTAAGGCAGAGTCTAAGATTATATTTCTTTTATTAAGTCAAACTCTCAATAATAAACATGAGAATAAAGTAAAATACAATTGCTGGGGAATACATTTTACGAAAAAGATTTCTTTAAAAAGTCAAGTAATTGTGAACTCTTTCGCTCACATTTTTATAAGACTTATCTTTACAGCATCCTTATTCCTGCATATTTTTTGCTATTTTTATTTCTTTCACGTATTATAAAAATCCAGTTTTTAGAGAATCTAAAACTACGCAGTTACATGGTTTAATACTAAGGATTTAGTTTGCATCTGCCATGAAGTGGAAATGCATTAAAATGTATTAAATATCCTTTTTCTAAGGAATATCTTTAATCAGAATTGGTAATTGTGATTCTAAATAAAGCACATCATCCGTGACGTGACCACTAGTTTCCTATATTAGTTCCACTGTCAAATTAATTTACTGCTCACACTACTGAAGTACTTTTCTTTTAATTTAATACTGCGGGTTGCGTCAAATATTTGGCGTCTACCGAACGGTCATAGCCCGTGTCATTACCAGCATTGTACCAGAGGAGATCTCAAGTCGATATGAACAAACATTTCCTTTCTCAATGTTTCTGACAACGAAACGGAAACAATGAAGTGAAATAATAACCCCTTCTCATTGTTGGATATGCCTCGAGGATATCAAAGTTCACCGAAGGAGCTCTTCAAATCTGGAGCAATCGTCGGGCAAATAGAAAATCATAAGGTGAGCACACAATCTTTTTCCCGGTATCGCACCATCATACGCTTCGAGAGCAGAATGTCCTCTGGTCATAATGGTGCAGCTCCATGATTCTTGGTTGGGAAAACGATGGAACCCGGAGCGGTTTTAAGCCGATGAACAGGAGGGTGGCGACTGGAGTGTGCTGGCAGACTAATAATTCAAAAGGCTTTCCATCAACACCGCTATTCTCTCCAAGAAACTTCCCATCTCCCCGAGCCCTTCATGACCGCAAACACCCTCCCTACTCCGAGTGGTGCTCGCTTTCGAAGTCCCTCGCTGTGACGCTGGCAAGAAGTCCGAGACGAAAACACAACTGGCTGTAATTCAGGAGCGAGAGGGAGGGGGAGTGAGAGGGGCAGAGAATATGGGTGGGGGCTAGAGAGAGAGAAGGAAAAAGAGAAAATGGGGAGGTACAAAAAATAGACGAGGAGGGATTGTACGGTCGAGAAAGGGTATGATTGTACACCGGTTTCCATGAAGCGTTATCTTCCGAAAGAAATCCCTTAAAGCTTCACATGCGACCAACTCGCTGAATCAATTTATGCTAAATTCCTCCCATATCATCATCCCGCCGGGTGACCACTGCGGTGGATGCTGCAATCTGTTCAAACAACATACAAGAAGAAAATTATCTCAATAATTCGAGATTAATTTCAGCGGAAGCCAACAAATATGCTGATCTGCCGGTTCTACCAGCGTAAAGGGGAGAAGATAGGCGCATAAAACGCCAAAATACGAGGCCATAAATATTAAGAGGTCTCCCAGGGTGCCAATATTTGATAGATTAATTTTTTCAATGATCTCTAGCTGATTGATGGAGTAATAATTATGTTTTGAAAAGTAATTTGGTTTTTAGACGGTGTAATTTAATTTAGATGTGGGTTCAGTATTGGAATGCACGTACTGCCGTAAAACTTTTTCTTGCCATAAGATTCAAAAAGCCCTGGAAGAACTTATTGAAAGGCAGAGCCAACTTGAAAAACAGTTTTAATGGTTGAATGAAAAGGTTTTATTTTCTTTTTCGTTTTAAAACAGACCTAATTAAAGAACGTAACGTAACCGGTAATCTACCGGTTAAGGTAGGTTTTTGGATGGACAAAATTACTATTTCAACAATTTGTGACCCCCAGCAAAACACAACATCCCACTCTACATCAGGTCCCACTTCATCTCTGAGTACTTTCTTCCTCCGTTCATCCCGTCCAGCATCCCTATCCTGTTCCTTCCTTTACCTCGTTTGCCTAACATTCTCCCCTCTATCACAGTCTTCAACATCCAACTGCCGGTCAATACACCCTTCATCCACTTTTCCTGCCTCCATAGGATTTCCCCCAACAAACCACTCTCTTCGCCCACCATACCAAAAACTTCCTCATTTGTTTTCTTCTCTGTCCATTTCACCTTCTCCATTCTTCTCAACCATCACATTTCAAAAGCCTCCAGTCTACGTCTATCTTCCTGCTTCAATGACCACGTTTCCGCGCCGTGCAAAGCTACACTCCATATCAAAGTTTTTACGAGTCTTTTCATATTATCCTTACTCAACGTCCCTGTCATTACCTCCCTCCTCCTTGTGAAAGCCTCTTTGCCGAGCGCAATTCTTCTCCTTACGTCCCTACTACTTTGACCGTGTTGGTACAAAACACTACCGAGATACGTTAACTGTTCTACCTGCTTTAGTTTTTGCCCTTCTATTTTAATGTTTAGCTTAGCCTTTTTCTTTCTAGAAAATCGGATAACCTTTGTTTTATTAATATTGATTCTCATCCCATACCAGTCGCACTGAATTTCCAATTCACTCAGCAATGCTTGCACCCCCTTGGCTTACTGACAAACTAAAGCTTGGTCATCAGTAAAGCTAACTGATATTACGAATTCCCCGCCCACTTTCATTCCTACCTCGAGTTCTTCCCATGCCTCTTTAATCATTTCCTCTGCATACAGGTTGAACCGCAACGGTAATAATGGGCAACCCTGCCTTACACCTCTTCCTAACGCTTCCCTTCCGGACTCCCCGTTTCCCACCCGCACCTGATCAGTCTGAGACATGTACAGGCTGCGGATTAGCCTCCTTTCCCTCCAATCTATTCCTAATTTCTGCAATATACTCATTATTTTTTCCCAATTCACTCTATCAAACGCGTTTTCGAAGTCTACGAAACAGGCAAATACCTCCTGGTTGTGTTCTATATTCCTCTCGATTAATAATCTCATAGCTGCAATGGCATCACGCGTACCTCTCCCCTTCCTAAACCCAAACCTATCATCCCCTAAGTAATCATTTGCCCTACTCTCTTTCCTTTGTTTTATGATCCTGAGAACAACTTTAGCTGCGTGGGATATCAAACTTATCGTCCTATAGTCCTCACATGATGTAGCCCTCACCTTTTTCGGAATAGGAACTAAAACTGATCTCACAAAGTCTTCCGGCCAGATTCCCTCCTCATAAATACTCAGCCCATATTGCCTCTTCCTCCCACATTTTCCTAAACATTTCAATAGTGCCGCGGGAAGGTTATCTACCCCTACGGTTTTATTTAGTTTCATCTCCCTTAATTCCCTTTCTATCTCCTTGTCAAGTATGCCTGGACCTAAGCTGTCTTCCTCTTGTTGTTTGTTGCTTTGTTGGTCAAAGTTCTTTACTATACAGTTCTTCTATATACTCCTTTCATCTCTCTTGGATCTTTCCTGCGTCAACTATTACCTTACCCGCCTATCTCTAACTGTTAGCATAGATCTTCCTTTCTTACTTCCCGATTACGATTTTACTTTGCTGTACAGCGCACCGATTTCACCCTTCCTCTGCAGACTTTCCATATCACACACACACACACACACATATATATATATATATATATATATATATATATATATATATATATATATATATACATACATATATATATACACACACACATATATATATATATATATATATATATATATATATATATATATATATATATATATACATAAACATATATATATATATATATATATATTTTATTTTGCTTCACATGGAATCTCCTGGCTCGCAATAGAAATATACCAAAGTTATGAATAATTAATAGCAACGGTTAACACAAGCCATCTCTTCTAAACCGTAAGAGTTGACTTCTATAATCTTACTACTACAATCTTCGTCAAATGATTAGCAATTACTTCAACGCGGGGTTTGTGTGTATTTATTATATATATATATATGTATATATGTATATATATATATATATATATATATATATACATACAGAAATTGCCTCTATAAACATTTATATGTTTGTTTAATTAGGTAATCTAACAGCTAAAGTAGGTTTTGGATGCACACAATTACAATATAAATATTTTGTTTCTCCCAACAAAACCCAACCTGACATTCTGCTCCACAACAATTCACTTTTCATCTCTGTGTACTCCCTTCCACCCTTCATCCCCCCCCCAATATCCCAATTGAAATTCTGCCCTTTCCCTTTTTCCATACCTATCACTTCCGAATTTGTTTTCCTCTTTGTCCATTTTATCTTCTCCACTCTTCTCTCTAACCCACATTTCATATGCCTCCAAACTACTTTTATCATTCCAAAGTATCGGAGGACGCCTCGATAGCTTGACTGGCTAAAGCACTCGATCCGGGTTCAAATCCTGGTCAAGGCGAATGATTTTTACATTCTGAAATTGTTGAATTACTTTTATCATTCTCCTTCAGGGAACATTTTTCCGCGCCGCAAATAAATAAATACCACACAAAGGTTTGGACTAACATCAAATTAACATCTTGAATCACAATTGATACCCTCCGCCATGTTAAAACCTCTTTGTATGGTGCAATTTTTCTCAATGCGTCCAAACGAGATACGAAAATGTTCCGTTTGCTCTATTTCTTGCCCTTCTATTGTTAATGTTTAGTTTGAATGTATGTTTAAAGAAAACAAAATACTTTGTTTTACTAATGTTAGTTCTCATCTTATATCTACGGAACTGGATTATCAATCCACTGAGAAATTCTTGCAAACTCTTGGCTGACTGAAAAACTTGAGCTTGGACATTTGCAAACCCAACCGGCTTTACAACATCCCCGCTATCTTTCAATCCCATCTCCAATCATTTATATGCCTCTTTAAACATTTCTATCCTTTTGGAAAAGCACCGGCGATAATGGACAACACTGCCCATCGGGACTTTCGTTCGACCATTTTCCCCTGAGCAGTCTAAGACATGTACAGGTTGTGAATTAACCTTTTGTCATTCCAATCTATTCCTATTTTCTGTAATGTGCTCGTTAGTTTTTCCCAATTCACTCTATCAAACGCTTTTCAAAATATACGAAACAGGCAAATACGTCCTGATTGTAATATATTTTCCACTCGATTAGTGATCTCATTACTGCAAAGGCATCGCGCAGGCCTCTTCCCTTCCTAAAACAAACTGATCATTCCCTTAGTAATCATTTGTCCTCCTCTCCATTCTTTTGCCGAGGATCCGGAGAATAACAAACGCAGCGTGGGGGAATCAAACTTATGGTCCTCATATGATGTAGCCTTTATTTTTCTCTGAATAGGAACTAACACTCTTCTCACAAATCTTCCTGCCAGATTCCTTCCTCATCGGTATTACGAATCAGCTAATATACTCTCTTCCTACCACATTTTTATAAGTATTTTAGTATTTCCGCAGGAATATTGTGTACCCCAACGACTTCTATCTCATCGTCGAGTATGCCTGGACCTAAGCTACCTTCCTCTACGTCATGCTCCTTTTCTATGTCTAACCTTGTTGGCCTAAATACTTTACCATTGGTTTCTTCTACATATTCCTTCCATCTCTATTGAAATTCTTTTGTTTTAACTACTAAATTACCCGACTTATGTCTAAGAGCTAACAAATCATCCCTTCTTACTTCTCAATAGTGTTTAAACCTTGCTGTATAGCGCCCCAGTTCACCCTTTCTCTGCAAACTAGTCATACGTTCGCACTGCGTCTTCCACCATGCTTATTTCATCATGCCTTCTTTTTCTTTATTTGTAACCCTTCTCAAATCATTATCATTAGTGTGTGAGTGTGTGTGTGTGAGCATATAATGTGTAAACGGAGAAGCGAGATTGAGGTATGAAAGAGAAATACTAGAGTTTTGATGCCTCTTTATTATTATAGATTTATCTTTTATCAGATATAATATTTATACCATGAAAATAAAAAAAAACTACGAAGTGTAACATTTTCTTAGTTCTATGACCTCTCATGGTTAATTTAAGCTACGGATGATTTAATCAGTTTCGCAACTTTCTTCAGAATCATTTCCTTCTGACTTAATACTGCAGAGAAAAAATGCATAATACATTTATATAAAAATATAACATAATATTACTTTAGCAAATACAAATTTTGTATCCCCACTTTCTTGAACATCTGTATGATTATCTTCGAAGAAAACAATAGGAGAGGGTTCGGGATAGAGCGTTGCATGAACGAATGATCGGGCTTCCCATATCGATAGCCTCGCCTTGAAACCCGGAGGAGGGGGTAGTTTCAAGTGTAAAAAAAACTTCCTTTTTGAGGTGTAATGTAGATAGCACTTCAGCAAGAGTATGATGTTAGTCCTTAGTTTGCCCTTTGGACATTTCGGTGCTCGCTGTCGAGAGTAGGCTTATGCCGACGCCATATTTTACTCCAGCCTTACTTTATTCCCTAAATTTCTTACCACTAAAATATTACCCTTAAATATAAAACCCCTAAAATATTAGCTCTCAAGCAGTGCAAATGACTGCATTTGTTGGTCGCCTACGCTGATAACTACTGCCACTAAAAACAGGAGCAGTAAAGGGGAAATTCCATAAGAAGCCATGGATTGCCGGAGAGATGTTTAGGAAAATGGAGGAGAGAGAACTCAATCACGGACTTTGGTAAAGATAATTGGGGGAATAACTATCTGTAATCCGACGATTAAGGTAGAATTTTGATAGAGAAATGGTACAGCAACAAGACAACGTGTAGTATCAAGTAGAGAAATATTAACAATAAACTGAGGTGAAAAGAAAAAGATTGAAGAAAGAGAGAAGAAATAGTAAATTAAATGCGTGGATCCGAAGATATTACATAGACAAGGAGGAATAAGCATTTTATGAAGGATGAATAAATAACTGCCTAATATTGTAATAAAAATTCCTCAAAACTATTGCTATTGCGACAGAAAAATATCAATTCCTGCATGGTGGGGTGATTACTTTGAAAAACTTTAGAGCTAACTTTTTAGAACAGTGAGAGAGATATGCGATGCTACGTCGATGGGTATAAATTATATCAAGGTAAATTTTGTAGAAAAAAGTTGAATTATTTACATTTGATAGTCCAAATTCCGAAAAACATTAAATCAGTATTTAATGGGAACAAAGTTTTGGTTAGCGTAGAAGAGAGATAAATTTAAAATATTGACAAAATATGAATTATATTAAAAGATTGCATTGCAAAAATTTCGATGAGTGTAAAAATAATTCGCCTCAAGTGGGAATCGGACGCGGAAACCTGGATGACCGGCCGAGTTCTTCAGTCAGTTTAGTTATGGAGGCGTCCTCTTACACTCCGAATACTTGACATTTGACCGAACGCTTCTATGGCTTGACTGACTAAAGCACTCGGCCAGATATCGAGGGATCCAGATTCGATTCCCGGTCAAGGTGAATGATTTTCACACTCTGAAATTCTGGCACTGTAATGTATATTAGGGGATGACTCCGTCAAAAAGTTACTGTCGCGGCATCTCCCGCAGTTTCTTGGAATATATCTAAGGAAATGTTCATTCGCCTAATAGGTTGAGAAAATCATCCAGGAGAGTCCATTTTGCTAAGCAAATGAACTATTGAAGTGATAGGTGACTTATTCGATAACTGAGCAAGAACCAATCAGTTTCGGGTTGAAAGGAAAATAATGGGCAAAAGAAAACAGTCCATACAGTGATTCTCCATTGACACTAGCTCTATTTCATGTTCATGCGGAAAATGGTGAGGCATACAGTGAGGGATAGAGACTGGAATGAAATTAAGTGGAGAGTGGATTACGTATTAGATATAAAAATTATCAAGTTTTTGTTAGACATCAAACGTATGAAAATCTTTCCTGATCTAGTTGCGGAGTAGGAGTAAGAAGTATCGGATTACAATTGACCTTGAAAAAATGGAGGTAAAGAATGTTTCATGAGGTGTTAATGTACAGCATCAAAATAGCATTAAATAGAACAGTACTTTTTGCAAAGTGTTTTAGAAAAAAAGCGTGATGCAATAAAGTCTTACAGCATTTCCCGCAGTTTCTTGGAATATATTTAAGGACATTTTCATTCACCTTATAGGTTGAGAAAATTTCTGATTATGAAATATATTGTTAAAGACGGGAAACTTAAGTAGAATAAAAGAACAAAAATAGTAGCAAACATTCAAAGTGGAGAACCACTTCGTATACTTCCAAGACTAAGCCTTTAAAACTTAATAATAGAAAAAATTATATCATATTAGAGGCAATGCTGTAGGTTTGACGTTTTATTACCTTTTGTCTAGAAAAACTAAAAGGCAATAGATTAAAGAAAACTGAAGGGGTTGAGAGAGTTGTGGAGGAGTAAAAGTGAGAAATTAGAAGGTAGGGAGAAAGAATGGAGGAACTGAGAAACAATGACCTATTGGTGATATGAAAGAGGGAAGTGCTAGGGAACGAAGGTGGATGAAGTCATATCCACCGCGTGCGTGCGTGCGATAGCTGAGATTATTTCTGAGTTTAGTGTCCTGAACATGGTCACTAATAAGTCTATTGGATCTTCCAGAACAAATTTGTAATGCGATTAAAGTTAAATTTACTATTGTTCATCGCTTTGTTTTATTAGCAGTTTTTAGGCTTGCAAAAAGCTCGTTTTCTATGCAATAACATCATTGCCTCACGGCACCAAGATAGTATGTCACATGAGCGTTTTGTAGACAATATTGAATGAAACCCCGGAATTAGTAGCCGTACGTAGCTGCGAGTGCAAAAAAACTGCTTGGCGAAATTCTCACAGATCTTACTACTATTGTTGTTTTAAACCTGAAATGACATTCATCTAATCATTGAGTAGTTTATACGCCGGATAAATCATTTGATACTCTAAAAGCACTTAGGCAAGGGTCAAAGTTCCTGAAATCATTGATCAGAGGAGTATTGATTCAATGGAACGGTTCTTTTGTTGATGGAAAATGAGGAAAGGTTCAGGAAGATAAAATGCACAAAAAGCCAGTTGGTACCATATGTTTTTGTGCCAAATGAGCCAAAGCGTAATCTCAAATTCCAGCAAAAACTACATCGCCAAGCAAACGCCCCAAAATATTTTTTTCGATGTTTGAAACGCAGAACCTGATGAATAAATTTATTGGAGTGATTAGGATGACCCAGAGTAAATATAGTGCGGAGAGATAAGTTGGAGAAGAGCAAAGAAGGATTCTGTAATAATCTCGATAAAGACATAAAAATCTTTTTGGGAAAGAATAACACATGAAAGAACCAATTTCCTAAGACAGATTAAAGAAAAAATGCAGAAAGAAAGTAGCATAAAATATTATAGTTTTGAAATTCTCCTGAATCTATGCCATCCATGCAACAGATTCCCTTAAGGGTTAATATTTCATTTCCCTCCATCACTGAACAGAATAGAACAAGTTCGCAAAAAAATTGCCCATCCAGTTGGGGACCCAACAGAAGAATCTCTCCTTTACAGAATGATGTATTTAGAAGGGGCGAGCGTTAATACATAATAATAATCTTGTACGACTAGATAAGACCAATTTAGACTGTTTTTACTTTTAAAATAAATTAACTTTATCAAATTATATTTTCTTTACACACAGCAAATGGAAGCTATCAATTATTTCTTCGAGAATAATTTTTCGTCCCTTTTACTCTTTTCTCTCGAAGAATATGATCACGTTAAATTTGTTAATTGAATTATGACGACTTAACCAAAATAACCAGAAATAATTATAAAACATAAAGAGGGTGTCTTAAATTTTTGCATAAGCAACTCCTCAAACTATTACTAAACTACTTATTCGATCTGCCCTTGAATAAAACAAAATACGCCAATACCTCAAAGTATGCCCAAAGCCTCTCCGGTTAGTTTTGATATAAACCTCTCATGAATCCAAGTAGCTATGATACTATGCGTTGGATACACCATGCAGATGTGATCAAGGAAGACCGAAGAGATGATAGCAGTATTGAAATGATGTAGCGTGACAGCAGCATACATTAAGAACTTGCGCCAATTCTTGAAAAATATTCAGAATATCTTTTTGCGCAAAATTTATAAGCTTTGAGAATAATATATGTGTAAATGTCGGTTTGGACAAGAAACGTTTGGTACTGGTCTCTTATACATACCAAAGTATAATAATCCTCTCAAAATGCAATTATTGTTCATTAAAAATCTGTCGACGCATGATTCAATTGAACTCTTCCTAAATTAAATTAATAGAAAAATAACTGACCAAAAATTTAGAACCATTTCCGAAAAATTTATTAATATAATGTATGGAACGAAAAAGAATAGTCTTTCGAATTGGCGAATCGTTTGAATCATTTGTTTGGAAAGAAGAGGAAAGGGTAGCGGAAATATGAAAAAACTTGCAAAAAAAGTTCTTTCACGAGAAAGATGTAGCAGAAAGATGAGATCGAAGTGACCATGGGAACGGAAACAGAGAATTGCCAAGAGGAAACTGTGCCGGAGAGAAAAGACTGAATGGTGGGTGAGCGAGTCTGCCGAGATTAAAGGAAATCTTCAGACGGTGGACGGAAAGAGCAGGATAAAGTGAACAAGATTCCATTAAAAAAGTTACAAATTACGTGAATCGGATTTTTAGACTACTGCATCCGAAAAATAAGCATTACATTAGGGGTAATAATATATATTCAAGGAACTATCTTTTGCGGTATAAATATCATAACCATATCAGTGATTTGAGTGAGGAAGTGCTTGGTATGGCGGACGAAGAGAGGGGTTTATTGGGAGAAATCCTATGGAGGCAGGAAAAGTGGATGAAGGGGGTATTGACCAGCTGTGGGATGTTGAAAACTGTAATAGAGGGGAGAATGTTAGGCAAACGAGGAAAGGGAAGGAACAGGATAGGGATTTTGGACGGGATGAAGGGAGGAAGAAAGTACTCAGAGATGAAGAGGGACATAATATAGAGTAGGATGATAGATTTTGTGTTTTTTTAGGAGTAATAAAATATTTGTTGGTAGTTGTGTCCATCCAAAAACCTACCTTAACCGGTAGATTACCCTAAATCACAGCATTAGGATGATAGGCATAGATTGGAAGTTTTTAAAGAGGGGTGTGGTTAAAAATAAAAAAGTTGAAATTGACTGAAAGGCAAACATACGAGGAAGTGCTGGGCAAGGTGGAGGAGGAGAGAAGATTGTTGGTATAAATCCAAAGAGGGAAGGAAACATAGATGCAGAGCACTTGAGTTGGGAATGGAATGTTAAAGACGGCGATAGAGGATAGAATGTTAGGCAAACGAGGAGATGAAGAGGGGTCTGATGTAGAGTATGATACTGGATATTGTATTTCGTTAGGAATCACAAAATATTTATTTAGTAGCTGTGTTCATCCAAAAACCTACCTTAACCGGTAGATTACCGAGTAATAATAATAATAACAATGATAATAATAATAATAATCAGTGATTTTATACCTGAGGACGGGAAATGAAAGATAATCTGTTAAAAGTGCCTTAGAAGCAAAGGCTGAAGAAATTTCTGAGCTACAGTGAGTAAATATATACCATAGTAAAAATCAATTAATTATGAATTATTATTCCTTTGGTACAATATTACCACCAAAATACCAGGAAGAATTGGTTTCATGATTCGGTGGGATAAGCATTTTTTGCTGAGTTTCATTCAGATCATGTACTGTATTTGAAGAATATTCTCAAAATTATATAATTAAGTAGAAAGGAATACCAAATAAGAATCGCTGCAAAGACAATCTCTATTTTCACTCAGATTAAGTTCTCGAAGATTAGTCTTTTTGCTTTACATGCCTTATAACAACCAGCGTGAAAATTAGAAAAGTTAAATTAATGCTAAAATGTCTAAGCCATAAGGATTCATGAACGGTGTTTAATTAAAATGCATGTACGGAAAAAAGCCATATGGCTGGCGATATCACTCGGAAAATATTTATATTATTAAATTTAATTACAATTTCGCTTCAAGTACATCGATCTACGGGTCTCAAAATATCTGAGTTTGAACGCAAATACCTCGAACACCAAATCACAGCGTTTGCTTAAATTACGAAAACTGGTGTGGAAGAGGTAGAGCCTGGGAGAAAAGGGGCAGAGAAAAGGTTTGGGGAGAAAAGGTGTTCACGACCAGGAGCAGAGAGGAAGACCGATGGGAAATAGGGAAGAAGGAAGAGAAGAGGGTGAGGGAGGCAAGGAAAGGGGTAGAGGGTGCAAGGAGACGTTAGGGGCTAGTTGGGAGGAGGGCGCGAGATAGTTGGCAAGAACCCAAGATCTTTGGAGAACTTTGAAAAGGGATATGAGTTTAAAAGAGAGAGGGAGGGAGAGAGACTAAGAATGTTGTATGAGGAGGAAGAGAAGCTGGGATTGCAGGACTTCCAAGTAAGGGGAAAAAAAACACTGAGAAAGGAGGGAGTGAAGTGCGGGGATGGGGAGTGAGTTTAGGCGCTGCTGAAGTTGTCGTAGCAAGATGGTGTGGGTTGAGAGAGGGAAGGGGGGGACGAGAGATCTATTTCATTGGCCCTATCCAGGAGAAAGCGGGAGTAAGTGTGCCTGGGGATAGGTGTGACGACGCTCTGAAAGTGTAACCAGGAAAGGTACGGGGAAATGGGGAAGGCGTAACATTTCTTTATTCCAAAAAAGAAGAGTTGAAAGGGTTTCCTACGGACATGAGAAGCGGGTCATGAGCGACGACTCTCACTGTTATCGGTTACCGGAAAGTATACTGAAATTCTTCATGTAGGTGTGGAACTCGTGGGTACGCCCAAAGTGTCCATATTTTATCCCTCAGAACGCGCCATCATGTGATGTATTTTCCGGTTAGATTCAATTGCGGCATTGCAGTAACGAGCTGAGTTATTTTAAGGTATCGGAAAATGTTTACATCTGCTTCTACTTAATACCCCGCAAGCCGCCGCAAGGGCATCTGGCGGGGGATGTCAGGGCACCACCCGTGATAAGAAAAAAAATCGCATGCAAAAGCAACAAACAAATCATTGTAGACAATCCATAAACAAAACATTGTAGGCATTCATGCAAAAACCCTTACAACTAACACACATTCAAACACTAAAACTACCAACTAACATACCTACCTACAAATACTCCTGATATTTTTGCAATGTTTAATTTTGTTCCAACTTGTAAATTAAATATTTTTTATATTTCTAAATGTACTTTGCTTTTTTACCATAATGATTTTTTGTTGTTCTGGGAGAGAATGGGTATTTGTTTCTATCTGTCCTGGAATCTACCTCCCTTATTTTATCTTTGTGGTCTGAGCTACCTAAATAGTGTGGGGCCATCATAATAATTCCTGTAGTATCATCGTTAAACTCGTTTAAAGAGGAATAACCTTCCATGCAACAATTTCAGAGTGTAAAAATCATTCGCCTTGACTGGGATTCGAACCCAGATCCCTTAATATCCGGTCGAGTGATTTGTTACTGTTGCGGCATCTCCTGCAGTTTATTTGGAATTTGTCAAAGTATAAACACCATATGTGTTTAAAAGTTGGCTATAACCTCGTGGACTGTGGCGCGTCGCGCACGAATACGAATGCCTGTGAAATTGTATGTAAGACATTTCGTCACATCTAGTTCCTTTAAAAGCCCCAAAATTTCTAGGGATCTGGGTTCGAATCCCAGTCAAGGCGAATGATTTTTACACTCTGAAATTGCTGCATTGAAATGGACATTAAAGGATGACTCCGTTAAAAGTTACTGTTGCGGCATCTCCCGCAGTTTCTTTGGAATTAGCAATAACCTTCTAGTAAACTGCACGTGAAATCATCGATCTTGTTTTTCTGTACATGGCCTACTGAATGATGCCAATAATATTTAGGAATTCGTTTGCATTCCTTTGTTTTTTCAAAGTATAGACACTAGTCAGTTTATTCATCGTATTTGCATAGGAGAGTAGTAAGGAACAAATTGAAATTCAATTTTATGATTAGTCGTAAATCAAAATTGGATTGCGGTAAGTAGTTTTTTCACCGTGAAACCTTTACTAAATTCTTTTCATTTTGCTTTCCTCTCTCATATTCTCCAGTCGATAGATTCTCTAATTATGACGTGAACCACTGTGCCTCCCAACAACTGCGGCTATTATCCATAACACACAGTAGTTGAATGGTAAACTCCATAGATTATATAATTTGAGTAGTTACGAGTTCATATAACAGCATTTGTTGCCCGCCTCAAAAACAAATAAAGCAAAAGAAGCATGCTGGAAGACGCAGTGTGAGGATATGGAAAGTCTGCAGAGGAAGGGCGAAATCGGTACGCTATACAGCAAAGTTAAATCGTTATCGGGAAGTAAAAAAGGAAGAGCTATGATAACAGTTAGAGATAAGGTGGGTAAGGTAATAGTTGACGCAGGAAAGATCCAAGAGAGATGGAAGGAGTATATAGAAGAACTGTATAGTAAAGAACTAAGACCAACAAAGTTAGATATTGACAAAGAAAATGACGTAGAGGAAGACAGCTTAGGTCCAGGCATACTAGGCAATGAGATAGAAAGGGAATTAAGGGAGATGAAACTAAATAAGGCCGTGGGAGTAGATAACATTCCCGTGGAACTTTTAAAATGCTTAGGAAAATGCGGGGGGAAGAGGCTATATGGGCTGATCCGTAGTATTTATTAGGAGGGAATCTGGCCGGAAGACTTTGTGAGATCAGTTTTAGTTCCTATTCCAAAAAAGGTAAAGGCCACGTCATGTGAGGACTATTGGACAATTAGTTTGATATCCCACGCAGCTAAAGTTGTTCTCAGGATCATAAAACAAAGGAAAGAGAGTAGGGCAAATGATTACTTAGGGGATGATAGGTTTGGGTTTAGGAAGGGGAGAGGTACGCGTGATGCCATTGCAGCTATGAGATTATTAATCGAGAGGAATATAGAACACAACCAGGAGGTATTTGCCTGTTTCGTAGACTTCCAAAACGCGTTTGATAGAGTGAATTGGGAAAAAATAATGAGTATATTGCAGAAATTAGGAATAGATTGGAGGGAAAGGAGGCTAATCCGCAGCCTGTACATGTCTCAGACTGATCAGGTGCGGGTGGGAAACGGGGAGTCCGGAAGGGAAGCGTTAGGAAGAGGTGTAAGGCAGGGTTGCCCATTATTACCGTTGCGGTTCAACCTGTATGCAGAGGAAATGATTAAAGAGGCATGGGAAGAACTCGAGGTAGGAATGAAAGTGGGCGGGGAATTCGTAATATCAGTTAGCTTTACTGATGACCAAGCTTTAGTTTGTCAGTAAGCCAAGGGGGTGCAAGCATTGCTGAGTGAATTGGAAATTCAGTGCGACTGGTATGGGATGAGAATCAATATTAATAAAACAAAGGTTATCCGATTTTCTAGAAAGAAAAAGGCTAAGCTAAACATTAAAATAGAAGGGCAAAAACTAAAGCAGGTAGAACAGTTAACGTATCTCGGTAGTGTTTTGTACCAACACGGTCAAAGTAGTAGGGACGTAAGGAGAAGAATTGCGCTCGGCAAAGAGGCTTTCACAAGGAGGAGGGAGGTAATGACAGGGACGTTGAGTAAGGATAATATGAAAAGACTCGTAAAAACTTTGATATGGAGTGTAGCTTTGCACGGCGCGGAAACGTGGTCATTGAAGCAGGAAGATAGACGTAGACTGGAGGCTTTTGAAATGTGATGGTTGAGAAGAATGGAGAAGGTGAAATGGACAGAGAAGAAAACAAATGAGGAAGTTTTTGGTATGGTGGGCGAAGAGAGTGGTTTGTTGGGGGAAATCCTATGGAGGCAGGAAAAGTGGATGAAGGGTGTATTGACCGGCAGTGGGATGTTGAAGACTGTGATAGAGGGGAGAATGTTAGGCAAACGAGGTAAAGGAAGGAACAGGATAGGGATGCTGGACGGGATGAACGGAGGAAGAAGCTCAGAGAAACTCAGTGCGACAGGTATGGGATGAGAATCAATATTAATAAAACAAAGGTTATGCGATTTTCTAGAAAGAAAAAGGCTAAGCTTAACATTGAAATAGGAGGGCAAAAACTAGAGCAGGTAGAACAGTTTACGTATCTCGTTAGTGTTTTGGACCAACACAGTCAAAGTAGTAGGGACGTAAGGAGAAGAATTGCGCTAGGCAAAGAGGCTTTCACAAGGAGGAGGGGGGTTTGTTGGGAGCAATCCTATGGAGGCAGAAAAAGTGGATGAAGGGGGTGTTGACCGGCAGTGGGATGTTGAAGATTGTGATAGAGGGTAGAATGTTGGGCAAAAGAGGAAAGGGAAGGAACAGGATAGGGATGTTGGACGGGATGAAGGGAGGAAGAAAGTACTCAGAGATGAAGAGGGACCTATTATAGAGTAGGATGATAGATTTTGTGTTTTTTTAGGAGTAATAAAATATTTGTTGGTAGTTGTGTCCATCCAAAAACCTACCTTAACCGGTAGATTACCCTAAATCACAGCATTAGGATGATAGGCATAGATTGGAAGTTTTTAAAGAGGGGTGTGGTTAAAAATAAAAAAGTTGAAATTGACTGAAAGGCAAACATACGAGGAAGTGCTGGGCAAGGTGGAGGAGGAAAGAGGATTGTTGGTATAAATCCAAAGAGGGACGGAAACATAGATGCAGAGCACTTGAGTTGGGAATGGAATGTTAAAGACGGTGATAGAGGATAGAATGTTAGGCAAACGAGGAAGGGGTAAGAATAGGATAGCGATGTGGGACGGGATTCAGGTAGGAAGGAAGTGTATGAAGAGGGTCTTGTTGTAAGGTCAGGATGTGTTTTGTTAGGATAGACAAGGGTATTGTACTTTTGGGTAGCTTGTGTTCATCCAAAACTTACATTACTCGGTTGATGATCTATTAAAATAATAATTACTGTCCTTCCCAATCTTAATTGTAAAGTTATCTCCATTATTTCAGCTAGAGATCATAAGACTAGTTATAATTTTATTTTGAGTCTGAATCTCGTAACCTTTCCCAAACAATTACTAACGCGAGCGGAACTTTTCCTTTCTTGCTAAATTTTGTTTTGACGTTTACAAGCCGCAGGTTGATTTTATACCCGCTACCCTCCGAATGCCGCATACTATTGCACCTTATTCGATAACTAAATGAAAGTTCAAACGTTATAATGAACATTCCAGCTGTATTCGTTTCTTTATTATAGCTGACAATCAGCCTTCAACGTGCTACTGTCTATGTTTTTCATATTACTGTGCCAATAAATATGTGCTTGTCATCTGCCACCGTGAATCAATTCAATCTCCTAGAATTGTAGGCTTACACTCCATTTCGCATTTGTCATGAACTTTCTTGTGGTCCATAAAAGGAAAAACGTTCGTTTTCTCTTCAACATATGACTTTGTAAGAAAGGGGGCCTTTTATAAAATACGGAAGACTAATAGTTCCTAGCAGAGTCATGATTATACGGCGTTTAACACCCTTTATTAGAGTTGGGCGAACATATTTGACAGGTAACATAGAATTTTTATACTGTGTATTCACGTGCAACTAGTTTTACCTACGTATTTAAATATTGGAATACGCGTCCGTTGTTCAAACTTTGCCTTCCGTGCTCTGTCAGATAGGAATTCCATCACGTTGGCTTACAGATTAAAAATAATTTCATGAATAAATCTTCAAGAGTAGAAGCAATTGGAATAAGCAAAAGTAAATAAAAATGATTGCGATTCAACAGAAAAGTTGAATAAGCACTATGGGGCAAATATTGGGTTTATTCACTCAGACACCTTAATTGGAATGTGCCTCAAAGTTAGGGCAAAAGAAATTAATTGAGGTGAATTAGATAAGACCTGGAGTGATATTTGTTATAAATACTGAAAGAGTACTCTTTACTTTTGGAATTACCAGTGAAAGCTTGGCATAAAAATTGAGGGTTTGTTTTGCTAAAATAATTCTAAAACCTGTTTGGGAAGAAAACTATTTATACCTAGCGATGCAATATGACAAGTTTATTAAATTTATAAGTAGCTAAAATATATTTTTGCAAAACGGGTAATATTTGTGTATTTAATATTTTAGTAAATATTTAAATGAAAGTATATTTGTGAGAGGCATTTATAAGAAAAATGGAATATAAATGCAAGCTACTAATGTCTCATATAATAAATGGATATTATGCCACCTAAAAACTTGAAACTTCGATGTAATCTGTGATTCAAGTATTTGTAATGTCATTCCATTTTACTTGAAAATTAAATTGTTCATGTTCAACTACCAATATTCAAATGGAAAAGTTAGAAAGTTTAAGAAACCATAATTCGTTAAAAGTCTTTGAATTGATTAATAGACTCCAACACAATTGCAATAGCTGGGAGCGCAAAGAATGGAAAACACTCTTATTGATCCTAGGCTTTATATAAAAATATTTGTTAGCACTAGAAATATGAATTTCAATGCAACAATTTCAGAGTGTAAAAATCATTCGCCTTGACTGGGATTCGAACCCGTTTAATTCCTCAATGAATAAAATATTTTAATCACAATTTTCCTCGAAACTATCTTAGTAAACGTGATGACTAGATATGACTACCACGGGTACTTACGAAGTAAGAACCAATAGCTCTTCACACAGGAGAATACGAAGAAAGAAGTTATCCAACCCTGCACCTTATTTTCCTAGCTATGCCGAGAGATATGAGGTTTAGTCTCCATCCACTCTCTTGATGACTGCAACAACGAATGCGGACGATATAATCAAGTGTGAAATCAAGTTTGAGCCTTACATCAGGGCGAGTTTTAAAAGTCCATAAATCACGGAGGAAAGGAAAAAAAATGCAACATAAGCGCTTAATAAAATAAGAATGCATGGGCCGCGAAGATGGATGGCACACGAACAGACATCTAGCTAACCCTGTACTAAATAAAACATAACAAAGGGAGCCACTATTAATGACTCTGTCGATTAGAATAAAACAATTCTTCCGCGACCTCTGTGCAGAAATCAATCGGCATAAGCGTTCCGCTGACCCTTAATGCGTGAAATTGTGGTAAGCGATCCAAAGGCCCACGATTGCTGACCCTCAAAAAGAATAGCCAGGAAATGAAAACATATGCGTAAGATGTCAAGTTAAAATGGAGGGATGATTCATCTTCGATCGAGGCTCGCTTAAAAGGCATGATAAAATTCTCGCGCAAATTCCTCTCATCCGATTATAGAGGCGCCTCTGAAAATAGTATCCCTTGTAGGAAAAAATTTCGCTATTGATATTTTTTTATAAATTGCTATACAGCGAGGGGAAAGCTCGAGAGAAAGTTGACGAGCCTGCAACCCGAGGTGGGCCAATGAAAGGATAACGACAAAACAGGCGGGGCCTTCCGCTGTGAAGCGACGTGCGGACGTGCCGAAATATTTCAGTGAAATATTGGGAATAAAAGTGAGCGTAAAGAGCTGAAAGGATAAATGAAAAATGTGGAAGGCGATGCAAAGGAATGGAGAATGTGAAGGGATTGTAAATTAGTCCAGCCCATTATGAAAAACATTGAAATTGCTAAGTATGTTGTATCTGGGCTGTAAATCAAACTTTTTACGGAAAGAATGACATTTAAATCATTTTTTCACCGCAGTAAAATTTGAATTTAATTTAAATATGCAATTCATTATTAGCAAATTTTCAAAATTCAAGCACAATTTCTTTGCTCTCCATACGTTTAGGATGTTTTATGCGTCCCCTGGGATTCTGACGTTTTCTTTGATAGCCATCAGATTCATTGGTGCCCGAACCATCACAAGTGAAACACCATCCATTCCCGAATCGATAATCGAACCGGCGCCCTTATGATTAGGAGGCGGTTGCATCGCCAAGTTGAATAACTCAACCGACTTTGTATGTTGGGCGAGACTAAGGATTTGGAATGCCTATCAATGGAACATTAAATTAAGTTATATTGGGCAACGAATTCATTGATTTAGTCACAGAAAATAGTATAACTCCGACTATTGGATGGCCGTTGTTGGCCAACGTTGGGGAGGGAGAGTCTGTTTTTTCGAAGAGTGACGTTACCTTTTGAAATTCTAACGCCTGTTTAACGATTGGTCATTCAACGGGTGGGGGCACCCATTTCAGTGGTGGACGGTCGTACTTACTATCGGGCCGGTGCTAGTCCTTTCGCCGCTTGCTCTCAAACCAAATACCAACCCCATTCTACGCCGTTGAAATAACTCTCATTGCCATACCGGGGTCTCGTTAGGTGGCGTCTAAAACCAAGAATTTTTACGATGAATCGCACTTTTGCTCCATTATGGCGTATGCTTGGACAAAGAAGGTAATCCAACTGCTATCTGATTTTAACGCAATAATTCCCGATTGTCGTCAAAAACAAAAAAAAATTAAAATATAATTTCTTTTTGTTCATTTAAAATATTGATTTTACGAATTGAGACCGGAATTATATGTTATTATAAAATTATCATTTGCTTCCCTTTGATCCCTTTTTGATGATTCATTTTGGAAATCACTGTGCTTAGCATCGTGGTC
This sequence comes from Hetaerina americana, assembly GCF_022747635.1. Classification (NCBI taxonomy): domain Eukaryota; kingdom Metazoa; phylum Arthropoda; class Insecta; order Odonata; family Calopterygidae; genus Hetaerina; species Hetaerina americana. Next base: position 68,315,846 of record NW_027287205.1, on the reverse strand, counting down.
AGAATCCCCCACCATCCGGAATTCGACCCTCGATCCGCGGCATTAAGGTGATGGTGAATTTTGAGATTAAAACCTTGGTCATAAAATAAATTGGTATTTCTATGCATTTTTATCGCAATGTGAGTTTTAAAAAGAGTAAATCTTGGAAATACAGGTACCGAGGTGGCCTGGTATATGTATTTCTGTAATGCAAAACGGTAAATGTCTCATTCAAACCAAGGAGGAAAAAACATTTTATTTCGATCTTAAAACATATTAGCCTACGCACTTGGCTATTCGTTCGGTGAACAAATGATCTTTTGCTGAATTGAAAAATCAAATAATCAAATCCCTCTCACCAAAAGGAAGGAACTTTTGCCAACGGATATTAATTATCTAGCGGTTAAGATAGGCTTGGATGGACACAGTTACCAAAAGATTATCTTTTTTCTCCTAACAAACCACAACCCGAATTTCCAACGGATATTGTGCTTAAATTTGATGTTTGACATTATACATATACCGGTAAATAAGTAAACATCCAGTTTAATGTTATTGATAGTCACCCTACTAAAACTTAGTTTTTAGTAATTTCCTAAAATCAATTAATTATTGCGTACCCCAAGGGCCTTCTTCCCTGCCCTCGTGTATTTAAAAGGTCTATTTGCTACCTACGTGTTCCTTGCTTAAAGGTCGGACTTTCTTTAAGACTTACGATATCGCATTACTTCTTCACCTACCTTCTTTACCTTCCTCGAATTCCCTCGAGCATATCTCCCTCTTTCCTCGCGTATTGCCACAAAAGCCTCCAGATAAGAAAAACAGACATTTTTGGTATATTTTGAAACATACGAGTATAAGTGCCTTTTCCTCGCCAAATGAAAATATAGGAATTGCACAAATCCTTCTTCGAATTCTGTGCAATTATTGGTTTTCCTATTATGTCAAGTAAGTTAAATAATCCTGCATTGAATAAGTGCTCAATATTATCTCTTGGGTCATTCTAATATTTTAGAAAGGCGAAACTCACACCGCTGCTTCCGCATTATACCGTATTTATGAAATGCGCAGGGAATCCTAATAGTTCATTTAATAGATAAATAGCAAAAGGATAATGAGCGAATCACACAAAATATATACCAACGGATATTGACCAGATGGATTTCAATTCGATTTGAAAGACTTTAATGCAGCCGGCCTATCTAATTTTTAAGTCGCCTTGATGGCTGTGTCTTAAAACTACGAATCTATGTATGAGTCTTGGTAGGTTGAGAAAAGTCGTTCAAAGGGACGTTAAAATTCTTAGTACCCCTTCATCATATTTCCACAGAGAAAGAGTTATTGCTAATTGCAAGAGTAAAAATAAATATTGTTTGTGCATTATTAAATCGATCCTTTTTAGAAGGCATTTTAAATTAGATTTGAGACACTGGCATTCGGATATAGGCTGTCAATCAAGCGGATACGGTTTGTTGGAATGCTGAAGCCAAAAACGGGTGAGATAGAGCCAAAAGATGGGATGGTCTAAGTGGACGGATATTTTAGATTTCAATCACACAGCTGCTAACGACCAAACGACATAAGTCCTGCAAAATATATATTGGGATATCAGCATAACACTTTTGAAGCCATGGCCTTCAAGTGATGTTTTTTTCAGGCCCATGATATGAGACAGGTGTGGCACGTACATTCGGAAAAAGAATTCGATCTTCTTAGAGTAGAACGTTTTCTATTTAGTAGTCTACCGATTAAGGTAGGTTGTGGATGCACCACGATTAAATATCGCTAAAAATTTTAGCTTCGTTCAATATGCAAAAGATGGTTCCACACACACATACAAGAATAAACTGATCTTCAATTCCACATGCGTTCTAGTTACCTTCATTCCGTCCAACATCGATATCATTTCCACTCTCCACTTTGCTCTCCCCACGTTATTCCCTACCTCACAACCTTCAAAATGTTATCGTCAATTAAAATACTCAGCATCCACTTTTCCTGCCGCCTTTGGAATACTCCCCGCAAAGCTCTCTTCTCCCTCACAGTATCTAGTACCTCTCCATTTATTTTCCTTTACGTGCATTTCACTTTTTTGAATCATTCTCCACAGCAATTCTCAAAAGCGGTTTTTTAAAATAAAAATTGTCAGTATTAAAGGCCCTAAAAATTTTTTTCAAGAGTTTTAAGAGACTACTTACGCAAGACAGATAATTTGTCTCAACCATTATCACTCGTCCAAAAGATTCCTAATAAATCGTATGAAACTGGGTATACTGAGGGTCACCTGGGGATTACGGAGATGAACGAAAACTAAATCGCATATATTTTAATAACACTATATATTTTAATAAAGCTTTATTTAATATTCTGACATTGTTATAGAACTTGTTGGTTTCAATTATTCATTGATCAATAACGGCTGGAGGAAATAGAATTACTGCTGGTAGATTCAGCCGAGATAATTGAAGAATAATACGTAGATACAACTGAAAGTACTATATGCAGTCTTTTCAGCCTCTGTGCTTTAGACAGCCACAAAAAAATCCGATCGAGGTGCAGAATTGTTTTAGTACTTCTCAAACTTAAGAGTTAGGAAATAGAGAAAAATGTATCTACCGGAAACCATTTAAATTGCATACGATCAAAAAAACTAAATAGTATTATCAGCTAAGATGCTCAATTTTTGTTCCTAATAGTTGAAAATACAACGCATCCTTGATCTTCAACACATTATCTCTTTCTGCAGCAGTATAAATATTGGCAAAAAATCAGATGAGAACCCCAGCTGCAAGAATAAGTGTATGATAGGGACATGGATACGACAATAAAGCCAATACAATTGCCAAACGAGAAATGGGAAATGACAATTTCCGTACCACATGCTCGTTTAAATTTGGATGGAAAGCAATTTTGAATTACTTCAGCGATCATTGCAAAGTAATATATGAGATAGATAAGGGTAGTCAACATGATGCAGATCGTATTACAGACATTTCAATAAAATTTATTAAAAATGCCATTGTACAAGGGCTTTCAATCAAGTAACTTAGGTTTACTGTAGCGAGCGAAGTAGTGGAGGGATCCGAATTTTTGCTGCATTGACACACATTAGGGCAGTATGTCTCTAGCTGCAGTGTTTGGTGCTTGAAAATTTCAGTGCTAACTGCAGAGTTTTCGTTTGTTTGCAGTAGCGAATCACAATGAACAATACAATTCGAAATTCCGCAAACGTAAAATCCGTTTAGTGATAAAGTTTTTAGAGTAAATTAACTCCAAAGCTGCAGACATTCATCAGAAAATGTATGCTGTGCACCAACTAAGTGATTAGTAACAGTGTTGTACATTCGTGGTGTTATAAGCTCAAGAGTGAATGGCCAAATGTCAATGATGTCCAAGAACTGGCCATCCGTCAGTTCATCTGCCACAATTCTAAGCCGACCACTGCGGTCCTCCTCGTGAATATTCGTGCGGCCATTTTTCAACTGAATGCACCACTACCTCACTCCGTCTTTATTCGTTATTCCGTCTCCGCACATTTTACATAATTGCCCATGACTCAAATCGGCGTTTGGGTTTTTACCAATAAATCACAGATCGTACTTCAAAACTCGCGGGATTTTCTATTTCAACGCACACGTTAACAGTTCCCAGTGAGGAAAGTCGAGGAACAATAGCGTGTGCACTACAACAGCAGGATGCGTATTACATTTAGCAACGTTTAGACACCGAGATGGTGACTCTAGCCATACCCACCGCCACGATAGGTCGAAACGTAAATTATATTCTTGACAGCCTTCGTAAATTCTGTCAAGTATTCACGGGGAAATGTGACTTGTAGTTATCATAAAATAAGTATATTGAATGATTTTAGCGCATTATACGTGCTAATAATCGAGTGAGTTTCAAAAAACGTCGTGGCGAGGAAAAAGATCGTGGCGCATTACAGTTAAACAACCAAAAATGACAGCTGCGAGTAAACAATTGAGTTTGGTTCGCTAAGGGATAAGTAACACCAGTTAAAAGCAGCTACTAAAAAAGTGAACCAGTTAATAATGAATGACTTGGAGTGTTAATCTAAATGAGTCTAAAGCATGACTCTTGAAGTGAAAAATATTTCAATTAGGCTAAACAGAAAAGAATTCTCCATGAGCCCGGCTGTTAACTGCTAAAGGCTTCTACAAGTCGTCGAGATGACTCAAGGAATAAATCACCACAGCTGGGGAAGACGTCTACGGCACTGCGGCGTACGAGTATACCTCTTAACCTCTTTCAGTAGTTGTATACTCAATGTATAAATACCGGAATCGTGAGAGCCATTTCAATAATATTTGATCTCAGTATTAATATTATTTGGAATTTAGTTTCAATGAACTGAAGGAAAGATCAGTAATTAAAGATCCCTGAATATTTTTTTCATAAAATAATTAGGTATTATTTTGGGCGGGTAAATAATACTCCATTCAACTTTTATCAATTGAATTTTGAATACAGATAATGTACACAATAGCTAGCAATATCAAATAAGAACAGCAGCAGTTTGGATTTCAAAAATTAGAATTGTGATATAAAATGAAAGAAAAACATAACTATTTAAAACAAAGATTTATTTATACATAATGTTTAAACTATTATCAAAAATTGGGTTAAAATCAACTGTGTACTTCTTTTAGTTTATTTGTATCCTTCCCAATAACAAAAATATGCAAATGTGGACTATGAAATATGTGTTGTTGATACTTTTGGTTTTACATCGTATGAATGGAACGACTGAGAAACGCGTATGTAATTTTCTCCCCACTCACTTTTATATAAATTTAAATTAATATATTTTTTTCTTATTCTGTCATTGGTTAATAAAATATTGTTAAAGAGTAAACAATTGGCAAATAATTCATTAAGGACATTTTTTTCATGGGAGAAAAGTAAATTGTTTAGGCAGCATTTATGTTATTTATGAGAGAAGCAAAATGAAATAGAGGAAAAACGTCTTTCAGTAAATTGTGTAAACTCAGTAATAATCATAAATCACAAAAAATGCATACGATGGCTAGCATATTGACAATATTTAAGCACAACATAAAGAAATTTACGAAAAGGGTGAAATGGAAGTGGTGAGAAACGATGGGAAACTGGAGGCAGAGAGGAAAGAAGTTCATTGGGGGAAGTAAAGAACAAAGGAAGCCATTAGCCGCAAATGAAAATTCCCAAAGAATTGCCCAAGAGAGATAAGAAGGTGGAAAATGCCACTGTGAGGGGTAGTTGGAGAAGAACGAAGTAGAAGTTTGCGAATTAGAGAGCGAATTGAAGGCATAAAGAAGAGGAAACGGCCTGGCACGTGAAAGCAGAAAGCGTTAAAGATATAATATGTTATTGGAGGACTATAGGAGAGCGGAGGTGCAATAAAATATGATAGATAGATAAAAGGTAAAATGAAGTTATAAAAGGAAACACATTACGGAACACCACTTGATACTGAGTGGTTTAATCCTCTAGTAGACGCACAAGAGTTAATACATTCAAATATCATCTGTAGAAAGAAATCTTACTCCCTGTATATTACGATTTACACAATTTGTATAAAACCATCTAGATACTTAGATAGCTTGGAGAGGAACATTAAATGAAGAAATGTATTATAGGAGAATAGAAAATAGAAAAGACAAATTAATAGCGATGAGCGAAATGGTGACTGATTGACATAGAGGTTCAGGAAGTATACTGCTTTTGTGGTAAACATATTATGTATATATATATATAACACTTTTTGAAAGTCTCACGGACGTGAATAATAATGTATAACACTTAACACTAGTGGTCACAGACAAAAACACAGAAACACACAAAAAAGAGACTCACTATTTTTCGAATTTTCGGTGGTCGTTACCACCTTTATCAAGGAAGAGAGGGACAGAACCGAGTTCTGTCCTCCCTCTCTTCCTTGATAAAGGTGGTAACGACCACCGAAAATTCGAAAAATAGTGAGTCTCTTTTTTGTGTGTTTCTGTGTTTTTGTCTGTGTCCACTAGTGCTAAGTGTTATATGTTATATATATATATATATATATATGTATATATATAATATATACATACATATCCATATGCACGCATGCATACACGTGTTATATATATATATATATATATATATATATATATATATATATATATATATATATATATATATATATATATATATATATATATATAATATATACATACATATCCATATGCACGCATGCATACACGTGTTATATATATATATATATATATATATATATATAATTGAAACACAAAAACCCACCATATGGCGAACAAATATCCATTCACATGAAAATAGATATGAGGGAAAGGGATGGAAACAAATGTAAAGGACGAACACTGGAGAGGTGGGGAAGGCGGAATCAAGGATGTCACTTACGAAATAATACTTCCATGACCGGGACTTGAACGCCGGATCTTTCGACTTTCCGGGCGGATGCTCTTTAAGTACATATATAATCCATCCCATGGGCTACAACCTTGAGGTGGTGGAATGGCTTGCGCGTTTTTATAACCCTTACAGCTGTTCTATCGGAATCAATGATAATTGCTCCTAGTAGGGTTACCCATGCCCGATAGATCGAAGGTTAGGATACAGACGTTAGTTAAACCACGCAGTTTCTGTAACTCAGTGACGCGGCTGCTAAGGCTTTTAACCCCCGTGGGGTGGTCATTGAGTGATGGTGTCACATTAAAAACACTATTCAGACTGGCAAAGGGAAACTACCTCAACTATTATTTCCATAACTTTTATGACGGAAAGTGCAGGCAATACGAGTACTGGTAGCTACGAGACTCGGCTAAATCGGCTTCTTGTCGTGCCCGGCAGCGAGAGAGGCTTCCGCGGTCATTCTCTCACGAAATCCTTAAAAAGCAAAAACGATAGCAGCAGTAGAGAAGACTTAGAAAGGAAAGAATTACTTACTACTAATATGAATTTTCAATGCCAATGTAGGGCAAGCAATGGGTATATTTTTACTCATTCAATGTAGCACCCAATAAAAAAGATAAAACAGAGGTGAAGGGATAGGAAATAGAATATAGAAGTACTACCTGGCAACACAAGCAAGTAGTATTCAGCAGGCTGCAGAAAAAATCTCAAGTATAGGAAGAGAGCTGTATATTATTGAGAAAAAATAAAATTAAAGCAAATAACGGATATTTAAATCCGCATTATAAAATATATAAACGTTTATTAAAAAAGTACAAGAAAGTCATGGATTATGGATGAAATAATTAGGAGAATAGATGAGAGAAGGAAATGAAAGAATTTAAACATAAAGTTAGGCAAAAGGAAGTATAAATAGTTAAATAATATTTTGAGATAAGTTACAAATAAAGACAAATAAGTAGGAGGGAAGACGCAGTGCGAGGATATGAATAGTTTCCTAAGGAAGGGAGAATTGGTGTGCCGTACGAAAAGGTTAAAACACTATCGAGAAGTAAGAAGGGGTGATGCGTTAGCAGTTAGCCATAAATCGGGTAATATATTAGTTGAAACAGAAAAGATGCAGGGGAGATGGAAGAAATATACGGTAAAGAACTTGGGCCAACAAGTTTAAACATAGAAAAGGAACATGACGTAGAGGAAGATGGCTTAGGTCCAGGCATACTCAACAATGAGATAAAAAGGGCATTAAGGGAGATGAAATCAAATAAGGTCGAGGGGGTAGACAACATTCCTGCGAAAATATTGAAAGGTTTAGGAAAATGTGGTAGGAAGAGAGTATATGGACTGATTCGTAATACCTATGAGGATGGAATCTGGCCGAAAGATTTTGTGAAAATAGTTTTATTTCCGATAAAGAAAAAGGGTAAATACTACATTATATGGGGAGAAAAGAGCAATGAGTTTGATTTCCCAAGCAGCTTAAGTTATTCTTAGAATCATCAACAAAAAATGGAGAGCAGGACAAATGATTACTTAGGGGATGATCAGGGTGGGTTTAGGAAGGGGAGAGGTCTGCGCGATACCTTTGCAGTAATGAGATCACTAATCGAGTGGAAAATAAATTACAATCAGGACGTATTTGCCTGTGTCGTATATCGAAAAGGTACTTGATAGAGTGAATTGGGAAAAACTACGAGGTTATGGAAAGTTTGAAAAGGAAATGTGATAAAGAAGAAGGTCAAAATACTATCGGGAATTGATAACTGAAGATCTGTGTTAGCAGTTAGAGATTATTCGATTGAAAGAGTAATTAAAACAACAGATCCACGCGGAATGGTAGAAATATATAGAAGAACATTTCGGTTAGTAATTAAGTAAAGGTAAATAAGCAAATTTTCTCTTTTTATTTCTTCCAATTCTCTTTGATCTTTTCTATTTCAATTACTATCTTACCCCACTTATTTCAAACTGTTAACACAGTTCTTCCTTTATTATTTTCCATTAGCATTTTAACCTTTTTGTATAGGGCACCAATTTCACCCTTATCATGCAAACATACCATATCTTTGCACTGTGTCTTCTATCATGCTCTGCCATGTCACCTGGCATTTTCCATATATACCTACGCCTCTAGTGGTGTCTAAACCAAGTGTTGGTATGACTAACCTCTGCCTCCTCCAGAACTCAATTCCTTTCTCCCCGCGGCCATTCCTTGTACCTAAACTGTAGCGCCCCACCTCATCACCATCTTTTCCTTCACCTACCGTCGCATTCCCATCCCCCGTCACTATAAAATATTTCCCTGAAGGCACACATGCTTTTCTTACTACTACTCACAAGAACAAGGGCTAAGATTATGTCCTATAACTCTTCGTATATTCTATTCACTTCTTCCTCCATATGATTGCTTGGTGGTATGTCATATATACCTAAACAAAGAGCAAGTATGTCAGTCCTGCTTTTATCTCTGTTCGTAATATTCTATCCAATGATTGTTCCATGTTGACTACGTTTCTGCTTACCTTTTTTAAAATATTATGGCTACCCCTTTATGGCTCCCGTCCACTCTGTTGTATATTATTCTATTACTCTCACTCCAGTAATTCCAGCTATCCTACCATCTCACCACGCATTGGCCTAAAATATCTATATTTCCTCTTTCTACTCCCCTTCCTTTAAATTGTTTAGTTTTCGTGTCCTGAACATTATCCTATATCTTATATATCCTGAACATTACAAGTTCCTATTTCAACTAATTTGGTCTTCTTCTTCTACAAATCCTGTCCTGCTTTTATCAGTTTTACTTTGCAAGACTTATATTCAGATTTGATAATTTAACAGAATATTTACATAATTCAAATATATAACAAGGAATAAGGAAAATAGGTGAATTAATTGATGATATACGCTCATGAGTAATAGTTATGGAAGAATTTGGGGTAAATTTGCAATTCTTTGATAGTAAATATTTGATAAAAGTAGACTAAGACAAACGAGATGGGTATCAATTACATTGGAATGCTCCAGAAAAATAGCACGCATGTTTTAAAAAAATCGGATATGTTTTACTGCGTCAAGGTATCCTTCACGTCCAGGCTGGAGTGATGGAAGATACTCAGACGGGAATTCAGAAAGGGGTGAGAAATAACGCGATTTGAAGGGGAAGAGAAAGGAAGAAAAAGGGTTTTATATATGGCAATGGGAGCCAACTGGATCGACAATGGAGTTAAATGTCGTCGAAGACCTCTGAAGATGGAGTGAATGGAGAAAGTAGGCCGAAGAAATAACCCATATTAATCGCCGCGGGGGCGAAAGGAGAGAAAATATAGGGCGGAAGCACGAAGCGAGGGCCTAAAAACGGGCGATAAAAGTCGTCGAGTGATCGTAGAACATCTTGAATGGGACGAGAGAATAAATCACCGTGAAAACAGTGAGGGTGGAGCTTATATTTTATTTAGCCCGGGCTAGTGCTTAGAAATTTCGTCTTGACTGAAATGGACCGGCAAAAAGACGTCTAAATTTCTCGGAAAGGATCGCGTTTTGTGACACGCGACGGGGAATATTCCGTAAAAATGCCTCGCCTCAGGGTTCTCTCTCATCTCCCCTACCGTAGTTATTTTTCCCTAGCAAAATATTCCAAAGGAAAATCGCAACTCTTTTCAAAAGAAAAACAGTTTTGCTAAAGAATCGCCTCTGATGTCAAAATCATATGAAATGTAAAATTGTTCCTCATATGAAAATGAAATTGTCTAGCAGCTAAAAAAATTCCTTTTCTTAACGCAATGCTGGAAGGTGCTTGGTGATGATCTGTTAAATTTTTACTTCGAACAGGCTCTAACTAGAGCTTTTAAGAAACATGTATACAATTTAATGTTCTACGTCATATATTTTGCTAATAAATTTATCGCATAGTAAAACTGCAAAAATGTAAGAGATTTATTTTAAAATATCGCTAATAATTAAAATATATCTGAAGACCCATGAAGCGTTATTTAATGTGTGAAAGGCAGCTCTGTATTAGTATCTTTCTATGCAGCGGAAAACCTCAACTATTAAAACACCGTATGGGGGAGACATTTAGAGTTACAATACAAAGTAAAGCGCGTTTTACCCATTATTAAAATGTTTAATCGCTGCTTTATGCACATAATGCATCATTCCTCAGCTTTTGATGCCTAGAAATCCATCTGATACTCCTAGATTTCAAAGATTCACAATAATTATAATTTTTTTCTTGTTGACTACTTTCTAATAAATGAATTTTATATAACTCCGATTTCTCAATAATTAATAGCGTAGTTTCAGGTGTGATATGGTGGAATTTAAACACAATAATAAACAAATGTTACAACTTTTTTACAATGTGGAATAATGTAAATACTTTTCACCATTATTGTCAAGTGCTGCTTCAATTAAAGAAATTAATTTCACGTAAATGCACTAGTTTATATCACTACATAATTACTGTGGCCACTCTTTACTTAATTCATAAGTTAAAATTAATTTTGCTTCCAATGATTCCATTTAATGCACTCGTTGTACTCGTTGTGCAACTATGAGTACAAAAGTGTAAATGGGATACTTCATAATTAAAAAGTTCTCCAATTGATGCAAAGGTTAACTGTTGCGAGCGAAATGCGTTTTAAATTATGTATTTATCAATGTTATGTTAAACTCATGTCCTAAACACAAATGTTGCTCCAGGGGTTGGTCTTTCGAAGCATTGAAATATGCAATGTAAGAGAATGAAAGATGGCAAAACCAAATGGCTCATCCCTGCAACTATTTACTTCTGATAAATCTTTGTAATAACCACCAGCATCTTAAAAAAATAGTAAAGACAGGCAACCACAGTAATCAACCCGAATGTTTATTAGACAGATAAGGTCATATTTCACCTTGCTGTTGCAATATATCATATATAGAATCAGGGAGTGAATTTTACACATGGAAGTGAGGCCAAAACATGAAGCTATAGGTAGGCTAGAAGAGATAAGTGCAGCCTGGGATTTCTCAGGGAAATCTAATATAGCTTGGATGACACCATGAGTGTTCAATGTTGTGGGGAATCAAATCATGACACTTCGGTCAGTAGTTAAACACACTATTCAAGAAGCCCTATGGCCCCTTGTATCATTTGCGATAAATAAATCGGGTACTATATTTGCAGAGCAAATAAGTAAGATTCTTTATTCTCTTACACAGCGATTTCCAACGACTACGAGGATAAGGTGAAAAGTTAGTAATTAGTTCCTATGACAAGTTTCAACTTAATCTCTCGAGTTGTTTGTTCACCCATATTGGTGCAGTAGACGTCTTGCGTTTTGTTCCATGAATTGGAAAAACTTTAAATCGGTAGTAAAATTCTTCGTTTTGGATTGATTAACCCCTAAGGAAATTCATCCGAAAAAACAAAGGTGTACAGGGACTACGCTCCTTCATAATCAATCGTTAAAAAGAAGGCAGCTGAACAAAAACGTGGTCTCAATTCCATCAAAGAAGACAAAAGTGAAGGGCGGCCAAAAACCACAACAACACCGGAAAACATCGAAATGAGGATTATTTAGAAAAATGAAATATATTTTTACTGAAAATACCAGTCCCATTGTCAAGACGAGAACTTTTCACTTTACCCTAGTAAAATACTTTTCAATGATAGTGATGCTACTATCACGACGATACGTGCTTTAGAAAGTTTTTAATTACCTTTTCGTCTGAATTCAAGTATTTATAGGTAAACAGGTTTGTGTCTACCATCTTTCAAAAATGAGCAAATGCCACACGATAGGTTTAACTACGAGAGAATCTTAGTCTTGCGACCACAAATTGAAGTTCTTTTAGTTAATAAGACGAGTATTTGCATGGAGTTTTAATAACATGAAGTTTTTTTCGTTTTCTTTCTGAGTTTGCGTTTTTACTTTGAAAAGTCAGTACTTTCAAAACTTAAAAGAAACTTCAAGCATCTTAAGCAAGTCCCTTAAGAGGACATCAAACAGCAGTGAAAAAACTTAGTTTAAAAAAGATGTCTCGTCAAGTAGAATTCTGGCTTTGCCAAACAGAAAGTCAATTTGATAACGCAGAAATGGTTAGATGAAGTAAAAATTAGACATTTTGGAGCAAGAAAAACCTCGTTTGGTACTGATATCACACAAATATAAATATTCCGTCGAATTAAAGAATACAAGCACTCTTAGAAATAATTTTACATAATCCTATCTTTAGGTAAATTCCTCATTATTATGATAATAATTACCAACGCAAAAAATGCAGTAATTGGCCAACAGAAATTTGGAAAATAGAGTGTATAGCAATTGAACCTTGCTCTTCACTTGGAGATATCAACTGAGTTTAATCATACCTGATATGCGACAGCTTTTTTAAAGGGTAATATGTTTTATTTTATGTTTTTTTATATTTTTTTTCATTAAAGAATTACGTTGCAATTAGGCGAGTTTCCTGGTGGCAACGGTCAAGTTTGGTAAATGATCACTCTTAGAACGAAAAATACATATATGCACGCACTATAAAAACAATAGGAGACAAAATATTCTTAAATACAAACAAACTTCCACATCACATACAAATAATATTTAAATAACTACAATGAAGTTTATTACCCATTAGCTGCTTTACATTTATACTTAAAACTTCTAAAATTTGATGGAAAGGGCTCAAACAAACCTCTAGGCAGCTGGTTCCAATCAATAATAGTTCTATTTAAAAAAGGGTATTTTTTCTTATTTGTTTTTTGCGTCCTTATTTTTATTTTGAAACTATGGTCGTTTTTTCCCTTAAAGTTGGGCTTTTCTATCATTTGCCATAAATCTTCCCACGCTTCCCTTTTTAACGATTCTATACATCGCACTTAACCTACTCCTTTTTCTTCTATTTTTCAAACTCTCCCATTTCAGTGTATATAACATTTCTGTGACACTATCTGTTCTTTTGTACCATCCGAGTACATATCTTACTGCCTTTCTTTGAACTTTTTCTCATCTTTTCAATATATCCCACCTCATATGGATCTCATACTGTGGAGGAGTATTCTACGATAGGGATAACCAGTACCTTCCTTATATGCTTGTTCTTTTGTGGCTACGCTACTTTCTTTTAAATTTCTCATTACCCAATGCAATACTTTGAATGCCTTTCATGTCAAATTATCCCCAGACTTTTATTGGACTCCCCAGCCAAGATCCCTAGTTAAGTAAATGCCTAAATATTTGCAATGACTGCTACATGGGATTCCTTCTCCAAAGATGGTGTAAATTTCCTTCTCTACATCCTTTTTAATTGAAAAATGTATATGCTTACTCTTACTTACTTTAATGCCCATATTATTATTTGTAACCCAGGCACCCAGGCGATCGACGTCATTTTGTAGTATTACGCGGTCATTTACAAGCTCTATCCGTCTTTATATAAGGCAGTCATCAGCAACGAGTGTTATTTGGGAATGCAAATTGTTTGGTAGATCGTTTACATAAATTAGGAAGAGTAATGGCCCTAGAAAACTGCCTCGTGGAACTCCTGCTAAAACACTCGCCTCATTTGAAAATGTATCCACTAATTTTACTTTTTGAGTTCTGCCTCTAAGAAAATTTTTTATCCATTGTTTTACCCTCAAATCCAATGGTAACGAATCAAACTTCAACAATAATTTATCGTGAGGTACTCGGTCAAAGGCTGCCGAAAAATCAACGATTACTGCATCCACATCCTTTCCTTCGTCTATTACGTCGCCGATATATGGGCTGAATCCCAAATGCTGCGTTTCACCCGAGTATCCCGTTCTAAACCCATGTTGGCGTTTGAATAGTAATATATCTCTTGTCCACCATTCCCGAATATAGTCAGCGATTCTTTTTTCCATTATTTTGCAAACAACTGACGTTATGCTTGCGGGTCTATAATTGTTGGCTATTGTTTTATCCCCTTTCTTGAAAATTGGTGTAATATTTGCTTTTTTCCAACCATTGGGTAAGGCATCATTATTTAAAGTTACTTTGAATAGATGACTCAGGTACAAAGCTATTATAAATTATGAGCTTTACAATTAAATGCGTGACGTCATTAATGATTTTACAGAGTATTTTCAGGAAATTGGTTTAATACTCGACCCCGGCCTCGACCATTCAGTCATTAACAACTTTATTCCTTGATAATGACTTGATAATTGACATAGTCTGGAATTAATCCATTTGGGTGAATTAATCCAAGTCCTTTAAATTCTCAAAAGAAATTTATGCCAGAGAATATTAAGCAAACGACTAACCCTTTCGACCGATAACTGAATGCAGCACGTATCCAATTTTGTTAATCTATTACATGCTTTTATCTTATTTGTGTACTTCTCCCAAAGACCGTCTTCTTAATGATTGACATTACTAATTTCCAACATTTTTTAGCAACCACTTGGCGGAAGTATCTGAGGTCAATTTCATAGGAACGAATACATCACCAGTTTTTTAAAGCAAAGTTATTCCGGTGTCTCCCGTGACCTCTATTGAATAGTGGACCGCTCGTTGATATACTTCGTTCGGTATGTCATAGTTGATTAAGGATATATAATGAAAAATTCCTAGTGAAGCTTTGACGAGGATTGAAATAAATTCAGGATGATGATAGTGGGATTTTTAGTGAAAGTTACGAGAAATCTAAGCGGTAAAATTAGTATTGGGGACTGATATATATCCACCGCGAGCTTGGTACTGAAATAGGCAAGATAAAATGACCTTGATGAAGAGATAAAGAAGACGATGTGCTAAGATCAGAGTTAGATGCCGTTGTAAAGGCCTTGGGCGTAAACAAGGTCCCCAGCTGCGATATATCCCAGGAAGGCTGTTAAAAATGCAGGAGAAATGGATTTAAGACTTAAAAAATCTCTTTGACAAGAGATCTGGTGAAAAATATTAATGTGGTCCAAGAGGCTTTGCCAAGAGTAAAGAACCTATTATCAAAAGATTAGAGGGCAGATAAATGTAAAAATAGATCAAAATGCGCGCACTGCAAGAATAATGACAGAAATTTCCCGGAGAAGAATATAACTTGAAGCGGTAAAAAGAGGAATGAGCAATAAATTTCAATTACAATTTCCAATCCACAGTTGGAAAATACTTTTGAATTACAGAAAGCGAGTCCACATCGTTTATATAAAAATATAAATCACAAATCCATATAAAAATCCATTTAACATAGAATATATATTACGAGTACTACATCAAATGCAAGACCTTATTGAATTAAAATAATTATAGAAAATTTATGCTTACCCGGCACCATCAGAAATTGGCTCTACTTGTACCTGGAATAAAGGTAAAGAAACTATATTAATGCAAGTAGAATTGAGTGAACCCTCTCCCTCTCTTTGCTTGAATAACGTCTTAGATATTTTCAAATAGAAAGTATTATATGCAATAAAATAAGTGCTTCTTAGAAGTTTAATTTCGATGGTAAAATAAGCATATGGTGATTAGTTGATGACACAAATTAGGGGTGAAGAATATAGTAAATACGAACATATAGGTCGTGTTTTTCGTTAGATTATATATAGATGATGAGTATTCACCCTTTAATGATAAAAAAATGATTTATGGCCTGCTGCTCGCGGAAGAAAAACAACGTTAATATAAGTCTCGGCGATCAAAAGATATAAGAATTGGAGATGTTTCAAATAAACTGTGGTAAATTCGGAAGCAGTAACTTTAGCGGAATTGCTTGCTGGTGGGCCCACGGTGCGAGACATTTTGAAGAGAGAAAAACTGGAAGTGAGGTCAGACACAAAGTTTTAATTCATTAGGAAAATCATCAATATTTACGGATATTTAAGGAATTTACCTCTCTACGAATGCTGGTTATGAATATAGTAGTAGTGCAGGAATCGGATTAGGGGTTGAGAGTCATTGCCAACCCTCTCCGCTACCGGTGCGCCGGCTTGGGGGTGGCAAACCAAAACACATGGCTTGCTCCTCATTAATTGTAAATAAAAAAGGGAAATAAAATCTCCATGGATAAAGAATTTCAGATTATGGGTGAACCAGATACTAAACGTCTAGTGCCCAGGTGTAAAAATGATGACCACAAACAGAATAGAACAAGAGAAATTTAGACGATGTTTGCCAGCTTTTTATAACGGTGCGAGGGGGCCTCTCTGTCAGCCTTCGTGCAATACGGGAACGGCTGGCGGAAATGGCAGTCCGAAAGGGAACCAGTTTTGAAACTGTAACATAAAATGAGAAAAAAATCAAATGATATACAGCCACTAGATTTCAAGATACATTAGTTTTGCTGTGATTATTTATGTCTTCTATTTTCATGATTATATCAGATCATAATGTCTACCGCATTGTGCTTTGGTGTATTATGGGAAGTGCTCTTTCATGGTTGCGAAGTATTTTGATTGGCAATGGGATTTTGAAGTCTGTGGTAATAGGAACAATATTAGGCAAACAAGGAAAAGGTATAAATAGGATAGACATGTTGAAAAAGAGGAAGGAAGTATGCTAATTTTAAAAGGGACTCTTTTTAATGTTGTATGTCTGGTTGTGTTTTGCTAGGAGGGAAAAGTGGATGTATCGTTTTGTAGGTAGAACCTATTAAAAACCTACCTTAGCCGAAAATATACCAATAATTGTAACCATCATATTTTTGTAGACTTTGTCGCTGAATTTTCATTTAATATTTCCGTATATCAGTTAGATATAAGGATTGATAACTGACATAGGATAAAACATAAGAAACTTTGTTACGAAGAGGTGTTTCCGTTACTTACAAATTGAAAGGTCTAAAATTATTACAGTGAGGATCCATGGTCAGAGGGTATTTAAATGGTGACAGATAAAAACTACTAGACATCGCAATAAAGTATTTCAACTTTCTCGATCATCCATCTACTTTTAGTGATATCACAGAGGTAATCCAAACTAAACGAAGGGACATAGATGGTTATTTTGACACTCTATAAATCGACAGATTTATAGTAATCTTAAATAGAATTACAAAGCAAATAGAATATAAGGAGATATTTTCAGGGTAAAAAAATAGTTCAGGATATGAATATACGGATAGCCTGGTTCGATGTCGAAATTACTAAAAATTTGGCCTATCTCATAAAATCTCGTAGAACTGATTCGGCCATTCAGAATCGTCCTCACCGTGTTTTTGGCGTTCATTAAGACCTAAGCCGCGTCACAAAGGAATATAAAACAGAAGTCTCAGCAAACCCGATGATGATTCATAATTACGAAGGTCAAATTGGGAATCGAATGTCTAACTAAGAAGTTCTGCGAATGTTGAGAAAAATGTAGGAGTATATGGTAAATGCAAAACAGGAGAAAGGATATATAACTATTGGTACATTAAAAAGAAATGATTCGTGTATGCTGATCACAAAGCAGAGGGATGAAATGGAGCAACATAAACAATGGGAAACTCTTAAAAGAGTTAATATGAATAGAAGAAATTTAGTCAAGGGTAGAAACCAAATGGGCAGCCGGGCCAAACGAATTCAAGGGAAGACTGACGGCGGCAAGTATTTAACCACGGATTCAAAAGCCGGACTTCCATTGAAAGAACTTCATTTTTTGTGCGTAAAAATTCAGTACATGGTTGACAGTATTTATCGACCCACAAAATAAGAGACTAATATTGAACGATAACATTTAACCGGCAGAGAGTGCGTGTTCGAACGACAGGGAGAAGGTGAAGCATTCGTGGTTCCCGAATCCCGTCGCTAAGGCAACGAATGTATGGTTGCATGCAAATTCTATTCTTAATGGGGCACTGGGAGGGAGAGTGAAGGGATAATGAGCATAGCAGCCGTAGTTGGGGATGGAGCAAAGTTGAAAGCGGAGGAATTGAGAAGGGTAGAAAGGGAAAGAGAGATGGGGTGCGAGCGAGGAAGAGTGAAGGACTGGGGTAAGGAGTGAATTCTTTTTCCGGCAAAGAATGGGACAGGGAAGGGGAACGTCTTGTCTCCTTTCGATAAGGAAAGATTTGCTAGCAAGGGCTGGAGACGGGATTCTTGGAATGGGTACAAGACGCGTAGGCGTGAGTGTAAGGGGGATAATTATTAAAGTGGACCGTTTGAATGGAATAGGAACAAAAGAAAGGGAGAGAAGAACATGGCAAAACGAGAAACAAAAGAAAGGGTACAGGAAGGGGACTGAAAATACGTAAAAAAAGCCTGAATTAAAATAAAGAGTGAGGGGGGATGAACTTTAGCATGGGGAAGGGAACGGGGCTGAGGAAAATGAAATTCCATTTCACCCTTTATGTATTATACAAACTACGAAAGAGGAATTTCGTCAGTTTCCTCAGCGCAAAGCTTTTCCTTTCACTAATTATATTATTTCAAATTGGCAAGAAGATGAAAGAGATTAATTAGCTATAGATTCCAACACAGCACCAAAGGATTATGAGTCACATTCTAATGCTATATTTTTCCCTATTAAGCAATGACCAAAAACATGTTTCACTTATCCGTTTAGTGCTCCCTCTTATCGCCATTAAGCATCTGAGCGGCCGCTCTGAGAGTAAAATGCTTGTGTTTTCTCTGATTGTGGAGATTATATTACCTATGCATAAAAATATTTACAGTAAAAACTCGGTGGGAATTATTTTAACCAGGAGGGAATTAGCTATATGAAATGCTCAGGGTATATTGAAATCGTAGACCACCAAGTGTTAGGGTTCTTAAAATATCACTAATTGGATACCGTAATCCAGATTTTTTTTAAAATTCAAAGCTATGAATAATACGCCACTCAATAAATCTTTTAAAGCCCTGCATTACAATTCAAAATTATTCAACTCCGCATATTTTCTTCCTTCCTTCACTCCGTAAAATGGAAGAAGGGACCATTAGGTCTCAATTCCGCCCAAATAAAGACCTCTATCCCCTCATCATCTTGTCTCATTTATCGAGCATTCTATCCTCAATTAGAGTCTTTCACATTCAATTTAAATCAGAATAACCTTTTACCTTCTCTTATCATAGATACATATATTCTTTTTATTTTGGAGATCAAGACAATACGGTAGCTAATGTACTGAGTTCTTACCCCTAGGGCCCGGGTTCAAAATCTGAAGGTAGAAGGATTTTTTGTGGTTTACCAATGCTTACCTCGTTCTCGGGTGTCATGTGAAGAGCACTTTAAGTGATTTACGCCGTCCTTCGGATAGGACGTTTTATTGAGTTCCCTTTTGGCGCACAACGATAAGAGGAGGCTAATGCCGACCGCCGGGTTTCTCTTCACCCTTCCTCCATTCCCTGAACCTCCTACCTCTACCAAACTACCCATCTATCCCTGATAGCACAAATAATCTTACCTGGCGACCTACAAGTCGGTCTCTGGATAGAAGTGGCGACCGATCGGTCGCCTCCTGTAATACTCGTAACTACTTTGTCTATTTTTCCGTCTATTCATAATGCCTTTTCTATCCTCATCCACACTCTTCTGAAATCCCCCCAATCATCACTTATAATACGATACAAAATTTATGTGCCTTTATTAAGCTGGTTCATCATTTATTACGCATATTGGTACGGTTTAATAACTTAATTCATATTGTGGGATATTGACTTATATAGTTTCTCAATATTCATGACATGTTACTAGGCACAGTTGACTTCTGATGCAATTTTTCGTAACCTAAAATAATTTTGACGTCATTTATTTCAGTTCTCAACTTTCCCAAATACCCCAATTTATGATTCTAAAAATCTTAATCGTTTCCCTTCACTAATTCCAGGTACTGCAATACCCCATAACAGCTCAATGAGGATTCAACCTACAACAGTTTTTCTTTCTTTCTTCTTCGAATTTCTCCTAAAAATCTTCATCTTGAAACATAGGAGTCTAAACGCATTACTTAGCCCCTTAGTCTACCTCTATAATATATAATATTTTATCTCTACTCGATCTCTAGCTGCTTGCAAACAGTCCCTATCTACTTTATCCATAGGTTTATTAATCAACCGATATTTTTATTTAAAAAATCGAAATGTAATTCGAATTTTCCTCTAATTCCTCTGACACGATTCTAATTTTATCCAAAACGCTGAAGGAGGTAGATTATTCTGATTGCTATAACTTACACCATTTAACTTTGATATTTAACTTTTACTTTCTGATATTTCTTTTGATTTATTTTTCCTTTTTAGCTATACAAACACACTTATCTAACTTCAAGCTTGTAACAGGTCCAATTTGACGGTAATATCATAGAATGACTGGTTAACAGACCCACAAATCTGCCAAATATCGCCCTGTATTTTCATTTCTATCTTCAGCCATTCACCTTTTCTTTAGTGTATAACATTTGGAATGGACGTCAACGCCAATGCAAACTTCCAGCCTTATTAAGACCACCTTTATGCCTCATCCTCAACCCTCATTTACGCTCTTTGGTTTTCTTAAAGGCTTCAACTTAGTCGCCCATGTTTTCGATATTATTCTTGTCTGCAATAGTTTAATTAACTTCCACCTTTTTCCCAAAACTCCTTCTTCTCACAATCCAAGAAGTCAATAAAAACACATTGATAATGGGAAACTCTTGGTAAGAGAAAGCGTCCGTCTCAAAAGAATTAAGGGGTAATTTCGGATAAATGTTATGTCCTCCTTATTCTTTAACTCATAATGGCGCTCCAAGGGGTTATTAAGACGCCTTGTATTGTCACAAAATTAAGGATATTCTAAGTTTAGCATTATCTTTAATGGCATCTTTATTTTGAAATTTCTCTCCTGTCTCATTGATTTATTATAGCGGAAGTTGATGATGCCAGATATATTTTTTGAAAGTTATTACCTTGATGCCGAAAAATAGATTTACCCTTTTTTTAAATTAAAATATTCATAAATAAATTCAAAATATTATTCAATAGAAAATTAACAGAGCTCATAAAATAATTATATGATAAATTATTACACTGAAATCACCTACCGCACCTAATCAGGATCAGTCAGTTTCATCTTACGAATAGTGGAGTCCAAGATTATAAGGATTACAATGGATTCAAACTATTTACATGAGCTCGTGCCCCAATTGCGTCAAGTACTACATTTTTTTTGAACGTGGTACGATGGAACTCAAACTGAATTTTGTATACAAATAATAAATATGATTGAAAGTTATTCTTCCGCAACGGGTTTGCCAAAAAAATGTGATCTCTTGTGCTCGATATGAATAATACGTTAGCAGCCATGTGCCAAGAAATAATTGTCATTCTAGGAGACTGGATGATATAAATAGATGGGTCCTGAAACAACGTCCATTTAAAATACTCAAACAGCATATATACATATACACACATACATTAACACTTTTATATCTGTTTAACTTTTAAGGAAAACTGCCCATTAATAAATGAAAGTGTGAAGCCAAAGAGACAATTCACAAAAAGAAATAAGAAAAAGAATCAATACCAAATATTTGAGTGTACATTTTAAAGGAATTTATATTTATTGCTATTATATTTGTATGCGCTGGATTATTGCGACATTTTCTGCAGATTTCATTAAAACTCTGGTGGATAAGGCTTTTTTTCAAGGGTTCTATAAGGATATCTTTCCACGGAAAATTACTCAGGGTTCATGCGAGACGGAGGAATTAGTTCAGGTTTAAACGGAGTAAAGGGTCTGAGAAAAGTAAAAAATATCGAATGGGCAGACAAGGAGAAAGAAAAAATTAAGATATGATTCCTGACGAATTGTGAGTAGGTTGCGACAGAAGGGATGAGAGTTGAGAGGAGGAAACGATTTGGCCGAAGTAAAGGGGGAGTTGAAAGAATTTCGGAATTTTCTGAGCAAAGATGAAGAGAAGGACTGTGATGGAGTGATGGGAGGTTCCTCTTAAGAGACGTAGCCGTTGGCGCCGTGGGTGAATGGTGGAGGGGGGCGGAGGTTATCTCCACTGCTTCGGAGACAAATTGTAAAGCAAAGACTGGGAAGAGAAGGAAGCGGCAGAAGATGGAGAGGAAGAAAGAGAGAGGGGATCGGAGAAACGCAAGACCAGGCAGAGGGGTTTTTTTTCAGGGGCAGTGGAGTTGGAGGGTAAGAAAATGGAGGGCGAAGACAATGGATCGAAGTCGAGTTAAGGGCAGGGGAAATAAAAGACTCCGTCATACGTAAAGATGGCACTGGTGAAAATATTACTTTAGAAGATTCGTCAGGGTCTCTCATTACTTATTCCAGCGTCCGCAGTCATTTTTTTCAACCATTTGCCGTCACCTCTTTTTTGCTTCTCACTCTCCTTTTTCCCAGTTAACTCCTTCCGGTACCTGCGTCCGCCTCTTAATCTTAACTTTCACCCCAAAAAAAATTAATAAAAACCCAAATTAAGAAATATGAAAAAAATTACATGGATTGATCCAGAATGAATCACTCGTAAACCTCCTTATTACGCAGTAACTAACTACTGAGTTGGGAACAATAAAATTACAGATTTCAAGAAACTGCGAAAGATGTCGCAACAGTAACTTTTAACAGAGGTATCCGCTCATATGGATTTCACTGCAAAAATATCAGAGAGTAAAAATTATTCGACTTCACTGGGTTTCGAAAATGGATCCCTCAATGTCCGGGCGAGTGGTTTAGCCAGTTAGGCTATAGAGTGAATTTAGAAAAAAATTAATGAATATATTGCCGAAAATAGGAATATACTGGAAGGACAAAAAGGAAATCCACAACTTGTACATGTCTCAGACTACTCAGGTGCGAGTGGGGAACGGGGAGTCCGGATGGGCAGTGTTAGGAAGACGTGTAAGGCAGGGTTGCCCATTATCACCGTTGCTGGTCAACCTGCATGTACAGGAAATGATTAAAGAGGCATGGGAAGGACTGGAGGAAGGAATGTAAGTGGGAGGAGAATTCGTAAAATCAGTCAGGTTCGCCGATGACCAAGCTTTAGTTTTCCAGTCAGCTAAGGGGTTGCAAGCATTGCTGAGTGATTTGGAAATTCAGTGCGAAAGGTATGGGATGAACATCAATATTAATAAAACAAAGGTCATACGATATTCCAGGAAGATAAAAGGTAATCTAAACATTAAAATAGGAGGGCAAAAACTAGAGAAGGTAGAACAGTTTACGTATCTTGGTAGTGTTTTGGACCAACACGGTCAAAGTAGTAGGGATGTAAGGAGGAGAATTGCACTAGGCAAAGAGGCTTTCACAAGGAGGAGGGAGTTGATGACGGGGACTTTGAGTAAGGATATTAAGAAAAGACTCGTAAAAACTTTGATATGGAGCGTAGCTATAAACAGCGCGGAAACGTGGTCAGGGAAGCAGGAGAATATATGTAGACTGGAGGCTTTTGGAAAGTGGCTGTGGAGAAGAATGGAGAAGAGGGACCTGATGCAGAGTGGGTAGTTGGATTGTGTTTTGTCAGAAGTCACACAATATTTATGTGGTAGTTGTGTCCAAAAACCTACCTCAACCACTAGAGTACCTTATAACAAATTATATATACACACACACACACATATATATATATATATATATATATATATATATATATATATATACACATATATAAGTATGTGTATATATATATATATATATATATATACATATATACACATATAAGTATGTGTATATATATATATATATATATATATATATATATATATATATATATATATATATATATATATATATATATATATATATATATATATATATATATATATATATATATATATATATATATATATGTGGAGGTCAGGCTTAATGTTCTTTGTTCTTCACATTTATTTGTTCTAGGTTTCTTCGGTGTTGCAATCATTACACTCTTCTTGGAGCCCTCAGGTAATCTTCACTGTCGTAGAAAATCTTTCATTATTTCAATTAGGGTATCCTTAGCATTGGCCCCGAGTGCTTTAATAATTTCTGCGTTTATTTTATCAACTCCCGGTGCCTTGTTGCTCATCAGGTCTTTCACGGCTCGGTCGAGTTCACTTCTCAATATCTCTGGGCTTCATTCGTATTTTTCTATCATGCTTTCCTCTTTATTTAAGTCACCTTCGAGTGTTTTGGGCCCTTGATTGGTATCTTCAATGTACTTCTTCCATCTCTTCCCAATGTTTTCATCTTCTGACAGTTTCTTTCTGCTATATGTTGTGGGAATTTTTTATCTCAGTCCGAATTGTGTCTTTACCAGTTTATTGGTTTCACTATATCCCTTCCTTATGTTGTCATTGATTTTCTCGCAACAGCTTTCCGTCTGCTCTTCCCTGGCCTTCTTACACTCTCGTATGACTTTGTTCCGCAAATTTCGTAAAGGGCTTCCTCAGTTTCATTTCTTTAATCTATTTCATTTTCTTTTACTTTCTTCTCTCCTCTATGAGGTATCTTATTTGAGCATCATAATCTGAAGATGACGGCCGTGGCGTCGGAACGTCATAACTACACACATATTTTATATATTTTTGCGTCACCGAAGAGCCTTCTATTACGAAGATATCATGGTCTTACCACCAGATGAAGGTTTTTCACGAGAGGAATGTGGTTTGGCTACCAAAAACTTGTAATAATTGCACTCCCATAGTACGCGTTTCTCTGCCCTATAGTAATATATAGTTGAAGGGACGAGAGTCAGCAAGGGGGGCCAAAATATTGAATATAGAGATATGTAGAAACGTAGTGAACATGGAGCAAGTATCGGATAGTATATTACTAGCAGAACCAACGAACTTGGTCATTGAGAGCGGATGGAGATACTGAACGCAAGTTAGTATTCATGAGGAGTAGCGTCTAATTCAAAATCATAAAGCAGGGGCGGCCAGTTAGGAAATGGAACTTAGAAATATAATAGAAACGACCAGGAAGGACTTTCGGCCGACTGTAAAGGGAATCAAGAGGGAGGTAAAGGAGTGAAGTCCTCTCGAGGAAAAATGGAAATAATCAAAAAATGGATTTCGAAACCAGCAAAGAAACCATAGGAACTGTTAAGAGGAAAAGTACAAGATAACCATGGCCAATGGTTGGGATGTTTAAAAGATGTATGAGAAAAAGTATTAGAAGAAGGTAATTTAGATTAAGGAAAAGGAAGTGCAAAGAGTTGTATAAAACATTGAGACGGTTTGAAATAGAGCAAAAGAAGCTTCGTGGAAGCCTCTACGATAATGACTACTAGGAAGTAAGATCGGAAGACATGTGTTAACATTTAGAGATGATTCGGTTAAGATAAAAGTTGAAATAGAAAAGATCCGAGAGAATATATAGAAGAGAATATATGGAAGGAATATATAGAAGACCTCTGAGGTGAAGAACATAGGCCAACAGGGTTAGGCATAGAAAGAGAACATAACGTAATCGAAGACAGCTTAGGTCCAGGCATATTCGACAATGATATGGAAATGATATTAAGAGAAATTAAAATCAAATAAGTCCGTGTGGGTGGAGAGCATTCCTGTGGAACCCCTAAAATGTTTAGGAAAATGTGATGTGTGAGGAGGAGTCTATTTATATGGACTGATTCGTAGCATCTATGAGGAGGGGATTTGGCTCAAAGACTTTGTAATAACAGGGTACATTAATAAATAAATAAAAATAAATACCACCTAGTACCATGGGGGTCGAGATATTGCGGTGTTTAACGTATTGGCTTCCCACCCAGAGGGCCCGGGTTTGAATCCCAGCCGTGGCAGATATTTTTCAGTGGTATTCCGATTCCTACTTGAGGTGCTTTGTGCACAGCACTTTGAGTGAGTGCGCTGTTCATCGGATGGGACGTTAAGCTGTGGACCTCTGGGCGCCTTTCGTAAAGAGTTGGCTATTGCCCACGACGGGTCTCTCTCTGCCCTTCATTCTTTCATGTCCATCCCTAATGACGCAAATGATCTCAGCTGTTGGTCGCCTTTCCTACAGCTACCTTGTACCATTTCATCTATGTTGTTTTTATTATACAAGTCATATTCGATCTACCGCTATTTATTCACGACGACAGGAAAAAAGGACATCAAAATAGAAATTTTCGACCCACTCCGAAAGGATTCGACCTTACGCTCATCGGCCCAATATAAAATCGACCATTGGGACTTGGAATCGAGCTCTGATTGGAGTCTGATGAGTTTAAAAATCACTATTGTTGCGGCACGAAAAAAGGTCGCCCCCCCCTGGCTACTCTCCCAAAAGTCACTTCATAAAATGAGATCGGGACCACAGTCATTCTCCCTCTCGTGCGCCCGTTCAAGGAGAATAAATTATTCACTGCGGATATTGCGAAAGAAAAAAAAATTACCAAGTGTCCCTTGGGGAAAGGAAGGGGGGAGAGTCAAAACGTGGAAGGAGGAAAGGAACAATTATAGATTTAACATGACGCCGTAAACGGAGACCTGCGTCTCTCACTACTCGGTGGGATACGAACCGACTGGATACCCATTAAGTAAGAGCCTTATAGAGAAGCTGGAGTGCAAGGAAGCATATGAATAAAGAGGGCCACAGAGTATAAGCAAATGAGATGTGTCCGAGTGAAATTGTTCGAAGGGCGACATCAACCGTACACATATATACACACGCACACACATACATATATATATATATATATATATATATATATATATATATATATATATATATACATAATTATATACATATATATATATACATATATTTGTATATGCACGCATATATGTGTATGTAATATTGTATGTATCTTAGTGTGTGTTACATGCATGTTATGTTAATGTGTGTGAACCTGCATGAGAGCATGCACGTGTCCATGATGTCAGTGAGGCGAGTGGGAGATTTGAGGACAAGGTGAGAAGGCAAACGGGAGAGATTTCTGCGTGAGAAGCGTGGGAGGGGTTTGGAATGAGAGGGACAACGGTAAATGGAGTGGCGTGGAAAGAAAAAATAAAGTGTACGGGAGCAGAGACGGGGGGAAGAGCGGGGATGGGAAAAGAGAGCTGGGGCGTTACACAGAGAATATACATTTCTGGAGTGAAAGGCGCGAGAAAGAGACTTTGGTGCGACGTTTATTCGTGGTGCGGTGGGCGGAGGAGGCTTCCGAGCAAAAAGGGGACGCTCCCGCGAATTAATGAGGCCAACGGGCAAATGAAAGAAGCGAGTTTGAACAGGGGGACGAGGGGAAGGAGATGGAGGTTTGAGAAGGAGGGGGGGCTCTCTGAGCGTGCTTAGGTGAGAGGGAGGTTACGGAGAAGAGTTAGAGGGGGATGAATATAAAGAAAGGTGGGAGGCGGGCGGGGGGGAGTAGAGGGGAAAGAATGCACAGAGCGTCAAGGGAGACAGTTCTTCTGACACCACTAACCCGGGGAACTCGACTAAATTCCCAGAGTTAAAAAGAAAGGACGGAATGAGAGATAAAACAAGGAAGGAACATTTATTTATGCATAAATAAATTCATTTTCATCTCGTTTCACAGGGCAGGCAAGGCCCAGGGTAGAGATTTCCTTCTCCCCTCTCATCTTTTTCTCTTTTTTCGTCTTTCCCTTTTAAGAGCGAGGAGGCAGGTGAACGAACGCATTAACCAAAGCCAACTTCGATGCGGGAAACGGGAGGTGTGTGACTGTTCCTCATTCTCCCTCAGCCTTGTTTATCTTACTCAAGTCAACTTTGGTTACTCTATAATAGTAAGGAGTAGAAATGTGCCTGGCTTTAAGTGCAGATTTAAGTGGAGTTTATAAGTGGCATTTTTGGTTTGGAGTCCTATTACCCTTCCCAATTAGCCTCTGATTCTCCTTTCTAGCTTAGTTTCGGGATCGTAAATTGGTGCACCGTAGAAGGGTTAACTATCTAGATATTAATAATTGCAGAAAACATCATTAAAAGGTAATGAGGGCAATTAAGCATTAAAAAAATCATATGATTACACACACGCATGAATCTGAAAATATAAAATATGAATAAATGGTATGGAGATAAATAATTGCACAAGTATGCATGTTATTATAAATTCATTATTAAGTAAACTAATTCGTTAAAAAATACCTAAGCATTGGATATAGAATAAAAGGAAGCCGGCGAGGCAAATGAGGGCGAGGAAAAAGAATAAAAGCCTTAATTCTCTAAAACCTTAAAAAGGTGAATTTCCACGAAAAAAATCAAAAAACCCGCATCCAAACCGCAAAGCTTACCCAGAAAACCAGATCTACTTTATTAATTAACATGGGTTATGGGTTAAAACAGCTTCCACCATTATAATCATTGGTAATCTATTATTTTAGGTGTTTAATGGGTACAGGGCAATCGATGCTACATGTCTTAGCTTCATCTTAGAACACACAACCTGTCAGCCACTTTATTTATGCTGTTCTTTAAATACATATGTATACTTTTTACATCCCTCCATTTAGTTCAACTGCAATTTTACCACCCCTACCTAACCTACCAAACTTTATTCTCTCTTTCACAGATTTTAACAGTGTATTCCCAATTATAATGTTCTGCAAGCACATTTTCGGTCTCCTTTGGATTTCTCCGAAAAAAACATGTTTCCTCCACTACCAGCCTAACCTAATACTTGTGCGTCTTTTGTTTCCCTTTCGTTTCTCTTTCCATGTTTTTCCACTCCCGCTCGTCAAAAGACCCACGATGAGAACTATCATCTCACCTCAACGATCATATCTGTATAAACCAAGATTCACATCGGTTTCATGAGTCTTTTCTTCATATACTTACTGCCCTGCCTTCACCCTGTAAAAGACTCTTTATTTAATAACATATTTGTAATATCAATTTCTTCATCAAAACCTCAGCAATTAACCCGATGGTCGGTTTGATTGGTGAGGGTAGGGATCAATTAATACTAAGCCCAAAATTCAAGCATCGAAGTAGGAAGGCCAGTGTCTCTTACTGTGCCGCTAATGATCGGACGAAAACTTTGTACTAAATTTCTCCCGCTTGAAATAGTATGAATCAACCGTAAAAGTATACTTTCACGAGATTTTCAAAATCCTAAAGTATTCCGTCAGGCTTATTATTTACCCCCAAGACCTTATTTTGATTAAATTCGCTTCATCGCCTTCCTTTCTCGCCATCAAG
Organism: Hetaerina americana; assembly: GCF_022747635.1. Classification (NCBI taxonomy): domain Eukaryota; kingdom Metazoa; phylum Arthropoda; class Insecta; order Odonata; family Calopterygidae; genus Hetaerina; species Hetaerina americana. Next base: position 68,286,441 of record NW_027287205.1, on the reverse strand, counting down.
AATGCGTTGTCCAAAAATATTCCCATCTACGATATATTCTCTTTCTATGTCTAAATGTGCCACGTTAGTATACACTCGAGGATATTAGGCTTTAACGTATAGGCATTTTTTTCATTTATATTTAAATTCAACCTTTCAATGATATTTACTGCGCAGTAATACGATATTGGGTTAATTTTCCCTCGCACAGCATCGAATTCCAGTTTTAATGAAATATATGATCATAAAATCATTAGATTTTCGAAGCATGACTCTCGTAGATTGATTTCAGTAAGGTATTTGAGTAGATTAAAACGCACAAAAAGAGATGCTATATGTTTGTTTTTGCACCAGGCATTTGGAATGGCAATCCTAGCAAAAAGTTATTAGTGAAGCAAAAGCATTTTCTATTTTCGAAATTAAAGTCACTTTTAAAGACTTCAATGAAGTCAGGACAGGTGACCACACTGTTTGACAAGGTGGATAAACAAAGTTAAAGGGGGTACAGAAAGATATTTTCTTTTGATTATAGCCGGAATTAAACAGACTAAGAATTTAGAAACTAGAAGAAATACAATTCACTAGCGTAACATTTGAAGCCGTTATATGAAGCAGTTCCAATTCATTACACGAGCGGAAAATCTTCCAAAATCGATAATTGTTGCCTCCGTCTTCTATCTATTTACATATATAACGCCTTTATTCTTTAATATCCCGTCTTCCACAGCAGGTAATAAGTAATTTGCAAGACCACCAACAGAGGAAGATAGACAGGATAAATCAGGAAATGTATCAAGCAGGAAAAAATTACTTTACTGGTGGTATTTTTTGAAAGTTAATACACAGAATTTCGATAAAAGCATATTCACTAATTTTATAGGTCCATGATGAGATACTTTTTTTGATTCTTTAGTACTGCACTGTTTTTTTGTTAAGGATTGAATAAACTGGAAAACTTAATTCTGTTTTTAACTATAGAGGGGAAGAAAAATAGCAACTTTACCCTGAGGAATAGGGGTCTCTATTACTTATTCAATTCTTTTCACCGTACATGTTAAAAATAAATTTTAAAATATCACCCAAAAATATAACAGAATATGTTTTAGCAAAAGGTCAAACATCTATATACTAAGATAAAATTATATAACATACATAAAGAAAGTTTCCTTTTTGAGTTAAAGTAATAAATGAGTATCTCCAAATTTAGATGCAAGCATTTTGATTAGCGTTCTTGTGAGTGCCTAACATAAACTAGGGGTTTTCAAATGAAGTCCAAGCACTTACCAGAACACGCTGTCTGCGCGAAAGATGGGAAAACTTTTTGTTAGGTATCGAAACTGCCATTACTTTACTGCATAGTGATAACTCATAGGGGTTGGGTTATGTCCTGGCTTGTTTTCGGACTGATTGTTCTAGCGGGTGTGCGGTCTACTCTTTTCTTATATATATATATATATATATATATATATATATATATATATATATATATATATATATATATATATAAAATATCTTCGAAATGGAACGCTCATCGGCGACACACAAATATATAAAAACACAGATGTAGATTTTTAGAATATAGAGACACAAAGATAACAAATTGTGAGTGTCCTTTCTTTGTGTCTCTATATTCTAAAAATCTACATCTGTGTTTTTATATATTTGTATATATATATATATATATATATATATATATATATATATATATATATATATATATAGTACAATACACAGTAACACATACACGAGGGTCATCCGGAAAGTAGTACCCGTTCGTGAAATAAAGACACAAAAGTAAATATTAACAAACATAAAAAATTTTATTTGAAAGAGGATACTTTAAACTACTTCTCAACATAATCTCCAAGCAAATTAAGGCATTTGTCATAACGTGTGACAAGTTTCTGTATTCCTGCTGCATAGTCCTTCGCCGCCAGCTCATTGAGATACGCGAGGGACCCATCTTGCACAAATTTTTGCATAATGCAGATGGTGTTTAACAATTTCATGAACAATTGTTCGAGAAACATTGGGAAAATGCTCACAGATGTCATCAATTGTGACGCGCCGAACGTTCCTCACGAATTCGTCAACTGAGCTCACCAGTTGGTCTGTAATGACAGACGGTCTCCCCGAACGCTCATCGTCGTGTGTGTTCCCCCTCCCCATGTTGAAGTTGCGACACCACCGCCGAACAGACGACTCGTCCATTACATTGTCTCCATACACCTCCTTTAATTGGTGATGAATATCACATGGGCGAACGTTTCTTGCATTGAGGAATTTAATCACTGCCCTCACTTCACAACTGGCGGCGTTCTCAATTTTTTTAAACATTGTAAACAATCACAGAAACAACACAGGCAATGCTAGCGTCACGCAACTTGGCTCAGAGAAGGCAGACAAGCCACTGAAGCTATCTGACCTCGTCCAGCGGCTACTCGCGTCGTCAGCACTTCATGCGGCACGAACGGGTACTACTTTCCGGATGACCCTCGTATATATATACACATTCAAACACGAAATCCCGCCAAACGGCGAATAAATACTCACATATACAGAAACACAACGAACACAATAAAGGTGGGGAAGGCGGAATCGAACGGATCACAAGATTAAAAATATCTCCTTGACCGGGACTCGAACCTCGGATCTTTCCACTTGCCGGGCGGATGCTCTTAACCACTTCCGTTCGATTCCGCCTTCCCCACCTTTATTGTGTTCGTCCTTTATATGTGTTCCTATCCCTTTTCCTTATATCTGTTTCTGTATATATGAGTATTTATTCGCCGTTTGGCGGGATTTCGTGTTTGAATGTGTATTTGGCCAATGTGGCTCATCTCTTTCTTCTGGCTATGCGTGCCACGAAACGCACTGTTCCTTTTCTGTATGATGTTGTATGAATTCTAAACCACTGTCCTTTCCTCTTGTGTATTGTCTATTTCTCCTTTGGTGGGTGAAACAGTCCCCTGACGCCATCTCTTGGCTAAAGAATCGGGGCGCTTGGCGACATATTAGACCCACGGATCTCAGGATAAATTACGTTTCCTCGATAGCTGCCTAGATAGCAGGACGTGCCTGTGTTCACCGAGTGTCTAAAATCGCCGGCGTCCGAGGCTTCGGTCGCCGGGGGTTGGAGAGCGACACTGCCGGACTCTCTCGGAAATCGAGGTTCCGATCGTGTTTTGTTTCGAGCGGCGGTTGACCGCCTAGTTCATCAAGAAGCGCGCAGTTTGACTCTCGACTTCTTCCGCCGGGAAGGCCGTACTTTTGTTTTGTTTAGTGGATCAAGACTGACCTTGACTCCTGGTGTAGAGCTTAGGCTCCTTTTGTTTGCTACCGCCTGGTGCGTGTGGCGGGGAGGGAGCGTTCGTGAGTGTTTTATTTCCCTTTAAAGTGCTCGTTTTTTTTTGTTGCGCTTTCCTTCTTCATGCTAGTGTGCTGCATTTGATTTCTTCAAATGGCTGTGCGCCGTTTAAACACGCTCGCCTTGAAAGTTGACGAGAAGGCGAAGCCCCCTACCCCGTTGGAGGTCCACCTCTTCACGTTAGAGTCGCTGGGCCTCACACCCGAAGAGATAGTGGCGATCCAATTTGGATACAATCGCCATTTGATATTCCTGAAGTTGGCAACCGAAGCTACAATGACTAGGATTTTAGACAATACTCCGCGGAAACTACCGTTTCCGTCTTTAAGTGACCAGAGGACGACAATAACAATTGACGAGACTTCCGGCAGCCCGTGTAATGTCAGGGTTCTTTGTCTCCCCGTGGAGACCCCATTGGAAGACATAACAGGCGAGCTCCAACGCTTTGGTAAAATACATCGCTCGTGGGAAAACAGGTGGGAGGGAGAAAATATGGCGCGGGTGCTTACTGGCACCAGGGTTGTGCGGATGACGGTCGAGAGAAATATCCCCTCGTACCTCCATATCGGCGGCAACCGGGCCATCATCATCTATGAGGGTCAGCGCCGCACTTGCGCCCGCTGTAATCAAGAAGGCCACGAGCGCAAGACCTGCCCTCGGAACCAGGGAGGTAAGAGCTATGTGGAGGCAATGACGATGCCCTCCAACCCTAACGCCGCCATGGAGATGGACGAGCCCGAAGTGGATGTGGAGGAGAGAGCGCGGTCGCTTCTACTCATCGAGGGTGCGGTCCCGGCTGCTCCCGTTGGTCCCCCGCATCTCCCTTCAATTGGAGGGAAATGTCAGCGGGAGCGAAAATCGTCAACGGAGGAAAGGGAACCGAAAAAGAAGAGGACAGACAAACCCAAGCTCCTGGTCTCGAATACCGTTCTACAAATGGTTCACATACCTACCACCTCGCCTAATATCACACGACCTCCAGCCCCCGTCTCCGTGAGCTCGTCAAATGAGGAGGGATGGTCTTTCGCCCCCCCTTCCCCCGCTCACACCATCGACGCCCTCGCTACGCAATCCTTGCATCACGGGTTTCAAACACCCCTAGAACCTCTGGTGACAGGTGAGGAGGATGCATCTGATTGCGATGTTTTCCAGTCCCCAACAGCTCATCCCTCGACCCCTTTATCATTGACTGTAAAGGAAGCGTCACCGACCCCGGAAGTCGACCCGCATACAAGTTTCCCAAAGTCAAAAATCCCACATACCCCATCTTCTTTCCCCATTAAGGACAGTCAATGTGTCGACGATCTTCCCAGCGCTTCTCAAGATACGGACCACAAGCAACTATCTCCCCTGATTTTTCCCGACCACAACCCTTCCGCAGATGAGCCCCAGTCCGCCACTCCGACCCTCCCCGAGGGTGCGTCCTGCCCCTTGGCGGCTCCCAGCGGTGCTCCTTCGAAGAAGGCCCCCTGTGGAACGCTGCCGAGTTACCCGGTCTTCGTGGAGACCACGGCTGGCTCTTCCTCTTCGGACGAGGCCGGGGGGGAGGGATGTGGCGAAATGCCGCGTCCTCGCTCGTCGATCCGTTGGACGAGGCGTCCCGGGAAACGGCGAAGCACTCGTCGCCCGGGGTCGAGTCGCGACCGGAGCGACGCTAGCCACGATCAGAACTCTGGGAAGTGATGTCCGGTAGCCACCCGGTGCCGGACACACTTCGTCCATCGTTGGAGAGTTTTTTTTTTTGCTGAATGACTGATTGAATCGATAATTTCAACCCTGCCATTAATAATTTCTTACAATACATAATTTTCCATTGCTAGCTAAAATCTCCCTCCTAATATCTGTGGACCTTGTCTTCCTTTCTTTTTTTCTACTTATACTTATACTAAAGAAAAACATGATGTACCCATAATCTGTGACCTGATATTATGCATAATGCTAACAAACTCTGTAATATTCTGAACCGAATAAAATAATTTATATCATAGCTCAAGTGGTTAAGAGCATCCGCCCGGCAAGTGGAAAGATCCGAGGTTCGAGTCCCGGTCAAGGAGATATTTTTACTCTTGTGATCCGTTCGATTCCGCCTTCCCCACCTTTATTGTGTTCGTCCTTTATATGTGTTCCTATCCCTTTTCCTTATATCTGTTTCAGTATATATGAGTATATATATATATATATATTTATATTTATTTATATATATATATATATATATATGTATATATATGTATATATATGTATGTATGTATGTATGTATGTATATATATATATATATATATATATATATATACATACATACATACATATATGCATACATATATATATGGAATTTGATTCACCAATCAAAATGCCCTGCGCCATATTTCCTGCCTCCTACGGATTTTTCCCAACAAGTTGCTCTCTTCCCACAACATACCTAGGAATTCCTTGTTTGATTTCCATTTTCACCTTTTCCATTCATCTCCGCAGCCAAATTTCAAAAGTCTGCTGTCTTCGCCTATCATCCAGCTTCAATGACCATATTTCGGGGCCGTAAATAACTACTCTCCATGCCAAAGTTTTAACGACCCTTTTCTTAACATTCTTACTCAACTTCCCTGTCATCAGTTCCCTCCTTGAGAAAGCCTCTTTGCCTAGTGCAATTCTTTTTCTCAACTCTATACTACTTTGAGCATTTTGGCCCAAAACACTTCCGAGATACATAAAATGTTCCTCTTGCACTAGTTTTTTTCCTTCTATTTTAACGTTTAACGTAGCCTTCCCTTTTCTAGAAAACGACATAGCTGTCGTTGTATTTTGATTTATTTTCATCCCATACCTGGCGCACTGAATTTCCAATGAACTCAGCAATGCTTGCAACTCCTTGGCAGACTGATAAACTAGAGCTTGGTTATCAGCAAACCTAACTGATTTTACGAATACCCCACCGACTTTGATTCCTATCTCTAGTTCTTCCAACGCCTCTTTAATTATTTCCTCCACACATACGTTGAACAGTACCGGTAATAAGGGACAACCCTACCATTCACCTCTTTTTAAAACTGCCCATCCATCCTCACTGAGGACTCTCCATTCGCCGCTCTCGCCCAAGCTGTTACAGGTCTCGGATAAGTCTGATATCTCTCCAATCTAGATCTATTTTCTGCAATATATTGAGTAATTCTACTTAATTAACTCAATTCACTCTAGTAGTAGTAGTTTTGAGGGGAGGCGACCGACAGCTAAGGTCATTTGCGCCATAGGGTAAGGGTGGAGAGAAACCCGGCGTCGGCATTAGCCTACTCTTTATGAAAGGCGCCAAGGGGTCCGCGGCTTAACGTCCCATCCGACGGACGGCGTACTCACTCAAAGTGCCCTCCACAAAGCCCCTCAAGTAGGGATCGAGATACCTCTGAAAAATATTCAACACCGCCGGGATTTGAACCCGCGCCCTCAGGGTGGGAAGCCAGTACGTTAGCCCCCGCACCATCTCGATCCCCTCAATTCACTCTATCAAACACCTTTTCGATTTATATGAAACAGGTGAATACATCTTTTTTGTAGTCTATGTTCCTCTCTTTCATTGACGTAATTACTTCAAGGGCATTATTCGTGTACCTACTTTTCATGAGGTCATGCCGATCATCACCTAAGTTCAACTTTGTCTTATTCTTTATCTTTTTGTTGGCGATCCCGAGAGCCACTTTACCCGCATGGGATATCAAGCTTATTGTCCTGTATTGCTCACATGATGTGGCCTTTATCTTTTTCGGAATTAGAACTAACGCTAATTTCACAGTCTTCCGGCCAGATTCCTTCCTCATAGATACTACGAATCAGCCCATATAGCCTCTTCCTCCCTCATTTTATAAAACATTTTAGAAAATAGAATGTTTTGCACCTCGACAGCCTAATTTGATTCCAAAATTTTGAATGCTCTTTCTATCTTATCGTCGAGTATGCCTGGACGTAAGCTGTTTCTACGTCATACTCTGTTTCTATGTCTAACCTTGCTGGACTTATTTCTTTACCATAGAGTTCTTCTATATATTCCTTCCATCTCTCTTGGATTTTTATACTTCAACTATTATCTTACCTGACTTATTATTAACTATTAGCAGAGATCTTCATATCTTACTTTCCGATAATGATTTAACCTTGCTGTATAGCGCACCAATTTTAGCCTTCTTCTGCAAACTTTCCATATTCTTACACTACTTCTGCCACCAAGCTTCTTCCGCTATATATGTTACCCGTCTCCATTTATTAACTCTTTGTTCTTCCTTCTGCCTGACTCTGTGTTTCCATTCATCCATTTCCTTCTCTCATATGTCTTTCTAACCATCTCAACCGTGATCCATGGTTTGTCCTTATTCCATTAACAGTTCCTATAATTTCTTTAGCGGTTTATACACACACACACACGCGAACACACACACACACACACACACACACACACACACACACACACACATATATATATATATATATATATATATATATATATATACATACACACACACACGTACATATACATACGCACACATATCGTATATACCGGTACTCATTCATATCACATTAGCCATTTTGCCTCCATGTCAATACTTATGATTTCAATCCCCTTCTTGGAAATGAATATTTATTCTGATATAGGAAAATCGTGTTTACTCTGCCTGTTCAGGGTTAGCGTATGACTGTTTTGTTATTTAAAAGCGTTGAATAGTAAATCAAAATCTTCAAAGCAATCAAGACGCTCGTCATCTCTGCCAAACGCAACATAATGAGGGGAAAAGCCTTGCGTCACGTCTCGAAAGAAAAGTACCTACAAAAATATTAAGGGGAAAGGCTACCCTGTGCACCTAACGAAGAGAGAGGTAGGGGTGGGAATGTCATTTAAACGCAATCAGCCTTCCCTCTCCTAACTCGATGACTGGCTCGCGCCCCCCACCTCCCGGCCACGAAATAAAACGCCGGGGATCCACCGCGCATTCTAAAGTAGGGCGGACAAGGGTGCTGCCATTCCCTAGAGAGGGAGAGGAAAAAAAAGAAAGGCGCGGATAAAGGCATTCCAGAGAAACGGAGGAGAGGGGGAAATAGAGAGGAAGGAATTAGTGAGGGAGTTCGAAAGCGCTACACGAGTTAAAGCGATGGAGGGAGACCTTATCTCCTCAACACCCAGCCAGCGGAGAAGGAAATTAAGGATGCGAGTGAAGGGAGGAGGGAGAGAGCGGGGCAGAGCACCACGTTTAGGGTGGCGGAGGAAAACTTCATGGACTGCAAGGCAAATATTTGTCCTCTGCTATCTTGTGACAGTGAGAAGCGGCGGTTGTCGGAGCGGGTGGACGGGTAAGAGTGACAGTCGATTGACGGCGTGAAGCCCGACGAAAATACATGGGGATAAACAGCTACTCGACGATTCGGTTACTCTTTGGATGGAGGCCTGTAGAGAGAGGAAAGCTGGTGGAAGGGGGAAGGATGATGGGCGGGGGGAAGCATTGGGAAGGTGGGCGGCTGAGTGCGATTTGTTTGCCCTCTTGCCCTCCAACCAAACCTAAAACGTGCTTGGCGTCACACTTCGATTTCCACTCGAAAACTCCAATCATTTTTTTTTTTGTGATTCCATTTGAATCCCATCCTTTCGTTGAAACCTTTGAATTACACTCCACGGGGAGTGTGTAAAATGAATTCGACGTCTTGCGCCTGAAAAGTGGTACAATTAATGTGAATTGCCACCAGCGCCAGAATGTGTCCAGTCATTCTCATAGATTGCTCTAGCCCTTGTGATACTGTCGTAGTGCGCCACTGTTATCCGTCATGAGGACTCAATGGATCCCGGAGCCCTCGCTTAAAATGGATCGATAATGGTGCTGATGCCTAACGTATATCGTTGCGAATTTAATTTTCATTGAGGTAACTGAAACCAACATGAAAATATTGCATGTTTGAATCGCGTGCATGAAAACCTACCATTTTGGTTAATAATTAATTCAGAAGCAAGCTTTTCTTCATTTTCACCACGGATAGGAACGCAACGCTTTAATTTCAAGTAGGTAGTGCAAGGTCCCAAACAAATGCTATTTAGCAGTATTACTCGTATATTAACGGAGTAGTCCACTGAGAATCCAATTGGGAGATGATATAGCTAAAGTTAAATTTCTCGTCCCAACACAGGTTTTCCAGCATGTCCTGATTATATAGTATGGCCACCATAAAGATATCAATATTATTGAAGTCAAAGTCAGCGAATACCTGTAAAACGTCAGTTAAATGGAACAATAAAGGTTTATTTAAATATGCTTGTCAAATATTTCGTTTCGTTAGCATTTTACGAATTTTGTTTTAATCTTGGTTCATAATTTAAATCATGATTTTTGTTTGGATATTACACTTTCAATTAGACTGAACTAACTTGAGAAACTTCAGAAAAAAGATTCAAATGGAAGTTTCATAATTCTAAACCATTTAGGGTCCGTTCTGTTGCAAAATGACTCAACTAGATTATGAAAAATTGAAGGCTTAATAATTAATAATTGTGTAAGTGTGTAGTAGTACATTAATTGACGTGCTCTAAAAGTAAGGCGTATTTAATATCCATTTATTCCTTAACGCCATGCTCAGAATGCCAATAACTATGATCTCAGCCATTCATTCCTCTTCCTCTTATATAAAACGCGAACAGTTAGGTGATGTTAAAATCAATGAAGAAGAACAATACATTTCTCTCTTAGCTACAGATGTCTCTCTTAGCTACAGATGTCTCTCTTAGCTTCAGATATAAAAAACGGCATGCAAAACAGTTTTTCTAACTTTATAAATAAAAGTCATTACAGAGAGGGTAGGTTGAGCAATGGCAGCGAATATTGTTTTAGAAAGCGAGAAAAGCGTCACTCGATATATATCCCATTTGTTTCCGAGAGTGGCAAGGAAAAAACAAACGGAATCGCACTGCAAAGTATGATCCGTGGCTCCCTACACTATCTATGTCAAGCGCGCCATGATGGATGACGGCTGACGAGCCACGTTAATCTGGGAGCCAAAATAAAACGTCGCTTCTCCTCATGAATGAGAAATAAATATAGCAGTCCTGTCACGACTCCCTTTATTTTCATTTTCAACATTTTCTCGGGGCCTAGCAGCTTTGATGAGCGGGACTAATAATGAAACCATCCAAATAACTTTAATTTCATAATATTACTACTGACTGCGTTGGTGTCAGTACTTATGATTTTATTACAATTGTACTGATGGCAAAATTTTCTTTCATATAATACTCATTCAGCATTCTCATTTCATAATAGTGGGGGAAAGAGCTAATTAAATCCGTCACTGACTATCAATTCTACGAACTAAAGTGGGAAAGAGATATTACAATTACAACCAAAATTTTATTTTTCTACTGAGATAAACTATCATATTATCAAAACGCAATCATCCACATGACAATTCCAAATTTAAATAAAAACAATAAATTTTTACCTGCAAAACGTATCTGATTAAAACATAAAGTATCAGATGAACTGATAATATTAATACGGCAATTGAACAATTGAATTTCTATGCTTTTGTATATCAGAATGGATCAAGTAATCAAATAGTTTTACGTCAATATTGACTGAAACATCTATGCCACAAGTATTAAATGACCAAAAAAGTATCACAAAAAATTTGATGTTGCAAAAACTGCCAATATTCAAAGGATAGAATATTGAAAATGCTTAATGCAATGCTTATTGAAAGAAATACTTTTACGAGTGTCACATATTTGAAAATTATCCAGTGTTGGATACATATCTTACGTAGTGTGATATCCAAACATTTTAGACAAGATGGCCAGATTTTTTATTTGTATCCTTGAAGTTTCCAAGAAGTTTGATTTTTGATTGGGTATTTTAAAGGAAAATCATCCTAAATTTGAAGTTAAATATTCCGGTTCACTTCAAGTATAAAGCCTTCACACCTCCGCATCAAAATCAAATAATAAGTTCTTCATAGTAAAAATATAATTACTACGATATCTGCGAATAAAAAACCTATTTGGCTAAAGAAGTTGGGACTCATTCTACGGAAATTTCAATTATTTTTTTATCCCTCTTAAGAGTATCCTTAGAACGGTTTAAACTTGTACTTATGGCTAGACTTCCAAATGGTAGCAAAAAATAATAATTTCGTCATGGATGGCACATTAGAAAAATGGGAAAATAGGCGAGACATTCCATGTCAATGTGTTATTCATATTTTTCCCTGAGTACCATAAAGAAATTTTATCAAATATGTGGGATTCCGCAAAAATTTTTATCTCATATTAAACCTCATTAAGATTTAATTTCCTTTTTCATTCACTATTAAAGAGAGGTGGTTTGATAGAAGCTTTTCCTGTACTTACACACATGCGTTTGAATTAGGAATCGTAAAAATAAAATTTCAGCGGAATGAAGCATTAAGACCTGATTGAACAGGAAAATTTCCTAGAAGTTAGCAACCCGATGACTTGATCCAAATATTTTGAACTAATCCCTGACGATAAATATTGAAATGATACCGCTCTGAATTGAGGGAAAAACCAGAGATCTGTCGAAGTGGTTCCTGCTCTCAAGGATGTATTCTGAAACTCCTAAGCTTTACGTGTTAACGCAATGTCTAAAGAAAGAGTGTGAATTTTTACTTAAAATACGTAAACATTTTATTTTTAACTTACAAGGCTTACTAACACTTTGCAATTGTCTAACCATCTTTGAGGAACACAGTACATTTTTCTTTGCAATCACCCGGTTTGAGTTTCTGAATATATCATAGCTATTAAAAATAATAAATGTATATAAATACAGTTTCATTAATCTTATACTTTTGGTACATTCGGGATTTTAAATGTCTCAAATAATAGGTGAATGCTTGAACTAAAAATATCACATTGCGTCAAGTACACAAACAATAAGGAGTTCACAACGAAATAATTGCCTTCTTCTAAGTCCAAGCCTTACTGCTTATTATTAACGTTCGGCTTAGCTGTCTGTCGCCTCCATTTGCTTTTAACTGAGGCATCTTCCACCATATAAATCTCCTCATGCCACCCCCATGCGATCCTTCTATCTTTCTCTATTTTCCCCTCTGTCTCTCCTCCTGGGAGGTCCAGCCATTTAGCATTCTTTCCAAATATTCCTTTAAATGCTGCACTGTGTTTGATCAAACTATGTTTCCTCTGCTTTACCATGTATTGAGTTCGATGTCACGTTTCCTTTTTATATTTACATTCCGTTAGAAAGTATTTTGAGAATATAACATCATATACTCTCGTAAAATAGAAGCATTTAATTACATTTCAAAGAAAATTAGCATAATTGGAGCTCTCAGTTGTATCTACCGATATTTAAAGGTTTTATGCATAAATTGCAAGGAGGTAATAAACCTATAACTTCTGAATTGAAATTACAAGTTACTTCATAAAATTCAATAAATTTGTTCAAATAAGAGATACTGACAACGGAAAAAATAACCAATAAGCCATGTGATATTATAAAACATGTTTTTATATCATTGAATTGGTTCATTAACAGTCATTGGTAGTTTTGTCCATCCTAAAACCTACCCTAACCGGTAGATTACCTTAATAACAAAAGTATTTTCCCTTCTTACTTCTTCACAGTTCTTTTAACCTACTATAGTGCCCACCAATTTCACCCTTCTTTTGTAAACCTTCCATGTCCTCGCATCTCATCTTCCCCTACGCATCCTTTGCCCCACTTTTTTTGGCCTCAATTTATTAGAAAACAGTAAGTAGTTGTTCTTCCTACCTTGTCTCCAGCATCACATTATAAATTGCTCATTTTTTAGGGCATAGCGACATTGGAGTCATCGTTGGTTGAACACGGGAAATAAAGGTGTTAAGTGGAAGGGATCGCAACTGGGGACAAGTTCAATAATGCCTCTGATGATAGTGGGAGAACAACCATGCAGGGGAGAGTCAAAACAAGATTGATCAATCAGTGGATCAAGTAGCTGAACAGAGTATCTTTGATGGCCAAGAACTTGCTCTTATTTAGGTCATGCCTGTTAATGTTTACACGAGGTTTAAAAGTATGCATATTGATAGTTAAAACTGCTAATTTTTCAATCTTTTTAATCTACCAGTGTGATGAGACTTTCTAGTCAACCACCGAATGATACAAATGAGGACGTGGGAGAGAGAGGAGATTATTTGTATCTAAGCTATAATATTTCGATGAAAAATGACAACTAAGAATTATAATTAAATTTACTTTTCCTCAATTCATTTTAATTTATTTTGCAGCTAATCGAGAAATAAAGAGACTTATTTAGATACACAATATAAATGCCATCTAATTGACCTTGGAATGGTCTAATCTGCCTGGTGCAAATCCTTATTAAAAGCCTCCACAGGTACCAATCCAGAGGTCATTTTGATAGGTGAAGGTAGAGATCACGTAACCACAGTCCAACAGCGTTTGAAATTCAAAAATCAGGGTTTAGGAGGCCTTATGCCGCCTATTGTTTCCCAGGAAGATCTGATACCGGAAAAATCACAGAGCTTGGTGAAGCTAGGTGTTGCCCAGAGGCATCCCTGGGAATCGAACAATTCGGTTAAAATTTGTTATTGGGTAGTCGTGAGTGTGGCAGGAAAAATGTGAAGTGGGCTTGGCATCCAAATTGTATTTGGGAGAAGGGTCATCCGTCAATTACACATTCAAGATATAAATTTAAAACCCATGCGGCGAGTTTCAAAGCACACAAATTATCAAACAAACAATGCATCACAATAAAATCTATGATATACCGCATGTAAATCTCATCGTTTATTATTTGAGTGAGTTTTTCCGCGGAAAAAAATAGTTTTTTTGGAGAGTAGAATGCCGTTTTTATGCTTTTGTAAACATTTTTAAATCTTGATCCTTCAAATAAACCACAAAGCTAATGCCTCTCTTTTCTCCGTAGTCGTTTCATCTGTAGCTACCACATTGGTATCAATGACCCTATTATGAAAGGAAAGAAGATCAAATAACCGACGAGGGAAGGGGTCAAATTATTGCATTCATATTTTCAAGTTCAATATTCATTATTTACATTGCTTTCATCATTAATTATTTCACAAAGAAAAGTTTCAGGTAAAAATATTTTATAAATTCGATTTGGGTAATAAAATTACAACATGTTTCTTCCTCAATTTAGCCATTTGTAATCACAAACTAAAAACCATACTTCCTCACGTATCGATACATCATAGGCGTGCTAAGGGTAATTAAGTTGATAATTTAAAAGGCACTACTAACACTATATCATCTATTTCTTAGTGAATTAATGCTAATTATTTGGCAAGCTACGCCAATTAAATTCATCTAATATAACTACATGCTATATCCGATCCACGGTTTTTCCAAAAATAGCTCGCGATCTAGTTTATGGGAATTTCCAGGAAGGTAGTAGAGTGGCACTTCCCCTAAAATCCGTCCGTTGAAAAATGTATGGGAGTAAGGTGGCGGGGGATGAGGATACGATGGCAGCTGATACAAATGTCGACACGTGCTCGCGAGAGGAATGTTTGCTGTCACTCTCGCACTTGGGCAGTTCAACCCTTTCTCGCTTGGCTGAGACCAAAGGCGCTCAAACCCATGTTGTGAACTGTGAACTCCTCCTGGCGCTATATATTCTGCGGAAGAGTTGGCAAATCCCAGAATGGCTATGGAGGTGACTGGCTCTAGCGTGCATTAAGCCTTCGGGAAACTCTGGTTGAGCCCATCAAGATGATGTTTGCCAGCACTGGGGGCAACCCAGAATGGAATATGAAGTTCCTCTGCCCCATTGTTATAAGCTAATATTTAGTGTGCCTATTTATTTTAGTTTATAGTTATTTAATTGATTTGTAATTAAAGAAACATGGTAAAATTTTATTATCGGAAATGGATGATGCGATTCTATTATTGTAGTATTTTTATGTAACTGCACCTTCATAATATATTTATAGCTCATCTTGGCAATGCAATTTAACAGTGATTGGTTATTCATGAAATGTATTCTCAAATGTCAGTTAAAGCACCCCGTCCTGTCATCATGGACCGGATGACTAATATCGTTTAAAATATTACTTTCTCCACATCGTGCTCTTAATGCTAGAAGGTAAGGGGACCAATAAATGAGGTAATTTGCCACAATGGGAATAGGTACGCATTTTGGTACAGATAGCCTTTCCGGGGAGTGGGGAATGGTTGGAAAGAAACCTGATATCGTCATTAGCCTAATATTAACGGAAAAAGCCAATAGCTTCGTAGTAAAATGTCCTATCCGATGAACAGCGTGCTACTCTTGAAGTGCTCTCCACATATAATCCCAAGTTCAGATCGGAACACCGGTGGAAATTTCTACTAGTGCCTTAAATCCGAACCCGGACCCGCGAGGCAGGAAGCTACTAACTAGCCTCCACTCCACCCCGATATCATTCCCTACGAGCCGCACGCATCCGCACTTTTGGGAGTTATGAGCTTTTCATTGCGTCCGCTAAAATATTTATTTATTTATTTAATAGTACTCTGTAAACTGTGGGTCGCGGTAGTCTAGTGGGTAGAGGTTTGGACCGGAGGGTTCCGGGTTCGATTCCCGGGGTAGGCACTCTGGGCACCTGCAGCTCCACCCAAGTCAAAGTGATTTTTCGGGTACCAGGTCTTCCTGGGAAACCATAACCGGGACAGGGAAAGGAACAGGCCCCCCTACCCTGATGTGTGAATTTTCACACGCCGTATAGGGCTTAGTACTGGGTGATCTCTGTCATCACCTACTATACCGACCTTCGGGTTGATTACTGTGTTTATGGTTACTCTGTAAACTACGGCCAGGGTATGCGGCAGGGGGCGACTACGCCTGCTCCAAAATACCTTTCCCCCTTAGCGCGGTCGGACAACATTACTCTGATTACTTATCTTTCGTGGGGAAAAATAACATCATATATCAATCAGTTTTGGATTAAACTCTCTCATTTTAATTGTATTATATCGCCTACCGCAGTACGATGGGGCACAGTACAGGGATCACATTTTAGATAGTAATGCTAAGGATAGATCCTTTCAATTAAAACAAGGAATACTCCAATTTATGCAAGGATAATTTTAAGGAAGCAACTACCAATCAGCAGAAAGAGTGTGTCAAAAAGGAGAGAAACAAAAGAGCGTTGCTTTGGCTTGTAAGCCAAAGTAACAAAAACAATTGCATGGATGGAAGAGGCATTTAATGAGAAATGTTGACGTGAAATTAACCACTTATTCAGCTGAATAAATTAAAAATAATTCTAAAAATAATGCTTGGACAGTGTTACTTTTATAAAACTTGAGTAATACCTTCAAGGGATGCCTCGAGCATTAAAACATGTGCGTGAAAACATGAAAGTCAAAGATACAAAAACATTAAAAATTATGAAAAAACTGAAAGAAGTGTACTGACTGATCGACTGAGATAGCGCAGAATATAACAAAGCTCGCCAAAATAAAACTGAAAAAAAAAATTTCGGTCGAAATTCACAAAAAAAATATACATTTCGCAAGAAAACCTCAGATATGAGTTCATTCCCTTTAAGGTATCAAAGTTGACTTCATAAATCGAGCTGTTGATTATTCTTTCACAGTGACCGTCTGAATGGGCAGCACAGCCTAAGGGGCACATATTTGCTTGCTATTTGGTTACGATAATTTATGTCACAGAAAGTTTGCAACAGATTTTGATCTAATAACACGAACTTTACGTTCATTCACCCTTTTTTCCGTTGAGCATTCCTTTTCTTTCCTAATTTGTCTACGCCTGCCCAATGTTCTCCCCTCTATCACAGTCTTCAGCAATCCGTATCCAATTAAAATGCCTCAAATCCACCTTTCCTTCCTCCTTCGGATTTCTCCCAACTAAACTGTCCCCTCTCCTGCCATGAATAGTACTTCTCTATTTATTTTCCTTTCCGTCCATTTGACCAAATTCATCTTCCCCCACAATTACATTTCAAATTCAAGCAATCCACGTCCATCGCCTTGTTTTAAAAATTATTTTTCTATGCCGTAAGTATTCCAACAAAACATGTCTCAGCACCGCTACATGTTATAGCGTTTGTTTTTTTTAAACAATCTCACCATAAATTCCTTTGATGAACTCTAACGCCATAGGTATCAGCGTGCATTGCTAATCTCAATAAATATAGAATAAGAAAGCAATAAATATTTAGGCGATATATGGTACTTCTTAATGGTACTTTAAATTACTTATTTTACGTTTAACTGAAATATTCAGATTTTCCCTGTTTTAATGACTATACTATATTATTGTTCCTGCCACATCTGATATTGTCAGTGGAAGTATTTGCTCAGGGTTAAACAATAAGGAAATTGAAAAGGTCGAATTGTAACCGAAGGTAAAGATGATGGACATCTATTTTTGAGAGTGTATTGAAAAACACCTATGCGTTACACTAGCCGAGGGTTTCCATTGATTCTGTGTAGAAACGAAGATACAAAGTGTTTATTTCATAAACGCTTTCCTCGCTAATGATAAAACTAGTATTATTCCAGAATTTTTACATTCTGAATCATCTAGGGAATTAGTAAAAATTTTCCACCCAACATGATTCATCCGAGGCTTCCTCACAAATCCAACCTTAACTTAGGCGCTATATATTTCTTACCTTGGCGAAGATTCTCTTTCCAATCGACCCTCAATATCCGGTGCCCTCTTCCACACATCAACTCTCAATGATATCCACTCTGTCTCAGTAACTGTGACTACTCTTAACTCTAAAAAGGCCCTCTAAACCCTATTGTTCCCTAGAATAATTTCAATCCCTCCCGGCTTTTCAGACTGCGTGACCTCTTCTACCAAGTTTTGAACTCCTCTCCTTTTTAAGAGCATGGTCCAGTTCCTCTCCCTCCACTATCCCACCTGTTTCCCCGACGATGTCACCTACATAACAATTCACTGTGCTCGCCTTAGGTTGCATTATGACAGTATATTAAGGAAAACTGATGTATTTCATGGAAAGCTGGGCCCAAAAATCTCTATTAGTATATCTGTTTGGAAGCCTTTAACAATAGTTGGGGGAGTAACATGATAATAGAAGTTGCCTATCTTATGACTCTCAAAAGTAGGAAATGAGAACGACTTTATTTTTGGTTTCTTTGTAAAGAGAAAGAAAGATGTTCAAAGAAAGAGAGAGAAAGATGGATACATCACCTCAGGACATATACGAGGATTTGCGCCGCTGTAACTATAACTCGGGAAACCCGGTCAATCTGTTCATAGTGTTTTACAAGTGAAAAGCCATTAAGAGTACTGATATTTTCAGATAAGGTCATGTATTGGTGAATTTATTTTTTATTGAAATTGTATTTTTTATTTATTGTTAAACCCAGAATGGCTGATTCTTGAGCTTCTACCCTTAAGAACCCATTTATTTCCTATTGTAGGAGACACCTTATACATTCATAATTCCAAACTTACCATTTTTCTGACTATTGGCTCGACAGAAGAAGTGCCTGGAATTTTGGGGGAGGAGAGATGACTTTTGGGAGAAATCAAAAGGAAGCATAAAAGATGAATGCAGGGCATTTTGCTTGGCAATTGGATGTTAAAGTATGCGATAGAGAGAAGAACGCTAGACAAGTGAGAAAGGGTCGGAGTAGGATAACTATGTTGGACTGAACGATGGGAGGAGGAATCATTCGAAATTGAAGAGGGTTTTATTGTGATGCTGGATGTCAGGCTATGTTTTGCTGGGAGAGACAAGTGAATTACCACTATGCCGTTGGTAGATTGGCACAATCCAAAAAAAACACAATCTAGATCACCAATAATTACAAACACGCATATAATTATTATTATACTAGGTTATTTTTTGTATGATGTAGACTAGGTTGCTGGATGTGTTTTGGTAGGAGTCGTAAAATATTTATTTGGTAGTTGTGCCCATCCAAAAACCCAACTCAACCGGTAGATTAAGCGACAATTCTTTTGTCTTTCTTAACAGAACACGACACAACACCTAACCTTAACATTCTGCATGCCTTCTTCCCCCATTTATTCCGTCCAACATCCCTATAATATTTCTGCCCCTTCCTCGCTTATCACTATTTACAGTCTTCAACATCCAATCGCCAATAAAAATGCCATGCCATCTTTCCTGCCTGCTTTGCATTCTTCCCAAAAATCTACTCTTTTCTCCAACTATTACTAGTAATTCCTCGTTTGCTTTCCATTTTCCCCTTTCCCATCCATCTTCACAGCCAAATTTCAAAAGTCTGCGGTCTTCACCTATCATCCAGCTTCAACGACCATGTATCCGAGCCGTAAATAACTACGCTCCATATCAAAGTTTTTACGAGTCTTTTCTTAACATCCTTACTCAAAGTCCCCGTCATCAACTCCCTCCTCCTTGTGAAAGCCTCTTTGCCTAGCGCAATTCTTCTCCTTACGTTTCTACTACATTGACCGTGTTGGTCCAAAACACTACCGAGATACGTAAACTGTTCTACCTGCTCTAGTTTTTGCCCTCCTATTTTAATGTTAAGCTTAACCTTTTTCTTTCTAGAAAATCGCATAACCTTTGTTTTATTAATATTGATTCTCATTCCATACCTGTCGCACTGAATTTCCAATGCACTCAGCAATGCTTGCAACCCCTTGGCAGACTAATAAACTAGAGTTTGGTCATCAGCAAACCTAACTGATTTTGCGAATACCCCACTAACTCTCATACCTATCTCAAGTTCTTCCCATGCCTCTGTAATTATTTCCTTCACATATGCGCTGAGTAGCACCGGTGATAATGGACAACCCTATATTACAACCAATATCCCACTAATCCTACCAATTCCTCTTTCTACCGCTGCCGATCCAGACTCTCCATCCTCCTCTCTCGTTTGAGCTGTTTGAGATATGTCGTATGAGTCTCATATCTTTCCCATCTAGTTCTATTTCCTGCAATATATTGGGTTATTCTACTTAATGTACTCAATTACCTCTATCAAACGTCTTTTCGAAATATTTGAAACAAGTAAATGCATCCTTGTTGTAGTCTATGTTCCCCTTTATCAGTAAAGTACTGCATATACTGCAATGGCATCAATCGTGCCTCTATTCTTCCTGAACCCATACTGATCATCCCCTAGTTCTCCTTTGTCTTGCTATTCATCCACACGTTGATAACATTGAAAATCACTTTATCTGCGTTTGTGAACAGACTTTTTGTTCTGTAGTCCTCATACAATGTGAGGACTACAGAACAAAACCGATTTGCCCTTTTTTGGAATGGGGTTTAACACTAATCTGACGAAGTCTTCCGGCCAAATATCTCCCTGAATAAAGCACTTTAAGAGGAATTCACAGTTGGAAATAATAATGAGAGGAGGCTATAATAATTTATTTAGAAAAGAGATAAATACATTATCTTCTTAAGTATTGTCATAGCACCCAAATCAACCCGTACACACTATATTTCCGGTAAAATTTCAAACATGTCAGACTTCTAAGAGATTGACGTAAATATGATAATTATTTATATTAACCCGAACTCCTACGGTTAGCAACCAAGTACGCAATCTACCAAAATGACTACTCATATAGTATAGCAGCAGCAACTATGATACTGAATTAATCATGCCTATTTTAAGAAGGAAGCACTCGGGTCGAGATGTCCTTTGATTAAAATGGTTCCGTTCCTCGAACAAGGGAAATTCCTCGAATGATCTAATTAGAGATATCGTTCTTACATTCAAACGGGACTAGCGGAGAAAAAATAAAGGGAAATAATTGAAAGAGGGGCTTCGGTTTGAGCGGGGAGACATCCCTTTAACCGCTTTTAAGCAATCAAAGCGCTTTACGTATGCTACTTCCAGGAAATACTCATTACGCAAAATTTATGCTCCTTGAGCTACTATAAAAGCACATATTTTAATACACCCGTGACATTCTTATTCACCGCAAATCTCCAATACTCACTAAAAACTCTCGTTAAGATTAATCTATATACATCATTATGGTCGTACTGTGTTCATTTACGTGGAAGCTACTTAAAGTAAAAGCTGGAATTAGAAATAAAAATTTAACCAATATTACATTTAGTATCGATAAACCATTAAAATTAACTGATTAAAATGTATGACATACTAGTCTCCAATTCATCAGATGCACGTTTGGGGGTTAAATTGGAGTGAGAAACGGAAAAAAAGCGCTGGGAAAATAAGAATACAATCCTGTTTTAAAGGAAAAATACATTTGAAATAATTAATCACGGGTACAAAAATAATCAAAGAAAGGAGTAGCACCTGATATTGCAGTTCGTTAAGTACTTATAAGTCTTGTATTATTTAGTATGAATATAGTCGCTTTTGGATGTGGGACTATTATTTCATCGGCTTTCAGGGGCAGATACATACTCGTTTTAAAATTTTATAACAACTTACTCTATCTTAAGATTCCAGAAGTTTACGGGGAAAATATAGAATGCAAGAATGGATTGTGAAATTTAAAATTACTAAACGGAATGAGAACTGCGACACACCAGAAAAAAATTAATATAAGTTAGCTGAAAAAAATTAATACCTACCAAAATACTAAAAATGACAAGAACGAGGAGCACATTAGAGGTGAAGAAATGAGTTTGAAATAGCATTTATAAATATTGAAGAAATGAGCTTGAAATAGCATTTATAAATAAGTTTAATGTATCATAAATGGTGGCGGGACAAGAAAACAATTGGAAAAAGTATGGCTTGTTCAGGTTGGAAAAATATTCTGACTTGCTCTAAAGCAATGCAAGTTTTAAACTCCATTTAGGATTATTGAATTGGTTCATTTTAATAGGAAAGTGAATTCTTGGAAGAGCAATGAATAAAATATTCTAGTTCAAAGGGAATAAGGCAGACAGGATATGTGAAAAATAAAAAAAATAGCCTTGGCCTTATAGTCATGGGTAGGGTTGGGAAATTATAGGCCTGCATATTTGTAATAATATGGGAAATTAAACAATCTGTAAACGACGATGAACCAGAAAAAAATTTTAATTAATTTCAGATATATTTTAAGAAAATTATAATAATTTGCATTTGAGCGATATATCTTAGCACTGTTTTGAGGAACGTTACTGAGGAACAGAATTTGCATAGCCACTTGTAACCTCAATACGGAAACCACCAGGGTCCTAGGGCAATGAGTTTGGCAAATTCAAAAGGGTCGCCAGCGTGCATTCAAAATGGGATTGATAGCTGGGTAAGTATCCGCGAAATTGAAAAAATATGCAGTCATGGGAAGGTGAGTCGGTGAGCCCGTTAGGAAAATGGCCACACTTATGGAAATAAATGTGATTATACTCTCTGAGAGTATGTTTCTATTAAATTTCAAAAGTACTAGGTGGGAATTGATAGATGGCTGGGATGAATGGCTAGGAGGGTGGTATCAAATTTGGAAATAAGGGTATAGAATTCGAAATCAAGATGTTCCCTTCAAAACCAGTAAATTTTTCATGTAACACAAGGTCATATAGTTGTCATAAGGTATGTGGAAATGTAGACTTAAAAACCTTCTATAAATTTTACCAGAGAAAAAAAAATTCATAAGAGGAAAGCTGAAATTATAGCTTACCAACAAAGGACGAAAGCAAATAACAAGTATTTTAATTTTAGGGTGACAATATACGATATCTTGTTGATACCTAGTAATTAAACATAAAAGTTTCTTGTATGTCACTGAAGTGTTGAAAAATAAGTTAAATGTACTCTGCTACAGAAGTTAAGGCTTTGTCAGGGCTCGTTTTTGAAGTACATTTTTCCGAAGCCCGCGAAATAATTAAATGAACTCTCGGTTGTACACTCAAATACATCGTATCTTGGTTACTCTAAAAAATGCTGTTATCTCGCTTATGATTCCGGACAAATATTGCAACTCACTTAAGGCTAGGTCTAAGTAAGAAATAGAATAAGAATGACTGCAGAGAATATGTCGAAGAATGTAGAATATATTCAGAAGAATTGAAGGTACACGAGGCTCTTTAAGATATGGTAATGAAAGGAAGTTTTGGAGGTTATCAAAAGAAGGCAGAGAATATGGATGAATGAGGTGTATAAAAAGATAGTGAAAATGATGAGGATGACCAAATAAGTGAGAGATTTAGGCAGACACTGACAAAAGAAGATTATTATATGAATTTTGGACGGAATACAGGTATTAGAGTATTTCAAAAACTGAAGTACAAGAAATGTAGACCATAATGACCAAATTACATGTAGACCAATTTATCAATGAAAATATTCTTGATTATCATTATTATTATTAACTACTATGCTACTTTCCTATGTAGATGAACAACAGAATGCAGGGGATCATATTTACGTCGACATTTTCTTAATAACCCGTAGCGATAAAAATTAATTTCCTCAGATTAAAACTTTGAAATGGTGCTCATATCAATTTAGCCCCAATAAATTATTATTTAAAAAATGAAATATCAGTATTAATTTGATATTTAGGATATGTAGCGACTCATGTACGCTGAGATTCGTATCAATAATAAGATTCAAACAGATATTTGTTACCGAAGGTAAAATCGTCTACGGACCAATCAGAAGTCCAACGATGAACTCTTTTCTTTATGTTTTTAACAAAATAGTTGTAAAAAAAGTTTATTACTAAGGTAGTTAGTGAAAAAGACATGATGGTAGAGGTGTGAAACGGAAGAAGCTGACAAAAGCACAAAGCGTAGTTGTGGGAAGCAAAGGCGTTGTGAATGGTAGATCCGGGAAGGGATGGCTGTGGAAATTGGAATTGTGGAGGAAATTTCCCCGGATAAAGAAGAGGGAAGATGAAAAAAAAAATTGGCAATCGAGAAATTATCGTTTATTTTTCAATTACGAAAACGAATTCAAGTAGGTCAAAGGGGGAGTAAATTAAATGAATACGGTACACCTTATGAGCAAGGTGATAGAATGCGCCATGCGAAATGTACATAGGTATGTAAGGGAAAACGGAAAAATGGACAGTGAGGACAAAGAGGGGAGAAAGGGAGGTAGAGATACGAAACGAATTATTTTTTATTCGGGAAAAAGAAAGGTAGATGGAGATGAATAAAAAGTAAAAGGGTGAGAATGAGCGCGGAACACGAAAGAAATGAAATAATGATGTGGATAAATTGGAAGATAGGAGCGAGTTCAAAGGGATGGTGGAAAAAGGGGCAAAAGACCCTGCAGATAATGAAGATAACATTATAATGAGAGAAGGGTAGGTATTTTCCAATGTTGAACCTAGCCGTTACGGAGAAAGCACTTGTTCAAATAAATTTTCATGCGATACAACGCCAAGATAAAGTCATTATTGCCAAAATATATTCTGTAAAAATAAAATGGCTTACTTTCGCATTAATACCTTATGCACGGCTGCATATCTAGCCCTTAGCAAATAAATTATGGAAGCAATACGTGATTCCACTTAAAATTTAAAAACTGATGATTCATAGATGAAATACTTTAAGATTCTACATTGCCAAAAGAGAACGTCCATCCATCTCTAAATATTACGGATCCTCAATTATGACCATATCTGGCAAAAACAAGCTTAAATTAAGAAAAAATATAAAAAAACCTATTCATTTCCAGGCATTATTCCACATTTTGTCAAGATTTAGGTATTGCTTATTTTCATAATAAACCTGTATTGCTTTGACATCTCCATGTATCATCACAAATAGATAAGTTGAAAACACGAAAAAATAGTCAATATTATTAGTGAGAGACTCCATCTACTGTTCTAAATTGAGGTCATTTCCATAAAAATAATTACGAAGACTACTCAAAACATAGTTGCGGGAGAAAAGTCTACCATTTAGGTTGAGATACGTAATGCCAAAAATGTATTTGAGCTTAAAATTGAGATGTAAAATGCTCATAACAAACTTAGCTTTTGAAAATCATTTCCAGTGCATTCGCCATTAAAACTTATCTATGTTGTTGAATTATTTCAACTTAAAAACCAATGATGACATTTGTATATATTAGACCAAAGCATAATTTTTTAATACCAAATCTTATATAATTGTGTACCTAAATGATAATGAGTATGTATTCGAATTAATTAGTCTTCATAAGAGACAATTTATTTCAAAACTTGCTTAAAAATATGGCATAAAATAGGGAAATATATTTCCATTTGGTAAAGGCTATGGGTCAATAAATATATACTTCTTTTTGGTGAAAATTTCCGCTGTGTTATGCACTCTTAGCTAAAACTTAAGGGAGACTTTCTGGCATAAGTTTTTGATTTTGAAGACGGAAATTTGCACATTATTTTTGGGATTCAAAATTATATTTAAAAATAACACCAAGTCATAATTGTAAGCATTAATTGGATTAGTATGTTTCGCAGAATATTGTGAAACATGGTTTGAAGACAGCGAGCGATAATTAGAAAATATTTTGTTGAATTCCTTCATTTTACACTAATGATAATCGCTCATCTAACTAGCAACGAGTGTGCATCAGAGAACCTTTGAAGTTTTGAGAAATGAGTTACGGCTACGCGATTTTTTAGCTAGATGAATATTGCGGTCAATAAATTAGTGCTTTATGAAAAGATCACACATTGAAACTTGATAACAAACAGGGATGCACCCAAAAGTGGTAGGACTGATTTTCTCTGGCGCGAACGGAGCGGTGGAGGGGAGTCTACATGGCAGGGTAAAGTGGAAGGGGCTCTTAGCAACAGACCGACACCAACCTCAGTCGCCTGCGGGCTGTCGTTGAGTGAGGACACCGTTTTTAGTGAAGCAAGTTTTTTGTCCGCGTCGAAATACAAAATGAATCTGAATTTAGAGCAACGTTATTCCGTGAAGTTTTTTGCGAAACTCGGGAAGACGGCTACTGAGACCCTCGATATGATCAAGTAGGCTTATGGGGACACTGCCTCATGCCGTTCCACAGTATTTGAGTGGCAAAAGTTGTTTAAAGAGGATAGGGAGCTCGTTGAAGACGACCATCGCTCCGGACGGCCGTCGACGGCAAGAACCGACACGAATGTGGACAGGGTGAGGACACTGCTGAACACAGACCGACGCTTAACCAGTGAAAAAATTGCAGACCAGTTGGGTCTGTCTGCATCCAGCGTCCAACGCATAATTTCACAGGATTTGGCCATGCGCATGGTGTGCGCCAAGATGGTGCCGAAAATTCTGTCATGGCGCACTCGTCGTCAGACAGCTCCGGGCCAAATACGGCGTTGCCACGTTGCAGCACCCGCCCTATTCTCCCGATCTGGCACCCCCGGACTTCTTCTTCCCCCTGGTGAAAAAACAGCTCAAGGGACGACGTTTTGACTAGATAAAGGCCGTTCAAGAGGCTTCGACGAGGGTCATCAACTGCATCCACAAAGAAAATTTCCAGCGGGCGTACGGGGAATGGGAGCAACGTTATACTAAGTGTGTAGCAGCTCAAGGAGCATACTTTGAAGATTATTAAGTCGATGTAAGTATATCGTCAATAAAATTCTTGTAAAAAAATCAGTCCTACCACTTTTGGGTGCGGCCCTGTATTCCTGTATAAGAGCAGAATCATTTATCAGTATCAAATAATTATGATAATATTAAAGTTTCAAAGTATTATAATGCTCCTCAAGTGAAAAGAAGGGGAAGAAGTATTATTCAAACTATTCCGTAACATTCACTTATAAAATTACGTATTAAATAATATGGTACGTAGATGCAGTTATCAAAACCGGGTCAGTACTAATGTTCATGTTGTCTAAGCAAGCCATTAGGTTTTCGTCGACGAAGTGCTAAAGCGAATAATTCCCCCACTGCGCCTAACTCAGTGAAATTGTGTACGTACTCTCAAAGTTTTGCCGACGGCCACCCATTTGGTCCAAAGTTCAAGCCACAGGAACGAATTCCTAAAGTGATTCACGACTCATACTTAAATAGGTGGAGTGTTATTTTGTTCGGCAATCAAACTTTCATACCGCTTAATTTGAGGATGATTTTTATACTTTTTTGTTTTTTTTATATATTATAACATTTGAAAAAAATCAATGGTGCATTTTTAAGCGTAATATTACCTGCTGTTTCCCTCATGTCACACTTCAAGATTATTTTATATGAATGACCAATTTCAAGTGCATACAGGTATGCACTGTATACCTGTATGCTCAAATTTGTTTTTTAAGATTTTTTTCAATCATAGTAAAATTGTAATTTTACCGTTAGATTTTGACATTAAATAAAAATGAATGCTAAAATCCTATGCAATAAAAACTTAGTTGAACTAAATTATTCATTTAGCACACCGATCGTGGCCTGTTATGCTTTATAAATATGACAAGTAATATAAAACTTCCATATATGCAGAACATTCCGAAATATCTTACGATATGCAGTGGTGTGATGGGTGGCGTGGAAACGTAGAAGGAGGCTAGAGATAGCGGAGAAGAGACCGGCAAGCACATAGGAAGGGCGTAAACAAGATGATGAAGTAGTCTCGGAGGGTTAAAGGAAAGATGAGGGAGCACAAAAATGAAGGGATTTGGATGAAAACACGTCGAGAATCGGAGAGGAGCGAGAGGGTTTTTGGGAGGACAGGAGAGAGAGTTAGAAAATCCCCTCCCTCTCACCATGAAAAGACATCTCGTGGCAAAGAAAGACGTACAAAGACGGATATAGAGCATAATCACATGAGAATGAATGGGATGAACATGCCAGTAACCTCTTCCCCGCCAGTTCATCTCCATCTTTTTCCACCCTTCTTTTTTTTGCCCACGACACACGTTCGAAAAAGTTGCCCTTTTTCACACTTCCGCTATTTCCCCTCGAAATCGTTTATTATTATTTTTTGCGCTACCAGAACTATTTCCAGCACCCGACCTTCGACCTTTTTTTCACCGTTTAGTGTATCTGGGTCACGTGGGCCTTTTTAAAGAGACAGACAACAGGATCAGAGAGGACCCTCAGCACTCCAGGATGTGGTTGTGGCGGCCTGAGACGGATTCCCTATATTTTTTTAGCATTCGCGGGAATGCGGTCGTTTCACCTGCCTTTTATTTTGTCCCAAGTTTGGATGGAACAGAGAGCGCTAGATTTCGGACAGGGCGAATTCATTGTGGGTGGTATCCTTTTAACAACCACGCAACTTTGCGCTTTCGCAAACTCATACACACAAACGTGTTGTGTTTTCCAATTTTATTATTCAATTTAATATTCTAATCGAAGGGTATGTATATTGTTCGTCAGTAGAATTGGTCAATAGAATTGAAGCAATTTTTTTCCTCGAGCTAATCTTTCTGTCTCAGGAAAATTTGCAAATCTAAGAGAAGTGAAATCTACGTGAAGGCCCTAAAAAAATAAACAAATATATATAATAATATAGCTGAAGGGTAGTACAGTTGTGTGAAAAGCTAGCATAATCTTTTAGATTAATGATAATATATGAAGATTTGAGGGGAATCAGGTACCCACCCATTCATTGAATAGTTATAAGACACAGGTTTAATATTGGCATTTATATCATACCGTCAAACAATGCAATGAAAAAAGATCTCTAGAAAAACACTTTAGCATTTATTTTTAAAATAAATCTTATTAGCATAAACCTCCATAATATTATATCATTTTATGTTAAATCATGAACAGATAATTATTTAACTTCAACCATAATAAGGGAGTAAAACAATGGTAATTTCCAGATATTTCCATTTGTTTGTGATCAGAGTCGTGGAAAATTGAGAGCAAAAAATGATCAAATTTTTAAACCCATATGGTGTTTCCGTCCTAAGAAAATATTTACCTCCTCCGTCCGCATTCTAGAAGTAAATACCTCAAGTCTGTCGTTTTTCAACCAAGGACGAGTTCAAAAACTTGACTAAAATCATTGGTTGAAAATTTGGATATAAACGGAATCTAGCTGAGCTCGTAGGTTCGATACACTTAAGAGGGGCCTGGGTAACTCCATTCTTTTTATTTTAACACATATTATGAGCCTACTAAAGTTATTTTATTATTTTTCAACCTGTTTTCAACAGGTTCGAACAGTGGACAGACAGTAGAGATGTGCCGGAGGGACATGTGATGGAATCATGTGATCCTGTCATATGCTTGACCCATGAAGGATTTCCTTGGAGTGTGTCGCATTTTCCTAATGATAGAAGCGTATTCTTTTAGAGAAGAAGTACCTAAAATCCATTTAAATGCATCATTTCTGATGCATGAAAAAATTATCACGTGCTGTATATAAAATACGTACAAGACTAACACCGAAACATTCATCCTGCCTTTGTAGAAATAAATATAAATTCATCATTAAAATCATCGTGGGTGCCAGACAAATTAAATTGAAAATCAAATGTTAAGCCAGGTAGCCATTTCGCTATAAGGAGAGTCTAAAATTGTGACGGTCTAACTATATCATATGAACAGCTGTCTCGCAATGATTTGACTTTCTAATCACCGAAACGGTAAATAGGTGGACGGGAATTATAATAATTAACTTGGCTTATTACCGAGGAACCCATGCTCAAATATACGCAATGGGACGTATTATCCTGGCACGATCAACAATCTCATCTAAAACCGTCGCATTTTCTCAGAATTTTGATCTTTTCATAGAAAAAACGCACCCGCTCATACCGAGAATTATTAGTTTAAATTATATATTTGTTTTTTTATTAAACAGCCAGGATTTTATGCCTCGATATTTTAAAATCCGCGCTTAATCTGGAAATGCATATGCAATGAAAATACGAATTCCATTACTGATATTACATAAAAAATAGAGATTGAATCCAGATAGAAGTTTATTTATAATAGGGATTGAATTTTCAAAGAGAATCACAAATAGCAATAAAATATAGATATTAACATGTTACAAAGAGCTCTCTAATATTTTAATCATTATTAGTAATCAGATAATTTCTGCTCGCAATCGATCGCCTATAACACGAAACTACTTGTGAAAGTAGTAACTCAAACCTATGTCACCTGTCATATCAATGAAACAAATGGAATGTAACAATGCGCATCAAATAAAAAGTTAATTCATTTTTTCCAAGATTACACTCTTACACATTAAATATCGCTAAACAAAAAATATCTTTGGCGATTTATAATCAGGCACGCTCCTCAATGGCTACTACTGGATAGAAAATTCCTTTTACCTCACGAATTGATTTCGGCGCTTCTTAGAATTTCTGTGACCTTTCTTTGTCATGCAAGATAAAATACCTGTAATGAACTTTTAGAGAGCACTTCTTTTGGAAGAGAAAGAGTAATGTATAGAGCACACAGGCGCGGATGCACCTGAAACGTACACAGAGACTAGTATTCAAATATACACACTTAAGTAATTATCGCAAGGAATTTACGTCCTCAAACACAGGCTGTCCTAGCCCCGCGAAATTGCGAATGTCGATTCGAAGAGAGGCTCAATGTCTGATCATGCGTTTAAAGTACGTTGAATTCATTTTTACGAATGCATGATTGCTACGTTATCCGTGACAGCGGAAAATTGCGCACCGTCCTCGTATCCGCGTGGAAGTAATGACGCGGGAGGGTGGATATGGAGGAAAGGGGGACAAAAGGGAGGTGGAGGGTGGTAACGATGCCCATAAAGCATTTTACCGTGGAGATACAAGTACGCCAAATGGTCGGAAGCTGTAGTGCTACGTTGTTTATTTCCACCGTACGCGGTGCTCGAAATGTACGCGCTAAATATCCGTGCACGTACGTGATTATTGGAATTAGAGTTAATATTTTTTGTATTTGGAGATGGAGAGTCTCTCGAAAAAGTACTTAATGTCACTCGTTTGGTGCCGTTTACCTACCATTATCCAGGTCGTCATTGTCTCGGTATGTTTTTAACGATGATGTACGGGCTATCGGCTGTCAAATGTTCTAAATGTCTGCAATCCTAGAGACAGGGTCGTATGGAAGGAGATATACTCCTAGATCAATATTCTGTCGAGGGGAGGACCAACCCTATGGAAAAAGGTTATCTATTCCTATGAAAAATAGTGAATTTAGCATTCACAATTGCTTTTAAATATCAGTCTTTCTAAGACTTATTATTCGCTATTTACAACGAATGAGAATTAACTAATTTTCAGATCCTGGGGCGCATTATAATCCATTTAAAATATTACAAAAATAACGAGAAGATTATAATTACATTTTGGGTGCTATGAACTGGCTGATTACCAAACAAATTTGTGGGTTAAAAATAAAATAATCATGATCAAATAATAACAATTACCACTAGATAATGATTAAAACACGACTGGTTTCTATGAACCTCATCATCTTAAGGTAAAAAATCGAAACCGGTCTTATAATTAATCGACATCTAGTGGAATAGTGTTATCACTTGTTCATTAATATTATATTTGAATTTCACTATGTCACGTCTGAAACTACGCAATTTGTAATAAATATAGTTTTTGGCGAATTAATGAAAAAACTTTAATTTTAACGTATTGCTTAGTTATGGTGTTTAGCGAAAAAAAATGTGTATCATAAAATGTAGTGTTTGAGAGCTAAAGGATCTTTCTGACGGTGTTTTGAAGGAAATCGGTGCTTCCATGTGATTTGATAATCTTGTCTTTTGTACATCATCATCATTTATTTAAACAACATTGCCATGGATTCAGTATAGACATGATCTCAGTACTTGAATGAATAGGTAAAGGGATAAGCTAAAGAGGGAAATGTACTCAATTGTCTTCACCCTTCATTATGAACTATTGTTACGAAAAGGTTTGAGTTGAAATAAAATTTCTCGTAATACAAATATTCTCGTATAAATCCAATAGTTATTGCGGCGACATTCCCAAAGGTTATTTTAATACTGATGATGGATTTTGTACCATCCTAAAACATTAGTAATCGATAACATACAGAAAACGAACTCCAAGAGACAAAGTCATATTCTACAGAGTAATATATTGTCATTTTTATCTTTATTACTCCTATTTTTTAAGTAAATTAAACAAATATGCATATTATATATGCATAAATAAATAATTTTGAAAATTATACGTAGATGATAATTTAATATACGCAAAAAATAATTTTACGCAAATGTTAAAGTTGGTATAGACAGAAATGTCAGCTTTAATGAACGCCGTACCAACTGGCGTTAATTTTTATGGTTAATGTTACTATTCTTACGTGAGGTTACCTTTGAATTACGAGAGATAGTAAAACTGAAACAAGATTTCTAAGAGATGTGTTCCTTCGAATTGACGGTGAAAGAAATTACCATTTACATTCGAATTGGAAGGTACCCTTGAGGTTGTCAGCAGTGATCCTTGCCCTTCAACCTCACACACAACCAATGGCGAATTGAATTTCCTCCAACGGGTTCCCCGTGGCGAGCCATTGTTGCTGGGTCGTCCTGAACACGCCGGGCGTATTGTGTGTGCTCGTGTGTGTTGCTATGCACATATAATGTCGTGATGCTTGCGTCTGTGCTTCAGCGCGCAACAATGAGATGTAGATGACAGGCGATAGAGCGGCAGTCTTTGGCCAATCAGGTGCCACGGGGATAGCGCTAAGGGAAACGTAAATGGGTAGAATTTGGTAGGGTTTTCGATGGGAAGTTTTCTGTGTGGGTTAGTGTCTGACGATCCCTTGGGTGTGGGAGGGGCGCAGTTGATTGACCGAATACGGGATACGAATAACGTCCCCTCCGAACTCCGCTCGCACGGGCCGGCCCGCCAAAACTTCCCTTTTTCCGCAGTCCCCTGGAAAATGAAATAGAATGAGCGATTCCCTCGAGGCGTCGATTTCCCCTCTATTCATTCATGCCCTCGAAGGCCTCGACGAGTGCTCCGCGGGTGGGATGATTGGCCGAATACTGGGTGGAGTGGGGAGGAGGATGAGAAACAAGCCCACTGCTGCGGGAACGAAAGAGGGAATTGCTCATAGAACCTTCGCGTGAAACGAAGTTTCAACCTTTGCAAAGAATCATCTCGTACCTCACCTTTAAGGTCACGGCATCGACAAAAATGAGCGCCCGCACCATGAGAGAGATGGCATAAGTTCGTAAGTATTTTCTCTCACGCAGCCTTATTATAAAAGGTTCCTTTTACCAATTTTCAGAAAAAACAGTCTAAAGTACACGGTAGTATCAATTTTCGGTGGATATTAAAATGATGATGTAAAATTAATCATAAAATTTAAGGTTTCAAAAAAAATTTGCTTTAGAAAAAATATAATTTTACATTGGTGATTTTTACGACGATCAAACTGATGGAAGCCAATAAAGGTGATCCACATTCATTTAAAAAATGCCATGCCAAGAATTTAACACGTTTATTGACGCAGAAAACACTAAAATTACGGATGTGAAGCGTTGGGTTGCACTAAATATACTGCATCTAACCAAATGTCTTCATTCAAATTTCCACAAAAACTTTCATATACAGGTTTTAACATAATAAACCTATATTTACGTATGAAATTTATTTCGGAAATTTATATACCTGTATTAAATATGTGAAATATTTCGAGCGATCATTTTCACTAGCTTTATTCCACCACAATAATTATATATATTAAGTAGATTTGTAAAAAGAACGCTCGATTGCTACATTTTTCAAAATAAAACGTGAGATAACTTCAATTGGATGCATTTATTGGCTTAGAAATCGGGATTCGAAGTTCCTTATCAGCATTTTTCCATTTGCACAATAACATGTTTTCTTTGAATTTGAAAATAGTTTGGTATCAAGCAAGAAATCGCTATCAAATCCTACGATGGTACGTGCCGGAAGATTCTACGAGAGATCACCGATGAAAGCAGACCACTCTTTAAGTACTCAAATTCAGTGTGTCTCGGAACATCTTCAATATTTTCCATGGAGAATTCAGTGAGTTCAGCCAATCACATGAGTGCTAACAATGCACCGTTAGTCAAGCATTATTTTTTAAGCCAATTTCCAGTATTATTTTGAGAAGGTTAGTAGTATTAATAAAGTGGTGAAGGAAATTATAATGAACCATGTAATATTATACGCTTGTAATTGAGAATCATAACACTTTCTCCCAACATTTATACCGTAATTAATTGGTTTTTAATTTTATATTATCCTAAGGTTATGTAAGGGTACACCCATTCCAATTTTTAAGGTTTCTTTATGTGTTTTGAAGAGTCTCACTGCGTATTTTAAAAAAATATTGTGGTAAATAATTAAAAACCCAAGAATGACGGAATTAACCATCCACACACGGGCGTGTTTTACCTATTTCTGGCAACTCAATTGCTCGTCATCGAATAGATTTTCATTTTTCAACTCCTTTTGGCCCCTCAGTGTAATCAGTTTTGCATTCTTTATAGAATCGATATTTCTTGTGAGGGAATACAAAATTCAACGTTTACTAAAACAAATGGATCCAACTGAAAATTGACCTGAAGAATAAAAAATGTTTTCACAGAGAGCGAATGTCGTACACAAAACCAAACCAGCCAACGAAATACGACTTTAGGAATAAATTTTCAAATTTTCTCCGCCGGCAAACACCGTCCGGAATGCAGACTGGAAAAAAGCGCCATTGGCTGACGGAATATTATGGGGACTACTGTCAAGAGAACTAGACGAAGGGCCTACGAACGAATTTAAATGTAAACCGATACATAAATATCCCGAGGGTGAATTCTTTCCAGGATTGAAAAGTTTGGGCCGAACCCCTCCTGGCCGAGCAACATGAACATTTCATTACCTCGGGGAAGGGCGCGGAGACAAGGGGGTGGGGACTGCGGAAGCATGCCGGTAATCGTCACAGACAAATGCCTCGGAGGATCTCCTATTCCAGCCCATGCAACCAGACAAGTGATTCACTGGCTGAGCAAGCTTGCAGCCAGATCGTCCACTCCAACCCCCACCAGGGGAGAGCAGGGAAAAAAAAGACTCCAACTCAACCACCCCTGAAACCAGGCGAGCCTCTGGAGCCCTCCTCCCCGCCCCTCAATCTCTGACCAACAATAGCCGGCGGCGGGGTGTGGAGCTTTAAAGGGACGGGGAGTTGAGGGAGTGGGAGGATCTTCTTTTAAGAACATCTCCAAAGACTTACTCGCCCCCAAAAACCTCATCCCCTTGTTCGCCGTCCACCCCACCTCCATTTAGGTAGTGAGAGGGAAAAAAAAGGTGCTGTCCCACCCAGTTCATCCCACGACCCATCATCCCCTCTGGCCCGAGTCCAATTGATCACCCCACGGGGGTTGGGCGGCGAAAGGGCCCTGTTGGCGGCCCTTGAAGGGGCGTGAGGGGGGCTGGAGAGAGTGTGGATATGGTCAAAGGAGACGGTGAGGGGACGGGGGAGGGCGGACTTAAGGAGGCAGCGAAGGGGTAAGGGGGTGGAAGTAGGGAAATGAGGAAGGCAAAAGGGTCTGGCAGGGAGGAATGAGGGAGGAGGGGTGAAGGGAAGGAACAAATGGAAAAGGAAAGGCTGAAGGAACTGGGAGTGAGGAGTGGATGGGGTATTCTCCATAGGAGGTTCTGGAATGTGAAGGAAAGTCCCAAGGCGTGAACGTAAGGGATACTCGGGCAAACAAACAAACGACTTACCCCCATCGTGAATCG
Organism: Hetaerina americana; assembly: GCF_022747635.1. NCBI lineage: Eukaryota > Metazoa > Arthropoda > Insecta > Odonata > Calopterygidae > Hetaerina > Hetaerina americana. The sequence continues at coordinate 68,250,542 of NW_027287205.1, read as the reverse complement.
ATATCCCGCATTCTCTTATTGCGTTCAACTAGTCGTCGTGATTGTATCGCCGGTGCTTGAAAGAGACTCGAAAGCCATTAATGACTTTCAAGAAAGGCCACGGGTAAAATATATTGCCGTGGTGTACAAATCTCAGCATGAACAAAAACGTTGTCGTTATTCAACAAACGTAGCCAAAAGAATACCTATTGACATTTTCTCACACCATTTAGTACTGCCCACGTGCTCCAAAACATCTCACTGAGTAATTCTCGTTTCTCTTTTTTCTTAAAGAAAGAGAAGGGAGTAATTAAATACGCTCAATGAACTTTTTGAACCAGTGAGAGAAGCATACGACCACACACGTAATCCTTAATCGATACTACTGAAAGGAAATTCAAATGGTACGAAGATGAAAATCCATTCACCGATCAGCTTTTCTTGTCATTCTTCAGCTAGTTGAAGCTTATATAAAATTTTGGGTGAAGAGTATGACATGAAAAATAAATATATTTTCTGAAGGGCGCAATGTCTGCATATTGAGTGACTCTTTTACATTCTGCATGGGGACCCTTTTTTCCCGTGATATAATTCAGAAATGATAGGTGTGTCACAAAAAAATTATTTACTCCATTAAATAAGTCGACAGTTTTCCCACTTCACTTAGTTTCCATTCTTAATTTTACTTTAAGACAAATTGGTCACTGATCCAGTTAAATGGTGAAAGACGAAAATGTATCGAAAAAAATCTTAAATTCAATCAGTTATTCTAATTAATCGTAGAAAGCAGGCTGCATCTGTGATCCTCATTCCCCGATTAAAAGTCGAAAAACAGAAGTGGATTTGTACGAGTTAAAATTCATTTTTCAAATAATGTATGAGGTTTGAATATTTGTCAGTCACCTCAAAAAGTGTCATTTGAGTTTTTATTCTGTGGTAATGGTATATGGAAAGACCATTATGGCTTAGCACCATTAATTTTCATCGATAAATTTCTGCTGAGAAGTAATATTTTTGTTCCTAATACACCGAGTGATGAATTATACCAATGACCGTCTACAAAATCATGTATTCCCAGAAAAAATATGCACTTCTCACGATTGTATCTCTCATATGCCCTTAAATCGTAATATTGTAAAATAACCGACATTAGACGTTTCTCCTTAAAATAATTGAAAGTATACAATCCACCGTTTGTCTTTAACGATTAAATCGTTTCTTGAAGTAAATGAAATCTGAATATAGTAGCTGGACGGAGTGAATTAGGGTTTTCTACATACCTGTGCTCTAAATTCTTCCACATGATTATATTTCGAGTAGGGTGACTGATTTTTAGAATTAATAAATATCCGAAACATGAATCATACGGTCAATGATGAATAGAAATTCTGAAGAAAAAAAAAAGAAATGAAATTATTCAAATTAGTACTGGTGTTTTATAGCCCCATGTAGGTTTTGGATGAATACAGCCTGGACAAGGATACATTTCTCCACCTACTCAAACAATACGTAACCATACATACGATGAAATATTAAACTGTTATTCAATTCCACATATATTTGTTTCAATATGCCTATCCTGTTCCTACCCCAGCCTCGCTAACCTTAGCTTCTCGACTCTCTCACAGACTTCAAGATCCCATTGAAAATCAAAATGCTCTATATCCATCGATCCTGCCTCCTTTGGATTACCTGCTCTACCCCCTATCTTCCCTTTTTGCCCAGCAGTTCCTTATTCGTTCGCTTTTCTATTCATTTTACTCTATTTTTCCATTTTGCTGCCCAGCCACCTTTCAAAAGCCTGCAATTCACCCCTGGTCTTAAATCCATTCCGTGGAAGACACACTGTTTTATTTATTCTAGTTCATGAACTCCATTTTGATGTTAACTTAGCTTTACCCTTTGTCAAAATCCGTGTAACAATTGCTTTGTTTTCATTGATTCTCATCCCATAGCTATCACACTGATTTCTCTGATTCACTAAGCAATGCTTGCAAGTCTTTGGTTAACTGGAAAATTAAAACTTGATCATCCACATAAGTAACTGGTTTCATAAATCTGGAAACGAAATTCATTCCTACGCCTCTCTTATAACACCATAATAGATTGAAAATAACCAATCAGAGCATGTTTAGCAAAACAAAAGTAATCGTTCAATTATTAAATACCTATGGAGAATATATGTGTGTGTGTATATGTATATATTTAGTAATCTACCGGATAACGTAGGTTTCGGATGGACACAACTACCAAACAAACATTTTATTACTCCTAACAAAACACAAAATCCATCATCCTACTCTATATCAGGTCCCTCTTCATCTCTGAGTACTTCCTTCCTCCCTTCATCCCGTCCAACATCCCTATCCTGTTCCTTCCCATTCCTCGTTTGCCTAACATTCTCCCCTCAATTACAGTCTTAAACATCCCGCTGCCGGTCAATACCCCCTTCAGCTACTTTTCCTGCCTCCACAGGATTGCTCCCAAGAAACCCCTCTCTTCGTCAACCATACCAAGGACTAGTTCATTTGTTTTCTTCCATGTCCATTTCACTTTCTCCATACTTCTCCAAACCCACATTTCAAAAGCCTCCAATCTACTTCCAGAATCCTGCTTCAGTGGCCACGTTTCTGCGCCGTACACAACTACCCTCCATATCAAAGTTTTGACGAGTCTTTCCTTAATATCCTCACTCAGTATCCCTGTCATCAACTCCCTCCTTGTGAATGTCTCTTTTCCTAGCGCAATTCTTCTCCTTACGTCCCCACTACTTTAACCGTGTTGATCGAAACCACTTCCGAGAAACGTAAACTGTTCTACCTACTGTAGTTTTTGCCTTTACCATAGTTAATCATGATTTGCCTTAATCAAATATCTTAACTACTATTCTTTAGTCATGGGCGTAACATTACTGACTGAATTTCGTTTAATAATCGATATAATGTTGTACTTTATATTATGGAAAATATGAACAATGCGGACACAAACCCCTTACTTTCTTATACTTTTACATACCCACGAGTGTAGAGATTTGAAAACCGTTGGAGGTAGAAACCAATGTAAATGAAAATGACGCACCCAATAGGAATTAGGAGACCCAATTAGGATTATTCACACATGACTTAATTTCATCGGGTCAAAGTGTTAGTAAAGTGGATGCGATCTTTTTAGATATTCAAAAGACATTTGATAAGGCTCCACATGTTAAACCTATTCATAAAATAAAGTTCTTGGATATAAACAAGGGCGAGAAACATTGGGTAGAAGGCTTTATTTCAAAGCGGGAACTGAGGGTAGTCCTTGATGGCGCTAGTTCCGACAGTGTACGAGTGACCTCGGGGGGGGGGGGGTCCATAGGGAAGTTTAATCGTGCTGTTGCTTTTCTTGATTTTTGTATACGATATCAACCGCTAAATGAAATGTAAGATTAGGGTGCTCGCGGATGGCATGGTGATTTATCGGGAGATATCTGGGGATAAGTATAGTTTAATTGCAGCAAAGGATCTAGATTGCATTACTAAATGGTGTTCAAAATGGGAATTGTCATTAACCCTTAATAAGTGTACGGTGGTATATTTCTTTAATTTGGCAACGAGATTTGTTTACAAATTAGCTGTAGATGAGCTAGAAGTATACGGTACGTATACTTCTACGGTGATATGGTAAAATACATTGGTGCTACATTCACTAAAGACTTAACTTTGGGGACCCACCTACGTAAAGTCTGTGGGCCAGCATATAAAAAAATGGGATGTATGAGACGCCTTGTCTGTAGAAGTGACTCCAAGGTCAAGGAACGCTGTTACCATGCTCTTGTAAGGCCTCATTTAGAATATGCATGTAGTGTATGGGATCCGAGTGAGTTTGAAAAATTGAGAAGTTTCAACGCCGGGAAGCCCATTTCTTTCAAAAGTAAACTAAAATTTAGGCTCATTGGTAAAACGGGTACAGTGACGTACATTCAGGACTCGATGATTGAGTTGCTCTTCCAAATTTGCTACGGGGACTTTCCTCTCGCCTCAAAGGACATGCACTCTTCCCTATTCAACTGAACGGAACTGTCTGAAGTCTACACATTGCACTCATGACGGCAACGATCCCACCCATCATGAGACCCACGCCGCCCCAAAAGGAAACTGTGGGGACTGGAGGGATAGGATTCCAAAGAATTCTCTCTCTTTCACTCAGGGACAACTTCTTCCTCGATAGGAAGCCTTCAACCGTAGGGACTAGTATATGAGGATAGGAAGACCCTATACAAAAGGTCGGAAGCTAAGGAGTTGAAGGAAACAATAGATATTTATGAAGTGTCTGAACGCGTGAAAGAATGGAGATGGGCGAAAAAGGAAGTTGTTCTGGCTAAGAACTAAATAGGCTCTTTGCCTAAGCTATAAAGACAGGCGGTCATTGAAAAACGAAACCCAATTCATGACATTCTTTTCTGCACCAAGGCGTACCCACCACATGCATGGCCTTTTATTTCCTTTTTCCCGTTTTTTTTATTCGTCTAATAAAGGAATCTAATGATAATTTTCAAAAAAAGGGTTAACATTGGTTTCTTGGTGAAATCCAGTGTAGTATACGAAAAGATTCCAAGAATATAATTCCAATGCATAGCAATACGGTGATACTTTTACCACAGATTGGTTGTGAAATAACTTGTAGAGCTGTAGCTAACGCTCATAACTGTTGCAACTGAAATGGTCAATTGACTAAATGAACACCGTATTCCACCCGAAAGGTGAGAGTCTACCCTGTAGTAAGCTCTATAGCGCCTCAAAATTGCATATCAATGCTGAAGAGCCAGTCCTTTTTATTTTGCCTCGTACACGTTTGTTCTGATAATCAGAAATAACGCAGCCTACACATAAATGAATGTGTCAAAAAACATCACACAGGTAAATTCGCGATCAACTCTATAGTAATAAATCCATCTACTATTGAGCTAAAACAACATGTAGTCATGCATTACAACTGGCATCTCACTTTATAATAACAATCAATACGAAATGTTTTTAGTTAAATGGGGAGTTAAACCAAATGATATCTTGATATCGGCACGTTGTTGTAGGGTTACTTCATCCATGACAGCATTTGTTTCGCGTTATAGTTTGACACTTTATTCTTTGCTTGTAGCTTTAGTGTTATATATAAAGCTAAATATAATATCAAAATGTATTCAGACATGTAATGCGTATTTAATGTCGCATGAAAGTAAAGCTTTAATTATTTATTTCAATATTGGCATTCAAATGCATACTTTTTAAATAACGCCATTCACTTACTTCTGAGTACAAAGTCATATGGAAAAATTATTTTTTTCTTACTAGACAACCGGAAGTTTTAATTCTAATTCATTTTTAAGCATAATTAGTGTTAAATATTTTAATAAACAACTAGCAACGACGGACGAAACTTTTCTATTCTCTTTGTGGATGAAAGTACACATACGCGCAATTTAAACCTGGAAACGTAAGAACTAAAACTGGAACACAAGGGCGTTTTAAATGATTCCGACAAAATACCTAATCCACATGACAAGAATTAATTGAGTTTTTTCGTGAATCACGATCCGGAGGTTGAAAAATTTTATTTTCAGATTTTATTATCTGCCTAATTATATTATCAGAAATATTCATTTAGTACTGAATACCATCCATTGCTACATATATTTACATACGATTATCATATTGGTAAAATGTAATTTTCAAAAGCTTTAACTTATCAAATCAATCACTATCGGTTGATTAGTAAACTTTCCGAGAATTTATTCTATTCGCCTCATTTTTACAAAGACGATCTAGGAAGTCTATTAAAAAGACAAAGTTTGTCTACAGCCGACTGTTTGGTTAGAAGACGCTGAGTCATTAAGGCAAATAAAAATGACTTTAGCTATAAACCGAAGTTTTCCATCAGTCAGTCTTTTGTTTCGCGGAATAATGCACGTGAGTTTTACGGCCGACTCCTTTTCTTTCTCAAAGATCGTTACAACTCTACCATTTTTATGACGCTTCTTCGGGTTTTTCCAAGATTACATTGAATTTCAGGCACATTTCCGGAGAAATCGAAAAGTTAACTGCGAACCGAGTTATGACCATATGCATAGGTTAAGCATTCATCATTTATGTAATGGGTCCTGTTAGTGTCTTTGAAGTAATGAACTGAGTATTTTTTTCTATTTGGACACTGCAAGAGGTGGTTAACTCTCCTTTGAGATTCAAAATTGCCTACATTCATTGTTACCCTATTTTCAATGACGAGATCGAGCTAAACTAATGAAAATTAAAAATTATCACGTTAAGCATATTTTCATAAAATCGAAATTTTTTATTAGTCATTTCTTAACATTCAAATATATTTTTACATGATCAGTGCAAGTTCAAAGAAAAATTACGATTCCGGGTTTCTTATTTCGGGAGGAATTATGATCCTGTTCTTCAAAAAATGGATAGTTTCGCTATTTTTCTTTCTACAAGAAAAATAAATCACGGATTCATAATAATTCAGAAAAATACAACGGTTACACTAATATGACAAAAACTGCGCAATTGTGCTCGTGTCCTGGCACATGATAAATAAGTTTAAAAATTGCCTGCATCCATGCCTCATTTAAGGAGTGCCACATTGCTTATCAACTGCAGCACCATCCTTAATACAATTAAGTATAGACACAGTAATCAACCCGAAGGTCGGTTTGGTAGGTGATCATAGAGAGTACCCAGTACTAAACCCAACGGTGTGTAAAATTCACGCATCAGGGTAGGGCGGCCAGTTCCTTTCCCTGTGCCGGTTATGGTTTCCCAGTAAGATCTGGTACCCGAAAAATCACATAGCTTGGGTAGAGCAGCAGTTGCCCAGAGAGGCTTGATTGGGAATCGAACCCGGGCCCGACGGGCAGTAGTCCAAAGCTCTACCCCTGGATTACCGTGACCCACCTTAAGTACAATATTACATCCTAATATATTAAAATTGTATTGAAAACTGGTATACTTATTATAACTAATATCTCTAGGTTTAGACCATTAAAGATTTTTACTAGGGTCTTCAAGACTGAACTCTTAATTTTTCTTACAAAATTATATCTTGTACTTATTTCTTAATGATATACATATGTATATGACTTTAATATTTTTTTTTATATCGCTTTAAATTTCTTCTTATTATTATTATTGTTATATACTTGTTGAAGGGCTAAATTAAAGAAGGGACGTTATGGTCTCAATTGCGCTCGAATAAACATGTTTATCCGTCTATTTATCTATTAGAGTACCTAACGATTAACTTTTTGATTTTTATCCAAAAAGCATATCGAGTTCACGAAGCGTTTCTAATTTAATAGTTTAGTGCATGAAAGAATATTATCGGAAACCAAATTGTGAAGAAAGAGATATAAACGTATCAATGGGTGAAAATTAACGAGAGGGGTTGGATGCAAAATGACCCACGAACGGAAAAAAATATTTACACTTCATTTCCTTTGAAACTTGCAGAAGCGGCGAGTAGTGAATATTCCAAAATACTTCGCAGTGACTTTTATTTCCGCGCATTCATACATAGAACCAACTTTTGCAGAGAATTTCTTTTCTGTGGCCACGAAACCTTTACTGCTGACGTTAAAAGCTAAAGGTTAGATATTCATGGCATCGCACATTCCATATAAGACTAGAATATTGAAAGGGTTTTACTATTTAAAAAACGAAGACATGAAAAATAAAATCTCGTGAATTAATTAAATACTCGGACATCGTGTTTTCGCCCATTGTATTTTTGGATTTCCAATCTAAACTGAATTCCGCTACAAAAGGCATGTTGTTCCATAAAAATTTTATTTCCACTCCGCATTCATTTGTAACACATAATAATGCTCTGCGAGCAGAAGGAGGTGTGATCATGAACTGCTAACGGATACAAAAAATTCTACAAACAAGAACTCAATGCCGTAAACGAAAGTATCAGGTTTATAAAGGGAAAGAATTAACGAAGAGAACTGTTTATCCTAATAGTAAAGACTGGTGTAATCTTAATAACAAAAAATACGAAACAAAGGTACTTCCAGCTGTTAATACAAGTAATAAATGTGAAATGAAATGCCTGATTAAAGTATTAATCACAAATGCTGAATATGAAGTGTCATTAGTATGTTCCGATTGCATTGAAACCTTAAACCTTCTTCACACATACCTGAACACTATGAATATTAATCTTAAATTTTTGAAAATGGTCCTTAAGTTTAATTTACTCTTCTATCTAGAGATCTCTGAATACGATTTATATAATATGCAAGGTATGCATCGGAAGGAAATGAAATTTTTGACTATGTAATTCCGAATACTACTAAAAGTTTGGAATTACAAAGTCAGTACTTTAATTTTACTTCAATATGCTATGTAAATTCAATAAAGTTACGCCGGAGGCAATACATTTTATGCAAGGTAAATATTTTATGCCTTGCATGTCGTAAAAAAATATCATATATGTATATGTATATGTATATATATATATATATATATATATATATATATATATATATAATAAAAATATCACGTACAATATTGACAAGCAAAGAAGAACAATGAATGTTCAACACTACAGATCACAAGAAATAAATCTGAGAACTCCTTTATGTAATCAATGTATTAATCTTGCATGAGAATCTTTACGGAATGAATATTATTAGCAGTACTCCAACGATATTAGGTTGACGCAAAATAATGCTTCTAAAAAAGCAGTAATTTTTAAACCTCAAACTATATATTATGATAACTCACATATAAGCTCTGCGCACTTTCTGGTACCATTAATCCCATTCAAGATGCCTATTCTTTTCCCCTGTCTACCTTGTATTGTCAGCATTCATCACCGTCTTCAGCGTTACCTTTCTCTCAGAATCTCCTGTATTCAATTTTCTTGCCTCGCTCGAATTTCTCCCAACAAATCTTTTTACTTTCTCTGTATTGCACAGAACTTCATCAACTGGTTTTCTCATCCGTGCAATATCTTTTCTCAGCTCTCCTTCACGCCCACTACCTAAATGTTTACAATCTACTCTCATCCCATTTCCACTGTTACATCGTTTCCGAGGCGAACAAAGCTACCCGTTATGTTAAATTTTCACTAATTTTTCTTTACATCTCCACTCATGATGACTGCTATAAACTCTTGCCTCTTCTTAATGCTTCATCACTTGAGGCAACTCTTCATTTTAGTTCCCTAATACCATAGTCTCAATCTTCCAAACCGCTTCCTAAATAGTACAAATGTTTTTATCCATTCTAGTAAGTATTTCCTCAGTGAAAAAGCTATCTTAGCCTCCGTTCTTTCATCTCGAGAACATCATTACCTTCATTTTTTTTAATTTTTTATCAACCAATACCTTTCACACTTATTGTGAAATACGCAAAATAATGATTGTAATCCTTTGGCAGGCTGAATAATTGATGCTTGCCCATTCGCAAATTTATTTATTTGGTAGAGTTGTCTAGGCATTTTAAATTCAGCATTCAGACTTTAAATTCCTCTCTCAACCTTTTCCTATTCATGTTTATTGAAAGGAACAGGTAGAGATGGACATTCCTGTCTTACTCCTTCGCTCATCCAAACTCTACATTCGGTATCTGCAATGGCGCAGTCTGAAACATTCACAGGTTCCATATACATAAACCCTAATAAATATGCCGACTTTTTTCTGTTAAAAGCCTTCTAAACATTCACGAAGCGTTAAAATACATCCTGATTACACTTTACTTCCCTTTGTCATAGTGACATTATAGCTACGGAATCACGAGTATCTGCTCCTGTTGTCAATTTGCCATCAGTTTCTTAATCAAGTAACGCCTTTGCCGCCTATGAAATCAAATTCATAGTCCTATATTTCTTATACATTGCTATTTTTTTCTTCTGAAGGAAGAGTATGAATACAGATCTAACCAAGTCTTCCGGCCAAATTCCTTCCTCATAAATGAGGATTGAGCCCATAAAAACTATTTCTTCATCATTTCCTAAATTCTTGAGTAGTTCCGTAGGGATTTTACGGCTACAGCCTTCTTCGATTTCGTTGCCTTTGATGACTTTTCCAATTCAGGGTCAAAAATATGTGCTCCTGAGGTATCAGTATACATAGTGTGTACTTCATATATAAATACAAACTCCCTGAGCCATTATCTTTGTTATCACCACCACCACAGACATCAACCCAAAGGTTGGGGTAGAGCTCACTTAGCCCAAAGCCCAAAGGGTGTGAAATCCATCTTTGATAAAATGTGCCTCCATATATTGTTTCCATTTTTCAAAAATATTTTTGAATTAATATCTTACCCGTTCCGTCGGCGATACCTTAAACGGAATTTATTCTCTTCCATTCTAACACTACACCCTCTCACATAGCGTATTTTCTCCTGTCTCTGTTTACTACCCATACCCTTGCACTGATTTATTCACCATACTTTCTTTGACCTAATAGCTTCAAACTTCTATTTATGTTTGTAGCTCTCTGTCATCTCTACTCCCTGAATTTTTGTATCACATTATTCCATTGATTTTTTTCAATCGTCTCCCTAATCATACAGATGGCATCTGTAACATGCCTGTAACATCTGTAATCCTTGTCTGCCCAACCCTTTCACTATTTACCGTTGTTCATGTTTCATCTTCCACTTTCTTTATTCCTTTTTTGATATTCTACCATCTCTTTGCTTTTAAACCCGTCCTAATATGCTGCCTTAGAGTTTTATCTACTTTTTCCGGTGACTTTTTCCTCCCAGGTGTCTTCTTCATTCATAGAATAACAGAATTACTTTCCTCGATTTATCAGGGTACTTTTAGTTTGCTATGGGTTGCAGGTACAAAGCAATAGACATACACATATCAATTAAATAAAAATTGCGTTAATTTTTACTCCTACTTCTAAATGCACCAGTCATAACTTTATGCATAGCTGCATTCAAAACGGAGAAGGGTAAGTTTCATAAATATCCTATGGTATGAGGAAAGTAAGAATAATCTTATGATAGTTTTTTGGGAATAGTGAATTACTTAAGACTAGATTAGAAGGAAGCACGAGGAGAAATATACACGAAAACCTTGTGATTAGCAATTAGCAACTTCTGTTTGGAAGACCTTGTTTATAAATTTCATGGGTTGAGGCTTTACTTTGTGAAAACTCATGATCATTGAATAAATAAACTTGGTATTTTTCAAAACAAAAAACTTTTAAAATACGACCAATTTCGACGCATCAGCGAATGACCATTATACCCTCCTAATATCTGATGAGGTCGCCTATGAGTCGAAACCGGTAGTATTATTATTTTTTTTGTGTGAAAAAATGCCATATTCATTTATTCAGTGATTTTGCTAATCCTTGAAAAGAAGCGATTATGAGAACTTGAATAAAATAAGAGCAATTGAAACCATTTAGTTAAATTAATTTTTAAAAAGCATGCTTGAAAATTTAAGTATATTTTTATTCCTTGATAAAGAAAGAAATACCATAGTATATAACATGGCAAACTGGTTGGAGCAATTTTTTCTTTTCCTATATGCATACAAGCAGATGAAACAAGAAATGTTAGGCAAAAACGTTCATGTACGTGATTCATTGGGATACAATGAGTCTAAAATAAGGCGATCAATGTAGAAAAGTAAATTTATCACCTGCGTTGTGTAAACGTTTCAAATAGCATAAAAAAAGTAAGTGAAATAAAAATGAGATATTCCGAGGGAGTTCCGCTTCATTGGGGTTATTCCCCTGAAGTTGATACAGATTACTCCATTCCCTTCGTGGGGTCCAAAATAATGAACGTGCATGTTAAATAGCAGTCTTGATCACAAATCCATACATTACCTTCCTAATAGTATTGGCTTCCATCGGAACAGCAAATAGGTAATACATTTCAGGAGATAAACCGATAGGTTTAAGTTATAAAATTAGTTCCACACTCGTAAAACCATTGAGTGATAAATTTTTCCCCTAATATCTTCTTCATATAAGATAGAATAACCTGTCCATAACTGCCTGAAGACAATCTCCTCTCATCACGCTTCAACCTAGAACAAGAGCAACGCATAAGCCTCGCCTGTAAAGGGGGGGGGACAAATTTTACCGTTATTATCCTTCAGAGAAACTGGGAGGACTGTAGCAGTGAAAGAAGTTGCAGGTAGTACCTAGTACTGAAGATCACAGGTGAATTCATTGAACAAGTTCCCTCTACAACATTCTTATTCCCCACCAAAATCATCGCTACCCCCTTCATTTTAAAGTAAATGGGGCCTAAGGCGTCAGTAAAGACAGCATGGGTATTAAAGTGGTTCAAGACATGATTTGAAAGGGGGTAGCCTAACACCTTTTCCCTTAGAAGTAGTTCAAAAACTTATTATATAACACAAAATTGTTTTCCCTTCAGTTCACCGTAAACTCTACCTGCTTTCATGCCGTCTAACTTCCAACATTCTCCTTTCTATCGAGGTCTTATCATACAACCGTTCAATATATCTTCCACGTGCTATTTCTTCCTCTTGCGGATATTTCCATGAAAATTCCTCTGTTCCCCTACCATATTGAAACTCAGGCATACACCACCGTTTTAATTTTTTTCCATTGCTTAACCGCTAAAAAACTGTAGTTAATTTTTGCCATTTGCCGAGGAAATTCTGTATTCCGATCGAAATACTGCGAATGGCGTTAAACAATATTAATGGAGACCTTACTAACGGGAAAAATAGATTTATGGGTTAAAATGTTTCGCTATTACAGTATTCCAGCAGGGTTACTAGTTTTTCTTTTTGCTTTGCAGTAGGTTTGTATGATTTACATAAGTCGTTCCCAGTTATTAGTTTTCTCAATGGGCAGAAATACGAACTTGCACGGTACTATACCCAATAATTTGATATGTTATTGAGGTGCATAAAATTAATTATTCCATTGTGATTCCTTTTGTTAAGGAGAGGACATTCAGTCTAAAATCATTCATCCACAATAAAAAGTAGCAGCTTCCATTTGCATGACACAGGGTAATGGTTGCCATTGGTTTGGATGCAGCAACACTAATTATATTCAGGAAAACATAATGTATTCAAATGGATTTAGTCGTAGGGCATGAAAGACAAAGGGAAACGTTCCCAGGAAACCTCTTATCACTTTGAGAAGCAGGTGCACACAATTTTTCTTCTTCTGGAATTCATTCGAACCGACGGCATGGAGCTCTTTCTACTCAAAGAGTAATCAAAATGCTGTGTTACAGTCCACCATTTGTTTTTAGAAAGGGAACTGGAAGAATAAAATAATCAGTCAACGTCAATATTTGCTAGTGTTTTAAACTCTCAGCTACTATGGCCCACAAAGCAAGGATTTGATACGTAAACTGGAATTATACAAACAGACATGTTCTCTGAAACGATCTAACATAAACTAATAATTACTAAAATGGAATAGAAGTATAGAATGACTCTCTCTCAGTTTGAGGATAACACACCAGGACACGAATATGTAAATGTGCTTGAATAACAGTCAGCACATCATGCCCATGAAAGAACTGGGGTAATAGAGGAGCGATTTGGAAAAAAACTAAGTAAATCGACGGGGTATATGTTGCAACATAATAAGGAAAAAGAACTTAGTGATACATGCATATGAAAATGGATTGATTCATGGTAATAATTGTGACGTATATGTGTATATATATATATATATATATATATATATATATATATATATATATATATATATATATATATATATATATATACATCAGAAAGGATTATTGTGATAATACGAGTTACCAATGTCTGATCACACTGAAAAAAAACGAATAACCACAGGTTAATTTTTTGCAGATGGCTTTCTGGCAGATGTAGATAAAAGGTTTATGTATGCAGGAAAAGAGCGAGGTGACTTGAGGACCCGGACTGTCCTGTAATTGAGTATTTTTTTGGAAATTATTAAAAGGAATATTCCAGGAAATTACCAGGGGATTGAGGAAAAATTGTCCATAATTTCTCAATATTGTTGTTTAACCTCTTTAAGGAGAATAGTAATCTTCTTACTATTAGAACGGCGAAAGTTAATACGCCCACTATCAGTAGGCATAATTGGGTAGTAATCATATGCAGCCTATATTCAAAATCATATTGAATAAAAATGAAAGAAGAGATTCGGCCTTTTATACGACTGAATAACGGCGATTATTCAAAGTAAAATGACAAGGAATGAATGGAAAAAAGCACCAAAATTTATAACTGAAATATTCAAAATTGAGTGAGAGAAAGTAGAAAAGAGCATCCATTTCATCATCTCCACTCATTATCATACCAGCTAACTGTCATAGGAGCAAGCTGTTTAAGGATTCAGGGCATCAGATATCAGGATAATTAATGAAACAGCGAGATATTGCAATCAATTTAAGCGTTATAAAACGCATCTTCTTCCAGATCCTTGACACATCCAGATACACTATCTCTATAGATTTATTTTGAGCATTATTAGCATGATGAGTACTCAAAATATTATTCAGAAATATGGACTGATTACAATTATAATAAGATAATATAACTAGCCCCTATTTCACATGGAGATACTTGGGTCCGATATAAGCAGCTCGAAATAATTGATCATCAAAAGCAATCGTAAGAATTTATAAAAAAAGAAATATTATTATTTCCAAAGTTTTTGCGTACAAAAAGATTTTTAAGAGCAAAGACTTCGTGAATCATTAATTTCATGGTGACATTTGAGATAAGGCAGGGAAATAAGCTATCGAACAGTGTCAGTTTATGTTATAACAATAGCGAGAAGGGTGTAAAAATGTTCGGTGTAAAAGGAAAAGTCTCTATGACAGCAACCACGGGAAAGGAAAACACAAAGTGCTGAATCAAGAAAAAATATAATAAGATGTTGGAAATTAAACTCTTACACTGAACAATGCAGTTTCCGTTCGAGAATTAATAACCAAAATTGGGGATAAAGTTTTCAAATCTACGCTGTTAAGAGGTCAAAATAAACTACACCAAATTAATGCCAGTCTTCTATTTTCCTCACTAAATGCATGAAATGCCTTATCATTGCTCATAAAAATTCATGGTAAAACTTCTTGTCATATTCCATGGCCATTTTTATATTAAACTGAACGAAATATATAGTCTGATTGCTTAAAAGAGTTATCTTTCTCATAAAAACGAATTTGCGGCCATAATTCGGCTGAATTCTTTCAGATCATATACTATATTATTTCTACCCACACAATAACAAAATTTACTCTCTTCAACGAAGTACTTGAGTGTTAATTGTGAATTGTAAGAAGTGGGAATTTGGTGTGTCACAGCATCCGTATTCACAAAAAGCATCGCCGGTCTTTAAAATTAGATACCTGCTCAAGGATTACACCAGTTTCCAGTAAATATACATTCAGTAAGCGATGCATACCTCAAGGAATCCTACTAAATTTGATTCAGTTGCCTTCACGAGTATAAATTACATTGAATGGTTTAGGTTAGTGATATCCAACCTCAAGTCCCGTTAGCATTAGGTAGTGTAATTTTCAAAACTTGTGATTTATATGAATGGAGTATTTCTTTTTTATGATGATAATAATTAGTTAAAATTATTCTAATCACCTTGATTATTAGTTACATTATTAAAACAATCTATTTAGTATCTTCCGATGATAAATAACCTTATGGAATTTCATTAAAGAGCATCATTTTGCTATCAAACTTCTCCAGTTTGAAACATTTTACAATTTGTATTAAAAGGCATGCACATCAAACAAATAAAAGAATAGCCACAAAAATTCATATTAGGATTTAATTGCCAAGAGAACATTTTTTATTTACTTATAAGAAAAAACCTTGCGTTCACTCTTAGTAAATTTAGACTGAAGTTCACGCGCCTTTCAAATGAGAAAGTATTTTAGAGTAGTTGGAGCTACCTGAATGCTGCCACGCCTATTAAAAAAAGGGGTACCAATATTCGATGACCGTATAACACATAACCATCATACCCATATTTTAAGATGTTCATAGATAGCGTAATTATCATTCAAATATTATAGAGAAGAAACAATATGCAGTAGTGTAAAATAGTGAACATCATATCACATACCATTTACAAATAATGAGGAATAATACAAGGGGATGTTATATGCATAAATGGTGTACAATGAATATATACTACGTTAACATTTGTATCGTACCTTTAACATTTTGGAGGCACTGATAACAACTTTATACGAAAGGGTCTTCATTCTAGGCAGAAATTTGCTGACTACCCTAAAAATGAACACTGCCTGCTTTGATTCACTGGCATATTTTTCGCAGGATCCGTGTAGTCGTATTCGAATACAATGTAACACGCAGTTTAATGATAAATACTGGAGTTGCAAGTGGTTTGCAAGCTTTCCCCGGTAGTATACACGCCGAAAACAATATACGCGCGAGAGCTTTAAGGGGTGCAGTGTCACAACCACTGAATATCAAACACCATAAAAAATCTTTGATTAATGCGCCTTATCTAGCGTTTCCCGCGATTTTAAGAGCCATCTATCCTCGATTTTCTCCATACATCAACCTCTTACCCACACCCCAGCCATTATCGTACCCTTCTCCCTTCATCAGCCTTTTGCCGTGTCCCCTCCTCAACCCGTTCTCCCCCTTCAACCCTCCCCTCCCCCCCACTCACACGTCCCCTCAACATTCTCATCCCCGCCCTCCCGCCTCCCTCCCACCAAAACCACATCCTCTGACGCAGTATTCTCTCATCTCCTTTTTTATCTGCTTCCCAAACTCTCACCCCCAGGCAACCCCCCGCCCAGTAAGTCCCCCTCCACCCCTTCCCTCGCCGCTCCCCGGCCAAACCCCCACACAAGCTCGAGAGCGGAGCCCTCTAGCGGAAGATTTATCGCCCAGCGACGGTGGCGGCATCTGGCAGACGCTCTAAAGAACCAATGAGTGGAGACTTTTTCCTCATTCAAAAAGGACGGGGAGGAAGGGAGGGCGGAAGAAACGAGGCAAAACTGTAGGACGGGATGCGCTGGTTCCCCCCACCCCCCTCCGATGAAGCGGGATGGAAGAATGGGCTGGGACAATGAGAGGGGAGAGGAGCGTCTTGAGGCATATGCAAAGGTGAGCAGGAGCGATGCAGAGGGTGGGTATCTCTGCTTCGGCACGGGAGAAGAGATTAAGAAGACTTGGGTGTAAGCATAACGGGGGACATGAATTATCATTTTCCACGGAAGGGAAAGAGCTTTTGCCTCATCCTACTGGTTCCTTCCGATACAAGAACCAGTCTGCAAAGAGTTCCAATGCGCGCATAATTTTCGTGCCAACTAATTAACGAATGGGTAATAATAATAGGGAAAAGAAAAGAGATTCAGGCATATGATACATGATGCTTGGAATAGAAAGTTCTTCAAAATGATTCGGTAAAGGTCATGGGTAATATTCAATTGATTTTTGATTTCCCGTTATCGGAAATATTTTTTTAACTTATAGAAATCAGGAGGTAAAACCGCATTACATACTGAAATACAAGCATACTTAATAATTTACCATGTCTCTTTCTCTATTTATCAAGCAAGAATGGTATGCTAAGGGTGTATTATTGCTAAGTTTTGGTAAAGATTACGGATCAATAGGGAGGTGTTAGTCAAGTGGTTGAACGTTGGGCTAATGACTTCAATAGTAATAATTGGGCTAATGAATAATTATGAACGTTGGGCCCGAATTCGATTGTCGGAGACGTCTTTGGGAAACCTCAACTTTACACAAACGATAAAAATTTTCAGCTAACACTTCTTATAGTTAAAACATAAGCGGAACATGGAAAAGAACTGGCCCCCTTACTATTGATGTGTGAATTTCACACACTCCATTAGGCTGCATACTACCTGTAGGTAAGATTTCCTCTCACCTATTAAACCAACCTCCCGATTGATAAATGCGATTTTTACATACGAATAACAGCAACATGAGGATGAAATTGTGAATTTTTTCCCTCTTGTGGCTTGCAGTTGACCTAATAAACACATGAAATAATAATTTATTGAATACGACTAGATAAAGTCATAGATCAATATAGATCACTTTCACGGACGGTTCAAATATGTATATTTTCAGTATGTCGAAGCTCTGAAATTTTCATCAGAAGCCTTATCATTCATCATTCTTGTGGTTCCTTCTGTTTTTAAAATTTGAAGTTTAATGTTACATCACCGACAGATGTGAAATAGAATATATAAATGGATGGGGTGGTCACGTATGCGCGTGTCAAGTCATTGCACACAAGGATCGTATTACTTTGCTAAGAAATGAGACCCAAAGCTGTAAAATATCTGCGATGGAAACATTTGTATCAATACTACAGTGAGAAGTCCCACTTTCTCTACGCCATCCCCCTCATAGCGTATCTAGCAAAATCGCCAGACTTTGGTGGAACTATTCCATCTGAGGTTAGTAAATTGTACAACGTTTTTCAATGCGGGCACTTTTTCCATTAATGTCACTTAAAAAGCTACAACAATTATAACGCCGTTCACTTGGATAGAATCAAAGTTTTTTCGAGCGTGTGAAGACGGCAATACTATCCGCCCGTGCCCTCCGTACTTTTCTCCCTGCCTGATGGCTTAAAAAGTGCTTGAGGACATATCGACGGGTCGGATCAATACGCTAGCGCAGGGAGGTAATTTTTTGTCAATTCCGCAAATATAAATATTTTAAAATAATAATTGCTTCCCTCTTTTGCGGCGCCAGACAATTTAATCTGCGAAGCTTTAAATATTAAACGAGCTTCTAGCCATAAAATCCAAAGTTACCACGTCAGTCTTTGACGGGAAGGGAGGGATAAATGACATGTAGGGCCAAATGTGACCCATGGGTCGTATGCTTGACATCACTGCCTTAATGTGTTACAGCGATCCTGTGGGAAATTGCAGAAAACAGCTCGCCACGCAGTTTAAAGAGCTAAAAATAAAAGTGGTCAAAGTGAAAACGGATTATCATAGCTCCTCTTTCCCTTCTCTTCTCAACTATCCTCTTTATTTCCGATAATCTTCGTTTAGATAAAAGGATAAAATTGAAACGAATTACTAACAAAATGAAAATATGAAAAAAGTGGCTGATTTTGTGGTAAATTCATCGACTGCTTACGACAAACACGTTTCAAAATCAGTATTGAATAATGTAACGAAGTCAATACCTAAATTTTTTGCGTGCCAGACATTTGTTGGAAACTACACGGTTTTGCAACCTAAGTGAAAAAATATTAAAATTCAGGGTCACCAACACTAGAGTGCCCTAGTAGTACCCTCTACTCCGGTTACTCGAAAGCCAATTCGGTATGATAAAAAGGGACTTCATTGGGCACCAAATAAGAAACGTATCCGAAAACCACCACTTTCACCCGATAGAACGATCCATGAAGGTAAGAGAACCTTGGGAAACCACTGGAATGACAAAGTGGAAGGGAATTGTCGGGGAGTGAGAAATTAGAAGCGCATTGCCTACCAGGAGCATAAAAGGTAAAACGTATTTAAAAAACTGTAGAATCATGAATGAACATAAGTAAAAGATGCTAATATTATTACATGAAGTAAAAAGAGAAATAAATGATACTTTCATCATTATTATTTTGGCATTTAATGCATATTTAAATTATGCACGCATCACTTGTTTACCTCTCATTTTTCAGTTCTTTTATTTGACATTAATATTCAAGGGCATATGCAATAGAGGTCGGCAAGAGTATAGTCAAGGGGAATAAGTGATTCACGGGAAATGGTGCCTAAATAAAATCATATGTAGAGTGAGTCAGGGTAGTCCAGGGGGTAGAGCGTTAGACTGCTGACCGGAGGGACCCGGATTCAATTTACTATTCATTTACCTTTGGCTAAGTCGTTACCTAATTCCCGATTATTCACGTAGCTAACTGAAGTGTTTCCAACCTACTTTTACCCGAGCCGGTCGTCACGATTCTAGATTATCTATTTTCATCTATGCTGACTGAAATATAAATAGATTTCGTATAAGTAGTCCATACCTCCAACTTACTACTACTATTTGTAAAACATTCATTAATTGTGCTCAGCTTATTATTTTGTTCGTCCTCTCCAAATCCAAAAGGCAAACAAACACATCCTGTTCGCAATTATGATCCTATCTGTGACCACATTATTGCTATTACAATATGCGTACTCATCAAGTTTATAAACAAAAACTAATCATCTCCAAATTACTCATTATTCCTCTTCTTTAACTTTTGATGATCCTAAGAAATATTTATATATATGCTGCATACAAAATCAAACATGTGGTCCTTTGGTGGATCGTGGTTGTCCAGGGGCAGAGCGTTGGACTAACAGAGCTCGATTCCCGGTAGGTCTCTCTGGGCACCTGCAGCTCCCCCCAAACATGTGATTTTTCGGGCACCAGATCTTCCTGGGAAACCATAACCAGCACAGGGAAAGGGACTGGACCCCATAACCTGATTTTTATATTTCACACGCCGTCGGATTTAGTACTGAGTCAACTCTACCATCACCAACCAAACCGACCTTCGGGTTGATTACTGTGTCTATTTTTTATCATATATAGAATATGCACGAGTGGAACCAAAATTGTTATTTTGCTGTATAAGGAAAGCGAAATCACAATTAACTGTAGCAGTTTTATTGGGAATAAGGATATGGAAAATATAAAGGAAAGGAAGATTTAATTGCAAGAAGAGCTGAGGAGTGCAAGAGAAAAACTACGCATCCAAAAGGACTCTAGGGATATAATATGAAAGGCGAAAGGAGCTCTTTAAAACAAAAATTCACGATTAGCATTAAAAAAATTAATAGGTTGACAAAGTAAGGGTAAATCTTTTTTGAACAAAAACAGGCTAATAAACAGAAAATTGTGCTCGGGAAAAATTTTAAATACAATACGATGGGTGTGTTTCTTCAAACCGTAGTTCGCTTGAAAATTTCTAGCTGACATATACCTAAATGCTTCTTTAATATGAGAAATTAATTTTAGAATTTTAATACAATACAATACGCAATAAGTCTGAATATCTCAGTTGTCTGTTGATCAAACAAAGGAAAATAATAATTCATTCACAATCCTCGAAAAGAAATGGAGTAAGATTTCACTGAAACAAAAAACAATGTATCTTTTCACCAATTTTTTTATTAGGTTTCAACGTATCGGCGTCATTCTCATCTTCCTGAGGATGACGCCGATGTATTGAAACAAGTCATACCTTATAAAAAAATTTGGTGGACAGATATATTGGTTTATTTCCCTTCAGTAGTGAGAGATTTCCGCAAATTTAAGCCTGAAAACATCGAATATATGGAGTAAAATCTATACTAATAAACTAAAATTATTCTCTCTGCAACGTTGAGCATTATTTTGTAGAAGGCACTCATACTAAATGCAACTGACCGATTTTTTACCCTGGTTGTTGGCAATCATAAAAGCTACGTGGAAAATGAAAAAATTTGCTCGATATGGTAGAACTAAAATTTAAATTAAATGAGGTTGGAAATGAACCGACAGTACCATAAATACCTCGCGGTCCACTAAAATGATACGTGGTAGATGTTGCAAGCACCAGGTGGAATGGGTAAAGAATACGGGGAAATAAATGAGAGAAAGGGAAAAGGGGAAACTACATTTCACTAAAAAAACCTCCAAGGAACGTGAATAAAGTTAATCTTTAGATATGCCATAGAGTAAACATCAAATTCTCCTTTTCTATGCATGTGGCAATTCACGATACAGAATTTCGAATTTTAATAAATGCATTGTTCTCGTCACATTTGATTTACCGTTCATTTTAAAAAATAGGAATTAATCGAATGATTTAGTGCACATCATTATTTTTTACTCTTTTCAGAGATTTTTCGCTAATTTAAATTTTCATGAAAATTGCATCTTTCTAGATGCTGCATTAAATGTTCTGATTATAAATTATTAAAAACAAAAAAATTACATGAGAGGGTTTTTTCCTCTCAGGTGCGTTGAGTGACTTTTAATGCCCAGACTTCAGTCCACCCTAAGCATACTACATCAGCCTTCACTGACCAAACGTTTTCATTAATAGATACTTTAATACGAAACTTGGCCAATTGATTTGTATCAAATACATATTTTCCGCCATTCATTTTACTTCTGTACCAAAAATGCTGTTTGATTTGGAAAAATAAATGAAACTATCATCATTAAGATACATATAAATCTACACAATGCATGGCAAAGCTATCGCAAGGATGTGTGGCAGGGGGTGGAACGTCACCGGCTATTCTACATACATTCGCTCTATTTTCTCATGCACCTGGCACTCCGAGATCCACAAAAAACCGCGTGGAAAGGAGGCAAACGAACATCAATCATTCAACATGCAGCTATTCCTATGGCTGCACAAAGAGGAAAAGAAAAAAAACATTAAAAAGGGCAGGCAAGCATGCAATTCAGACCTTTGTTACCAATTAGTATTCTACGCATTCCGGACGAACAATTCACAGGTACAATAGATTATACAGTATATATATTCACCTGCACTCCACCGGGCACAAGGGCGTACGGTGGGGGGCGTTCGGACATCAGACTTGAGAGAGTTTCGTGAGTTTAATCTTATATGCCCCTATTTTCGACATCGCGCACTTATTATTGTCTTCAATGTTCTCCCTTCTATTGCTGTCCCGGATAGTGCGCAAGAAAAACAATTACTCAAATCTACCATTTCGACATTCTAACTCTCTCACTTTGTGACAATTTTCTATCTCACCAACGTAATTAGGGGGCCTAAAGATTTATCGCCAATTTTGGTTGCAAAATCACACGCTTTATATCTTTGTAATAAGTTTTATCTAGCCCTGAGTGTTCGCCTATGCAAAGGTTTCCACCCTCGATTCTGTATTAAGTGTGTGATGCTTTTTCTCCTTTCGCATAAATTTTTCACGAAACCAGCGGCTTTTCTTTGTACCCAATTCCGTGCTACAATTAATATTTTTTAAATGGATCCCACACACTCGCCTCATACTCAATATGAAGCCTCACTAAAGAAAAATAGCACGTTTCCTTCACGTTTTCATTCATCGCTACACCTTCCGACGATACGTTTGACGAATACCAGCTTATTTTTTAAACGTTTCCGTAAATAGTGCAGGTATATGTTGTTCCAAAATATGGTCCGATGCAATGGTGGCCCCCAAGTATTTTATACTGCATGAAATAGAAATTGATAGGAGGCTAAGCCGAAATCCGTAATTATATGTCTAAGAATGCTCAGGTTCAGGGGGGGCCCAATAGTCCGGATGAGCAGTAATAGGAAGAGGAGTAAGGTAATGCATTGTCACTGGTGAAGTTCAAAGTATATGTGGAGGAAATGATTACAGAGGCGCGGGAAGAACTGGAGGTAGAAATAAAATTTGACGGAGAATATTTAAATCCGTTAGGTTTTCTGATGACCAAGCTTTAGTTTGTTAGTCAGCAAAGGGGTTGCAAGCATCGCTCAAAGAGTTGGAAATCAAGTGCGATAAATATGGGGTGTGAATCAAAATAAATAAAACAAAGGTTTTACGGTTTTACTGGAAAAAGGAATTCTAACTGAACATTAAAAAAGAAGGGCACAAAACTAGAGCAGGTGGACCAGTTTACATATCTAGGAAGTGCTTAGGGCCAAAATGATCAAAGTACATCTTAAATATAGTTCAAGGACACACTCAAGCCAATTAAATTATAAAATTCCTTTTACTATTTAAAATATGGAAGAGTATGTGCATGTTGGACGAAATAAATGGAGGAAGAAAGAATGAGGAATCGAAGAGCGGCTTATTGCACTGTCCGATGACAGGTTGTTTTGTTGTTAGAAGAGGCAAGTTAATTTATCTTTGTACTGATGTAGAGACTATGCCCTTCTATAATTCTGCTTAACTGTTAGATATCAAAAAACTCGCAATATTTGTTTAGAAAAGAAGCAACGAATAACGGAGCTCGTATCACAAGGCCTAATCCGTGAGAGAGTATCCTCAGTTACTCAACAGAGCTTATGTATCTTTGTCATATGATTCATCTCGCGAATAGAGTTTCCTCGGATTAACAATAGAGCTGACTTGTGAGATCAATCAAGAGATGAAAACCAAATGGGACATGGGTTTTAAATTGAAATTTCCCTACTGGAAATTCCCTGCTCTACTTCGCCAAACTCAAAGCAAAATTTTCCCAAATGCAGGCATCGCAACACTATTTCCCACTTTACGACATAGTTTACTCCCATTTCGATGGAATTAATCGCAAACATTGGATAAGCGTATCACCGAGGTGGCGCCGCGCTTTGGGTCACCGTGGACTGTATTTTGACTGATCCAAATCAGATACAAATAGAAATCGAATAGCTAACGAGTTCGCTGATAATCCAAGCGAGAATGAAACTTGGATCAAATTTACATGACATAAACAAGAAATATAAGAAAAAGGTGATTAAAAAAATTCCAGTCAGAGTTATTGAAATAGCGTAAAATGCGAGCGAGTGAGGTTAAAATAAAGTTAATAAGCTAACGTGCATGACTTCTCCATGTTCCCATTGTAAACGACATGTCCACGCCGAACTTACTGGGTAAATCACGCGGATTTAATACGTGATTAGTTGTTATATCTACATTCCCCATTTTCAAACAGGTACGACCTGGCATGCTTAAATGCACAGCAGGAATCCAGGAGGAAATGTTTCATCCATCAGTCTTGATTTGATTATCACGTAAAGCCATCAAACGGGAAATACTTAATACATTATTATTATTAGGTAATCTTCCGGTTAAGGTAGGTATTTTAATGGACAAAGCTACTAAATAAAACATTTTGTGAATCCTAAAAAAACACAAAATCCAGCATCCTACTCTATACCATGTCCCTCTTCATCTCTGAGTACTTTCTGCCTCCTTTCATCCCGTCCAACATGCCTATCCTGTTCCTTCCCTTTCCTCGTTTGCCTAACATTCTCCCCTCAATTACAGTCTTCAACTTCCCACTGCTGGCCAATACCCCCTTCATCCACTTTTCCTGCCTCCATATGATTTCTCCCAACAAACCCCTCTCTTCGCCCACCATGCCAAGTACTTCCTCATTTGTTTTCTTCTCCGTCCATTTCACCTTCTCCATTCTTCTCCAGACCCACATTTCAAAAGCCTCCAGTCTACGTCTATCCTTCTGCTTCAATGACCACGTTTCCGCGCCGTACATAGCTACGCTCCATATCAAAGTTTTTACGAGTCTTTTCTTAACATCCTTACTCAACATCCCTGTCATCAACTCCCTCCTCCTCGTGAAAGCCTCTTTGCCTAGCGCAATTCTTCTCCTTACGTCCCTACTACTTTGACCGTGTTGGTCCAAAACACTACCGAGATACGTAAACTGTTCTACCTGCTCTAGTTTTTGCCCTCCTATTTTAATGTTAAGCTTGCCCTTTTTCTTTCTAGAAAATCGCATAACCTTTGTTTTATTAATGTTGATTCTCATCCCATACCTGTCGCACTGAATTTCCAATTCACTCAGCAATGCTTGCAGCCCCTTGGCTGACTGACAAACTAAAGCTTGGTCATCAGCAAACCTAACTGATTTTACGAATTCCCCGCCCACCTTCATTCCTACCTCCAGTTCTTCTCATGCCTCTTTAATCATTTCCTCTGCATACAGGTTGAACAGCAACGGTGTTAATGGGCAACCCTGCCTTACACCTCTTCCTAACATTGCCCAACCGGACTCCCCGTTCCCCACTCGCACCTGAGCAGTCTGAGACATGTACAGGTTGCGGATTAGCCTCCTTTCCCTCCAATCTATTCCTATTTTCTGCAATATACTCATTAGTTTTTCCCAATTCACTCTATCAAACGCTTTTTCGAAATCTACGAATCAGGCAAATACCTCCTGGTTGTGTTCTATATTCCTCTCGATTAATAATCTCATTACTGCAATGGCATCACGCGTACCTCTCCCCTTCCTAAACTCAAACTGATCCCCTAAGTATCACTTGCCGTACTCTCTATCCTTTTGTTTATGATCCTGAGAACAACTTTAGCTGCGTGGGATATCAAACTTATTGTCCTGTAGTCCTCACATGATGTAACCTACATACCCGCGGGAGATGGATTTCACTTGGACGCCAAGTTAATGAGTTCAAACTCGTGTCCAGTAATATTCATTTACCCTAATTAATGATGAAAAATATGAATAGGTCTTTCGGTTGATTGTCAATACATACATAGAATTCCAAGGTAAAGTAATCCCTAAATTAAAATTCAATATCTGTCAACCTTGCAGAGGAAATGTTCACATGATTGCTGCAAAAGATATCTGTTCTGTTCAGAGGTTAAATAAGAAAAGTGGAAATGAAGATATACATGCCAATATTAAAGTAATTTATGAGGAGAAGTATATTTAACTTCACTAATCGACCGGTATTCAATTTAGATTTTGGGATCTTTTATCCGATTAAGGGTAAAAAATATGAAGGTAAGAGTGATAGGACATATTGTGCGTCACAAAACTTTTTCTATGAGAAATTTGAGAATGTGTGTCCGGAGGAAAGAGATGCTGAGGAAAACCGCATCTTAAGCATATACAACAGATACGGAATATGATGACTCTTAGTTATTCACATCCGAAAAGAGAGCAAGGAATAGATGCAGATTAGTCAGAAAATTGAGAACCTAAGAATATTCTTAATATAGGAGAGCCGGGATTCAATACCTGTTTTGTTTTTTTTTTTGAATACATCCTCCTGCATATCTAGCCTCCCTACCTGGAGAAGCAAAATGGATCGTTTCCTGTTTCTCATTCATATGACCGAAATTATTCCAGAAAAATTCAGCATTCATAACATTAATACCGAAAAAATAATAGAATAATACCAAAATTTGTACTTTCTAAATATTATATGAAAATGCAGAGAAGAAAAAGTTGACAAAGTCAATGAAAATTGGGAGGGTGTACGATTGACACCATAGCAGTAGTGAGGTCATCAATGGGAAGGATTATAGAATGTAACCAGAATACCTTTGTTTACGTCATGCATTTTGGAAAGGCGCCTTCCAGGGTACACTGAGAACAATAAATGAACGTATTGCAGAAGATAGGTATTGGCTGGAGGGATAGGCAGCTTATCCAAGTCCTGTACATGTCTCTAACAACACATGTGCGGATATCGGATTAAGATTCAGAATGGGAAGTGATAGAAAAGGGATTAAGATAGGGTTTTCCGTAATTACCTTGCTTTTCAACGCGCATTTGGAGGAAATGATAAGAGAGGCATGGAAAAGGCCGGATTCTGGAATGAAAATGGTGAGAGTGGGGACAAGGCCGCTAGACCTCTGGATGATCAAGCTTTAGGCTAGACACGGGGCAGATATCATTCGTCACCGTTAGGCTACAGAACCAGTGTGATAGGCTTTAGAAGAGAATCAGTGATAAGAGGAGGAAGGTGATGAGGTTTTCAAGGCAAAGTTAAACATTAAAGCTAGAGGCCATGCATTAGAGGAGAGCGTTTCCATTAACAAGAAACCCTTTAAGAAGAAAATCTAAAAAATCGAAAGTACATTAAAATAATTATCGCGTTAGATAAAGTAGTGTTTACGAAGAATGAGCCGATGACACATTAATGTAAAGAAAATATTGAATCGAACTTATGATACGTAGTTCCCTGTTTATCCGAAATTCGGTCGTTGAGGCAAGATAGAATGTGTAGATTGAAGGGTTTTGAGACGAGGGAACAGAGAATATCGAAAACTAAAATGGGATAAAAATGGAATGAAAGAAGTATCGTGGGAAGATTGTTGGGAGAAATTTAAAGGCAAGAAACGTCTAATCCAGGGAGATATTTTGAAAGTTAAATATTGAAGCCAGTGATAGAATGCTTGAAAACGGAGTTAGAGGGAGAAAAATATTAGACATTTAGAATGGAATTAAGGGAATTAAGAAGTACGGGGCATTAGAAACTAGTTCACCCAATCTAAGCGTATTTGGTATCGTGTTGGGCATGGCTTGGAAATGATTTTTAGCGTTGCCCCTGCGTCCGTCCAGATGTATTCTCACCGGATAACTACTGCTGATGAAAATGATTAATCCGTCTATTTTTCACATTCACAGATATCTATAACTTTTGTAATCCTCGTTAGTTTAAAATGATTGATAACGAATTATTTTAACAAGTGCTTAGAATGATCCCTGCGCCATCCTATAATCAATGTTTTGTGTTAAAGATTTGAACTGCGCCATGAATATTACATTATCTCTGAAAGCTCGCCAAATATTAATGTGAAAGTCATTGTACACTCATACCTTAACAAAACAGTTTTATGCTTATAATCGAATCATTAAACTGTGTTGGTACCTCAGATTAATTTAAGTATGAAACATATTAATTGGATTTCCCTTCGAAAGGTTGTATTGATTGTTATGTAAAAAATGGACTGTGCACATGGTTTTTGGTGTTCTCGCTCCCACATACACTTCATCCCTTGCTAATTGTGATATTCGCCAAAACTTAATCCCATAAAACGTATAATACTTTCAAAAATTCATTTGAAATTTCCTTGTGAGCCTCGTTGAGACTATACCCATTGAAAAAACTTAATCCCTACGCCACTTTCACCTTCATCGGATATAACCTGAATGATGAATAAAAATTAGTGGCATTGAAACATTATTTGGGCACGGTGGCCATAAAAAAGGAATTGCCACCACAAGAGAGAAAAAATTAAGCTCGGCATAAAAAAAACTTCGATTTCGTTCCATGGAACATTTTACCACAGCAAATAAATCTTTTTGTGACGCCTAGCACACACTTTGATTGCCCCGTCTGGACTTCCGGCAACAAAACCTCCGGCAACAATGGAATTTCGTTGCCATTGTCGGGACACTCCCTTCGCTCCCTCACCCTTTTTCCGGAGCAGCCTGTAGTGGCCGTGACTCGATAGAAATCAAAGGCGCGAGCGAGAGAGAGAGTGAGAGGGAGGAAAAGAAAGGGAATATGGGGGAAAGATGGGTGGAGGAAGAATCCGGCCGGTATGGCATACGGCTTGAGTGCTCGAAGAATGAAATGATGAGGCGGTGAGGGATTGTGTGGGAGAGGAATGGGTGAGGCTTATAGGAAGGAAACAGAACAGATTCAATGCGACGCTGATTTCGTCGTCTGACAGCCCGCGGAGACCCTTTAAGGTGGCAATGGGAAATATTAGCCCCGTATTCAATTCCAAAAGAGGAAGCTATTATGGATTCTTCACAAGTCGTAGAACGTTTTTGGGCGACGCCTAATGTGTTTCGCACCCCGCACCAACCCTCACCAGTAATCCTCTCCACGGAATTCCGGTGGTTGGTCTCCTTCCTGGCACCGCTTTCATATTAATGCGAGCAGACATCGCTTCCCTCCTGAGCAGATATGAACCCCTCGATTGCCATTTTCTTATTTGACATGTCCTAAAACCAATGCCTATACATTTAAAGCCCCTCTCCACTAAAATTTAACCTCAAGTATAATATTATTTCGTTCCTTTATTTTTCATAAATTTCCTCCAGATTGATTTAAGAGAGATATAGTGTCATCTGACCAATTTTCTTAACATTCTACTCACTATTTCCGTGCTCATTAGTCATGCATGTGTGTAGATTCAAGAAAAATAATTCAAGTGAGGAATTATAAAGAGATATACATGATCAAATGTGAACTGATGTGAGCACATAATTAAAAAATATTTTTAATGTTTGGGTCAGTTTAAGTCTGGAGGCGGGAATAGTTAGTAGAGGCAAAAGCGTTTCTGTTAAAATTTCTCTACAATGGAATTGCTGAGCGTCTCACCAAATCTAGGCTTCCTTGCTCTTTGCCTTGAAATTGAAAAAAATCGGCCACAAAAATGAAATTTCGCAATTTTTAATCCCACTTTTCCTAGGGCGCTTGACGAGTGAATTCAATGAAGAGTTTCATTAAAAGAAAAAATGTTTAGCATTGAGTGTGTTCATTACACGATAAAAAGGTCAGCGTTTACAGAGAGCCTATTTTATCATTTTTTGAGTCAAAACACCACGAGAAAATTGATCTAGGTTATCAGTCTTTTTGGGATTTGAAAAGTATTTCGTAACTTAGTCAGAAACCCAAAGAGTTTAACCAAATCTACTGGCTTTTATCCACGCATATAATTGGTTCTTATGCGTGAATACTATTAATATTAGATTTCGCTAGCTAAAACTTTCAGGACAACAATCACTCGAGTTTAGTGATATCAGAATATTCTTTCAAATAAATAGGTTATGAAAGGAAATCTGAAATCAATGATGGGTTTAAGACCAGGAATACTTCACTTGATTTTTGAAAAGGCTTTAAAGAAAATGAGTTCAAAGAAGGGCGTGGTCACATATAAAATTCCTGCATAACTGCTCAAGAATTTTGGGAACTGAATAACGAATAGTTTTTGTGGGCTCGTCATAGTATTAATAATGGAAGAATTTTGCCGGAAGACAAAGAATTTCTAGACAAGGTATGAAGATATTCGAAAAAGGTAGGAAAAATGGATACAGAAAATACTGAGGAACACGGGATGCCGAAAGCCGTGAAGGATACTGGAAAAGTAAATCAGATGGAGGAATAAATAGTCTTTTTGCATGATATTATTTCCGGTAGAAGATATACAGAGCTAATAGATGAGCTCTTTTAATATGTAATATAGGGATCGGAGATTTTTACAGGTAATTTAGAGCTTGCTAGTGTATTAGTGCATCGTCCCGGGTTCATGGAAAATTTAACTGAAGCTGGTAGTAAAAAATGTGAAACCTATGAAGTTTTTGAATTGAGCGTTTCCTCCCTTAGTTCATGTAAGAAAACGTTTATCAAAACAAATGTATTAACATATCTGATCGCATACTTGTATTGACCTAAATTACCTGCGTTTCAAAATGTGATTTCACACATTTGATTCTAGTCGCTATATGCATGTTTTTACTAAAAATTTTAATATTAATTAGTACATGTACGCAAATGAAAAATATTTTAGTAAATTATAGTGTGTTCGCCTAATATAAACCACACTTTTATTCATATTCTAGGTAGAATTCATTAAACGTATGCCTTCTTATGCTGAACATAACTGATTTGATTAATATAATTAAGTCCAGTGTGAATGAGTTAATTTTTATGACTAAATGTTTGTCGGAAGAAGCCCTGGAAACTAGGAAAGCAAATTAACGTGAAACATTTTATTAACCTATGTTGAAACAAATGTTGGCGTGCAGTGGTGAGATTATTTCCTAATCCTGTCGATTACAATCTCTTTTTCATTTTCATCCCACCAATAATAGGAATCAGTTTTATCAGGTCATTTGGAGTATACTGGTCTATAGATTATCCTTTCGCTGAAACTAAGAAAATTCGAATAAGGATTCATTGGAGAGATAATTATTAGCTCCCATCCATATCTGCATTCATTCCATACTTTGTCTATTGAAATTTATGTCTTTACCTGATATCTACATTTATTTATATTGAAATTTCCAAATGGATAAAGCACATTTGTTTTCAAATGGAATAATAATTTGTGCATACTCACGACATTAATATGAAACATATTAATTGATAATCCGAAAAAAATATGCAATGAATTTAATTATCGTTGTAAACAATAAAACTATGGATAATCATAATCATAGCAATAAGTGCACAAAAATAATGCCATGAACTTTGGCCACTTGGTATTTTACTCGTTCTTTCAGTTATCTCGGTCAACATAGTTAATTAAATTTGAACCAAAATCAAGAATCTTGAATCAAAATCCTTTCCATTACCGATGTGCGGCAAATTATGTATATCAATCCTATCGTCACTGTATATTATTAACCATTTGTGCATACTTTATATAATCCATAGGTACCTCATTCCATTTGCATCGGAAACGAATAGTTTCAATTATTAACACCTTGATGGAATTTGAAAATCTCAAGTACATCTATAGTTTCTCGCTGTTTCTTTCAGATAGAAATTCTGGGGCTAGAGTTAATGAATTTCGAAAATAGTGGTGTTAAAGCTCTGTCCAATCAACTCCCCTCTTTCTTAACTTTCATATATTACTATATAATTTTCTTCTAGAATAAAATGTTAATTATTATTTCCTTGGTAATGACAAAACCTATTTGGTGAAAATTATTTAATCAGAGTAAAAATATTCCTAATTTTATTTATTTAAATATAACCCGTAATTGACGCCATAGCCTCAAATTGAACTTAAATTGTAAATCTTACCTTTATAGCTCTAAAATCACTCAGGTGATGGTTTTGGGGTTTGTCTTAACAAAAATAGATGAGTTAACATCGCACTGCGGTATAGTTTAAGCTGCACGATCTTTCACTCAAGTATTACATATAATATATTTGGAAACAATATGGATTCCTATAGCCTTATTTCTTCCTAAAGGTGGGGCTATTCTTTTTATGAGAAATACATATTTTGCGCTATAGTCCACTGAAATAATTTATTTGGCACTAATATGAATTTTAAATTAATTAAGGATAGTTTTCAGAAAAAAGAAAATAGTAGTATGTCTATTTTTGGCACTGGATTAATATAAGACGAGGAAGTCTCTTGAATACTGAAAGTGCAAATACGTATGCCAATTTAATCGGCAAGAATATACAAGTATATTATTATAAAATATTATTTTATTATACATGTATTTATTATACAACATGTATTCCTACTTCTTATGCTTAACCTAAATCTAGTATGTACATATTAATTCTCAAATTTCTAAACCAAAGGTTAAAACAAATAACAAGCTCTTAATTTGTACATTTGATGATGAAGATAATTAAATCCTGAATTTCATCCATCATTATTACTTCAAAATGTATAGAACAAGTAAAGTTTTAGTTCCCATTATTCATAGGCAGTAACACCACATAAAAATGTAAGTAACCCACCTCAGGCTTTTTCCGATTTCACCACCATTTGGTAGGGGTACATGTACGTATAATGTTCGACTCAAGCACTGTTACTAGAGAACACGTGTACTAATCATATACCTCCACTTTGAATGAAGTCCATATGAATGCACCCTTCTTCATGATTTCGGAAGTTTTATGATGTGATTAACTTTCAAGGCAAAGTCTTGTGGAACTATTTCCCAGAAATTCTTTGAGAAGTAATTTAGTTTTTTCCTCCTACCCATCCTCCTGGCTTATTATCCCTCCACAGTCTATTTAACCCAACTGAAAGCTAATAGAGGAGGGGATTGAGAGAAGAATACTTAAGGTGGAGGAGGTTACGAGTTTGACAAATGATCAAGAGGATCAGACTCCGCCCTCCTCCTTTGAAAGGGGCTCCTGGTTCTATAAGCTCACCTTTCGCAAAATCTCTTTGAGCTCAAATAAAACGACCCAAAACTCGTTTGCTATGGGTTATTACTCTTAGGGAGCAGAACCGGGCTCTCGAATAAGCGAAACATGCTCCTAAATAAAAGATCACAAAGACAAAAATATTTTCCTCAAACCTAGGGTTACGCAGGTGAAAGACAAAAAGGAGCAGAAAAAAATAAAGCTTAATATTACAACCTGCACAAAAGCGAAGACTGAAGTTTTCAGGTATCATGAGATACGGGTCGGTTCGTTGTGATTTACTCGTTCCAACGCCCACTGAAAGGGAGGGGAAATTGCTAATTAAAAGGGTTGTCCTTTCCATTAGGCACGCCGTATCGCGACTTTTATAATATTTTACGAACGCACAATTTTGTCTCCGCAGATGGGGCGTGTCTCGGGCCATGTTTTCCACCGACAAATTGATTGGAGGGGAGAGAGTGGAAGTGACGAAGAAGGCTGACAAGGAGGAGCTGGGGAAAAGGTGAAGATGAGGCAAATAATTACTCCGTCAACTCAATCAACTCATCAATCACGTCAGAAGAAACTTTCTGCAAATCCCGCCAAAATTGGAGGTGAGCGGCCATTTTCACATCCAGGCAACCCTCTGCGTGAGTGTGTGGATAGAAAAAAAACATGACCTTAAAAACGAGGCCATCCGGCGACCCGAACCAATGAATAGGAAATATAACCCCAGACATCCAATCGGTAGCATTCGGGCGGAACTCTGGAATTATTCAGCTTCTGGGGGGAGAAATTGTGATACTAAAAGTGGGGTAAGGAAGGGAGGTTCTTTACCAGGGAGGAGGTACGAGAGAGAGAGAGAGAGTATGAGAAACTGGTATACATCCTAAGTTAGGTTTCCTTTAGGACGGTGTAGAGGGAAGATAAAGGAATGGAGAGGTTATACGGAGAAGTGAAACTTATTTGGCTTTACCTCCAGAAAGCAGATGGGATTAGTCTTGAGGGTAAGATGGGGGTCCCTTGAACGGACGGAGACTAAAAATTAAAGTAGGGAAAGTATATGAAATAATGCAACAGACTTTTGAGATTGAAAATGAAGGTAAAGAGGGAAAGTGTTGGAGTGGAGAAAGGCTAAGGATGAGAGGAGTGAAAGGGAAGGACCGGAGAGGGATGGGCTAAGAGGAGGAGGGGATAGAATTGGATGGAGATCAAAGGGAGGGGGAAGGACGAATGAGAAGAGACGAAGGGACACCGGTTCGTTGGAGCGAGTGGTGGGAACAGAATGTGCGAGGTGGTGAGAAGAGAATAAAGGGGTGAGGGTTGATGCCGCGAGTATGACGATCAAAGGCACGGCCGTCCCGAAAGGAATCATGGGAAAAGAAATAGGACACCGCACATAAAGGTACCAATTCGTGTTGCTGTAGAGAACCAGCTCCACCAATACGGCTCGCCCAAATGGGTATGTTTGAATCGGCCTAATCAAACAAAAGAGAGGTGAAATGACATATTAATGGATAGCCTTGTAGCTGGCTAATATGAAAGACTAGATGGATCTTCTCCGCAAGGCATGAAATGAAATATTTACGACGATGTGAACTTGATCATCACCAAGAAAGCGTCATCTTTTGCATGGACGGAATGGAAACATAAGTTTTCAGCCATTCAGTTTATTTAAAGGTACCTATATTTTCAGCCAGAGTTTAATTTTTCTGAAAGTATTCTTCCTGGCATGAGGCTCTTACAGCACCTAGGTAAAATTCGAGAATTTTATGGATGTTAATAAAACACATTTCTGAATAAGTGAAAACTTTAATGTGTTTATTGCTACAGTTTTCAGCATGGCTATCATAAAAGCTTGAAAAAATATTCAGGTCAAAACATTTTCCTGATTCATCATAAAAGCAATGCATAAAACGTCAATGTGTATAGATCAATTGCAAGAATTGCGTACGTAGAGATAAAATGAAGTACAGAAATTCCACAGTTAATATTAATTCTAAGCTTTTGAAAACAAGCATTGATTTATGAGATTGTTTTAATCCATTTTATCCACAGGATGGAGAAATTCCATTGTTTGACCTTTTGACTGAAAACCTTTTTAAGAACTGCCAATTAAATAATTGTGGTAATATGGATTGTTACTTTTACAAAGTACTTCTGTGGTTTAGAATGTTATGTCAGCTGGCACGGAAAACTAAAAGGGAAAGTGCTGAAACTGAGAGCCCATCACGCTACAAATATCGTTTGAGTGCCACATATCCAAACAATTTATGCGAGTAACGTAAATGCACATTTACTTCCGTATTCCATTGAAATTCGCTTTTTTGTTTGATTGTACGATCGCATTTTCTGCAGTATTTCCCCGACTTTACTTGGTTCCATCCATGTCCAAAGTTTATGGTGACAATGACTTTCCGCTTTGAAATATATTATCACATCTTATTCCAAGTCAAAAGAAAAGGAAGACTTTCATTTACAGATACTGAGAAAAATGCCATTTTTTGAAGCATCGCCATTTTCCAAAAGCTTCCTCTTCAATATTACTCCCATTCCTTTCTCTCGCAAATCTGCGTGTCTCATTTCATTTCAACGCGTTTTATTCCTCTCGGGCCCGCTGGAATGAATAGGAAGCAGACATAAAGCCGAGTCCGCTCTCACCCGTCTAACCGTTTCCCTTCGGATGTCGGGAGTAGACCAAGAAACTTTATTCGTCGATCCGTTTAAATGTTTGATAGGTGTTTATCGGCGCGGAAATTGAAGACGACTTCTTCCGATCTCAACGCCTTCCGAAATGGGGCGGTGGGAAACGAAAGTTCAAGATAGAATTGTGTGGGTGTGTTCGCGCACTCGCGCGCATGTGTTATCCAGAGGGACGAGCAACCAAGTTTCTCCATTAAAGGGGGGCACTCTCTTGCTTTGAATATTTATGGCGATATTGATTCTGACACTGAAATTGGTAAGGCCACAAAAATTACACACCAGGCAGTATTGCTTGAATAAATATTCACGGTTTTTTCTGGTTAACCTGAGCACAAGTATGCTGGAAAATTACTTTTGGGGAAACTGGAAAAATGCTTTGTTTTAAATTCCCGTTCAGAGAGTTCCGCTGTTATAAAACGAGGAACAGTAACTTCAAATTACAAACTGTAATTCCTAAACTTATCACGCTATGATTCCTGATCTTAATATTGATTTATATATACAGTTATATATATATATATATATGTGTGTGTATATATATATATATATATATATATATATATATATATATATATATATATATATATATATATATATATGCATACATACATAAGGATACATTCCATCAATTAAATATACAAGCAAACACGAAAAATCCGAACAAATACTCATTAACATGGAAATTTATATAAGAAAAAAGTATAGGAACACACATAAAAGACCGGCGAGTCAAAAGATCTGTGGTGCAAGTCTCGGACAAGGAAATATTTTTGCATTGTTAATCGTTATATTTTTGCATATTTGCAGGAATGGTTTTTGAAAATCGTGGACCTCATTGTGTCGTTGGAGGAGTTTTACCTAATTTATGTATATTTATTATATTTTCATGATTAGGGGGGGGGGGTGAAGATATTGGAGAAAAAATTGACGCAAAATTTTATGCAATTATTTGACTCTTCCAGTCTCAGGTGAAAATCACTAGTGTGCCAACAAAAGCTGTAATCAACGTTAACGTGAAGTTAAGTTGCCGTCTGGGTTTTCTTCCCTAATTATATTGGAAATACTTTTATTCTGCTTAAAATATAATCTTATTAGTGTAGCAATCTGTTATGAATAGATACATATTTTTCTCCAGAAATAAAGAAACTGAATACATGCAAGGTTTGTCACATTTGGAAATCAAAGAGCAGACAATGATTATTAAATGGGAAAATCACAATCAAATACAAATTAATGCTCGTAAAATTACGCATTAAAAGCGATAAAATAGATTGTGAAAAATAGCTACACCTTAATTCCACGTTTACTCAGTATAAGCCTGATTGAACGGGAACATATTTTAATCTACTATAAGTAATATAATTTTATGACGGAGAAAAATTAAATACTCACTGATACCAAAAATAAATTTAAATATCTCTCAGGGGATGAAAGCATACAGAGTAAAAATTTAAAGCCATTGACATAAGCTATTCTTGATTGTAAGCTTATGAAGAAGAGGCCTTAATTCGTCCTATTGAGATTACAAATTCACGGGTATATTTTTGTTTGTTAAAAATGATGAAAAACACATTAGGATGAAATAAATTTTAGTTTCAAAAGTTAACCTTAAAAATAATATAATAAATTATGATTAATAATCAAAGTAGGAAATATTTTGAACAGCAATGCCTTTTAATCTTTAGCCATTTTATGGCATAGCAAATAAAATCCTCGGTGGAGCGAATTCCTGCGAATTATTTTAAACAGAAAAATGAGAAATAGGGCTTATCCATAGTGTCGTACTTTTTATCGTCGTTTCTTCACTCGATGGCAATAAAAAGAGCTGGAGGATCTTTTATGAAACACTCAAAAATGAGCGGTGGGGTTATTTCACCAAATCCTTTATAGCATTTTTTGTGTTCCCCAGCAAAAAAAAGCGTAAATTCGGGTTAATATGACAAATGATTCTTAATTGATGGAGAAACTTATATAGGCCACTTCAGAACTTCGCGCCGTTCCTTTTATTTGCACTCTCTGGTAAAATTAACATAATTCGCTAAAAAACCACAAATTAGACTTTCAGATAGTCATTTATCTTACATTCACCTTTACCATCCAACTTCTAAACGCATCAAAACCAACAAACTGGTAAATACCTACCACTAACCACCTATCCTTTGCCACCCCAACTCCTGCGCGCATCCCGTCCCAAGAGCTCCTCACCCAGAGACTTCGGGAGTTCCGAGTGGGTGTTGAATTCTTCCCCCAGATTAAGACCTCAATTCGTTTCCCCGGGAATTTACAAAATGGGATCTTCTAAACGCTCGGATGTATAAGGAGTTTGTTGGTGAGGGGGGTTGAGCGAGAACGAGAAGAGACCGAGAGGGAGGAGAGACTCGTTTCCCCACTCCCAACCCGCCCCTTTAGCGAAAGAAAAAACGGCCCAAAACCCTCTCGACGAGTTCATTAAAACGTTGAAGGCAGTGAGAAGAGGAATGGTCGGGAGTGGTGGTTCGGAGGAGGGGGTGGGGTGCCGCGCGGTAGGAGTAGGGATCTTTTGGGGAGGTGACGGCCTCTCCCCCTCCCCCCCACGCGGCGGGTCGGGGCAAAATGCGATGCAAGATCTTGCCGGTTGCTCGGAGACTTCAGGTAAAGGTGACATCTTCCTCCATTCTCCAGACCTTCTCCAAACACACATCATTTCCCCACGCCTCTGGTAACGCCATAAGCCACCCCCTCCACAAAACCTCCATGGTTCCCTCCCGAACCCCTTCCTATAGTCTTGTAGGCTTTGACAAAGCGCCTTCCTGCGTGTTATATGCGAAGAAGGGAAGGTGGAACAGTTTTGAGGTGAACTAAGGGAATATTGAGGACTAGAAGAGAAGGGTTAAGAAGGCGGGGTGGGGAGATGGGTTGCGGTAAGAAAGGGAGGTGATAAGAAAGAGAGGTGGAGGTTTCTGGCCAAGGAGGCTTTTTGATGCTGGAAGAGGGTGGAGGGAATGGAATTGAGAGGGGGGAAATCTGCACGAACCGAAGGTGGTCCTGAGTGCTGGAATGGGGTGGCATTGGTGGGGTTATAATCGTGGGAGAGGTTTGGGTTTTGTCGTCGAGATGAGAAAGTAGGGTTAGTTCCTGCCGCTATCTCTTCGGATGCGAAGAGGCTGCAGCTAGAGATTTTATGATTCATGACCCTCAAACTTTCCTCCTCACTCCCTTTGCACCCTCCAGGGGCTGAACCTATGCTTTCTGATTCCATATATGTACTTTCCCGTCTGTAACATAAACATATTTACATGAAATAATATACAGACATATATGTGGAAAGGGCACACAAACCTCCATCCGCCGTTCTCACCTTGCCGACCGGCCTCCCGCAAATCCTCTGATAAATATCCTCCTCGCTAGTTTCTGAACGAAGTCTAATGCTGAGTAAATGTGGGTAGTAGAACGGATATGTTTCTCACTAGATAAAACATTTGATTGAACGTTTTCTACGAAATATTCAACACATTATAACCTACACGTATGAAAATGAAGCATTCATTTTTTGTAAATTAATGTTGTTTATTTGACCGTTTTTTGTTTAAAAAGATAATTTGGCACAGAAAATATTTTTAGGAGAAGGAGACTGAGAAGCACATGATGCCTTAATAATTGCGTGGCCACGCGTAACAACTTGTAAGAGCACCACTAATCACGTCTCTCCTAAAATATTTCACGCAAAATTTTGCTAATCTAAAAGCCAACGTGTTTATCAGAAAAGGTTATATTCCATGGGGAGGTATTGGTGCATGAATCATTACAGCGAAGAAATAATGCGCACATTTGTTGGGAGGAGCGTATCCACATTATGCTTTTGGTGGAGGGAGGCTAGAACTATCTTTCATTCAATCGTTCTATACGAGCCACATCCACATTTCCCGCCCCATTTGATGGAATGAAACCCATTTTTTAAATGGAGGAGCATGCTCCATTTCTTTGAAAAAAAATGAGAAAATAAAGTGATAAACGACGGTAAACACTTTTATGCACATGGAGCATCAGGTTTCTTCCGCAATGTCATTCGCTCCCCTCTCCAACATTACCTACTCCATAACACAAAATCCTAGATTTTTCATATTCTTCAATCTTCTGGAAGACATACGTATAGTTGAAAGCTTATAAAAGTAGTTAGTTGGTAGTTTACTATTACGTAGATATGTTATGTAATGAAAGTATTACTATAACGGAGAAATATCATCATTTATAAAATCAATAACAATATTAATTTTTACACCAAAGAAATATTTCTTCCTTCCTGTATAGCGAAAGCTTTTTCTTCTTCAGTTTTTTATACCTTCTGCCTCCCTTTGTGTTAACAATAAGTATATTTCTGTCCTCTCTCCATTTAATGATATTCTATCATAGACTCCTGAATTACCTTTCCTTCTCTCTCTTCATTGGTATTATCGGATTTCTTCTCTCTTCACGCACCAAATTTGAAATTTCGGCAATGGTCTTTCTCTATACCTATTTTACTTCCCCTATTGATTTTCATATTTTCTTTTCAAATCAGGTTTCATATTCATGCAGCGTGCTACGCTCCATTATCATTTAAATTCATCGCTAATTAACCTATTGTACCCGTTACTCCTATGGAATATTCTTTCGCGAATTTTATTCTTTATTCTCCTCCCAACTTTTCCTATTTTTCACCCTAACACTCCATGTACCCTATAGTATCTACGTTATATGGTTAGTGAAATACTGGTGTTTGGTTGAAATGAAATATTCGCTCAAGCAGACATTAATTTTTTTCTGAAAAACTGTCCTTTTATTGTTCTAAATGCCAATATAGGTCAAGTACTGGATTGGTAAACAAATCCCTGATGCACACTATGATGCTATTATTTTAAATGTGCGGCAGTGAGCGACATGGATTTCTATAGTGTCGTTATTGTTCTTCTTCAATGAGGGAATCCCCAAGAACAACCTCGATACTAAAACTTACTCGCTCATTTAAGAGTTTAGACGTTGTGAGGGTGAGAGGAAAATGAAATGTTCCTGGAAATACGGTTACGCTGGGAAATAATCTAGTTTGATGCAACTTTGGTCATTTATAAGGGTGAGAAAATTTACTCTTTAAAACGCAATAAAAGGATTGTGGCTAAGCTTGATATCAGTTAAACTCGTGCCACTTGGCTACATTCAGTTCATTTTAAAGTCATATTTCTCATTAATAAGTAATATTTAAATTAATTATGTTACCTTTGATATTAAGCGCTGGACAATTATAAAACATTTGCTGGAAAATATATTCAATTTCTCCCGTAGAGCTGGACAAATAAGGTGTACAAATAATCTATTCAAGACAATACTAAGAATGTGACGCTTTAGTCTCCATAATCTATATATCTTGTGGTGTAACTACGAAGTTAAAATTTTTGAGCCCTTTCTGATTAGAATCCCCAAGTTTTACGACATGATTAGGAACATGATGAGTTGAGATGTCAACAATTACGTATTTTTTCACCTGAGTAGTTAGAGACTCAAGGCTTTATGGCTCTAGCTCACCACACATTTTTTATGCCAGAAAAAACAGTAAAATACCCTTTCCTTTGGTAAAGCTTACACATCTCCCCTTTTCTGCAGACTGTAACATTTGACTCCTGAATATCAAATGCCAGCCAATGAGAAAAATTTTTTTCTCCCTCCCTTCTCCCGAAAGTAAAATAAGGGAATCTTGGCAGATAAAATATAATGTAATGGGGCGTGATGGGATCAACAATAAATTGGCATACCACTCTCCTTATACAAGTTCACTAAAATTTCAAAAGGGTTTATAAAGTTTAGGAATGCTGTATTGCTCAGCATCTGTTGAATGTAAATATTGAACAATAAGCCTATCCAAAAATGACCGAATTCCTAAAGGGTTCTCCGAAATCCTGTAGTTTGTAGGCTCAATACACAATACGACAGAATGTTATCAAAATCCAAAAACTTTCAATTTAATTTTCATGCGAATTAAAGTTAAATTTTAAAAACCTATTCGATAACACTTTGGAATGTTTCCAGCTATTCCTAACCGGAATCATCTCAGTCTTATTTTTGTAGCTCCTCCAAGAATGTTTCCAAATTTCAATATGATTTCATTCTAAGCGTATAAAAAAAATGATTCCTTATTATTATTAATAATAATATTGATGTTTATCACTTCGATCATTTGCTTTTAATTGGCAAAATAATGATGTAGAATATCAAGAAAATGTATATTCCCGAACCAGAGTAATCCTTGTCATCCTCGCGTTGCTTAACTGCACGGAAAATCACGTTTCCTTCAACCAAAGGAATCGTCCTAAACTGCGTTAACTATGGATTATCGTATTTTATCTCAGCGAAACTCTTAACCAGGCTGCATACCATTTGACAGCCGAATTGGTATGCAAATTGTTATTTGTTATCCTCCATACCACTTATAATATAATTAATAAATATATAGTAATACCACTTATCAGATAATAATTTAGCAATTAACCACAGAATAATAAAGGGCACTGACTACAGAATACCTTTCAAGGAATCGATAACCTTGACAGATAGAAGGAATATTCTGGGAGCGTGGAAATAAAGATTTCATTTTCAAAACATCCCGAAGACAACACTCCAACAGATGAAAAACTTCAAGATTCAAAAGTAATAAACTGTTACTATTTTAGTCTTAGTAAATAATAATGAGAATCATTACCGTGAAATTTATGAGTACAATACCATCATTCACACAAGCTAAAAATTCGGAATGATTTTCAAACACCCACGCTAACAAGGGATTTGCACGAAAGGTGGTAAATTCTAATGTGAAAACCATAGTTACACATAAAAATTCTCTTTTAAGCCAATGTCACCGTAAGAATTTCCAAAATAGACTCAAGAAGATTCTACAAACAGGTTCACGAGATGTTCACGGCAGGAGACGGCCTGCCTTGCGAATACCTTAAACACTCAAGGAGATCCTCAGATAAGCCAGGCCCACCGCCAGAGTATTCAAAATTACAGTAACTTGAGAAAAACACCTCGGTAAACACAACCCAAACCGCACAGAGGTGAGG
This sequence comes from Hetaerina americana, assembly GCF_022747635.1. NCBI lineage: Eukaryota > Metazoa > Arthropoda > Insecta > Odonata > Calopterygidae > Hetaerina > Hetaerina americana. The sequence continues at coordinate 68,207,471 of NW_027287205.1, read as the reverse complement.
CAGGCAAGAGTTCTAAAAAATGCACATTTGCACAGGAATACTTACATAGTAACGATTTTTTAAAGGTAATCTACCGGTTAAGATAGGTTTTGCATTAGCACAACTACCAAATATATATCTCATAAAAAAACACAACCCCACATCCTACTCTACAAAAAGTCCCTGTTTATCTATGTGTACTTTTTTCCTCCCTTTCATACCGTCAAACATCCTTGTCCTATTTTTCCCCTTTTCTAACAGTCTTCCCTCTATTAGTCTTCAACATCCCACTGCCGGTAAGAACGCCCTTCATCAATTTTTTAAGCCTTCCCTGCTCTCCCAACAATCCCCCTCTGCTCGCCCACCATAGTTAGCACTTTCTCCAATTTTGGTCCATTTCGCCTTCTCCATCCTTCTCCACATCCATATTTCAAAAGCCTCCAATCAATGTCTATCCTTCTGTTTCAGTAACCATGTTTCCGCTCCGTACATAACTACGCTCCACATCAAAGTTTTGACCAGTCTTTTCTAAACATCCTAACTAAACGACCAGTCTTCAAACCCCTCCTCCTTGCAAAGGCCTCTTTTGCCTTGCACAATTCCCTTACTTCCTACTACTTTGACCATTTCGGTCGAAAAACTTCAGAGATAGGTAAACTTTTCTACCAGAGTACCAAGGTATAGAAAGTTTTCTAGAATACATAAAGGCTACACCAAGAAATTTTTCTGCGATGCGGGCAGAAATAAAAGATTTCCTTAGACAACTGAAGGTATTCCACCAAGTTTTATTTAGACATGAAACAGGGCGTTGCTAATGAATTAAAGCATGGGATTTGAGCCAGTAGTGAGCAAGTAATGAATGGAATGACGATACGAAATGGAGGGTTAGTGATGATGGGTTTAAGGTTCACTATGGGTATGGATAAGAGACTGAAAGGAATAATAACTTTTCCAACATTGCATAATGTTTTCTTGTGTGTGGAAATGCAATTGCGCTTATTATCTATCACTATAAGGCGTTTCATTGAAGGTACGCATATTTTCTGGTGACTTTTGCGAACTTTCCTATTGTGCCAATCTGATTAATCTTTGATCAGGAGAATATTCTTGAAGAAAAAACCAGTAAGATAAATCAAACTATTTTCTCCTATGTAAATAATATGTGTAGCCGAGAAATATCTGCTGCTGAGTTCCTTAGGGAAACAACATCAATATTACCACTAAATGTAAATTAATTTACAATAAAAAGCATAATTATTATCATTTATTATGAAGAAACCCTTCTGCTATTGGTAGTAGTATTCATACTAGGAACTTGCACTACAACATTAATATCCTATTGACAACATCAACGAAATTGAATTATTCTAAGAAACAACGAATGGCCTTAAAACAGCGGATAGGTGGCTTGATCATTGGGTCAGGTATGGGCTCAAAGAGCATTAAAATTGGTTTAATTTGAATTGAATGGTCAAAGCGATGCATATATACTACCTTGATCAAAAATTTCCCGGAATTTATTCAGAAAATTAAAAATACAAGTTTATTCATCTAAATCTATATTGTCCCCTTCAAAGTAATCCCCATCGACTGCAACACACTTATGCCAGCGCTTGATCCAATCCTCGAAACATTTTTTATATTCGGTTTTCGGTATGTCCATCAGTGCTTCCTGCGATTTTTCCATTACTTCCTCTCGGCTGCTAAAACGCGTTCCCCGTAATGGTTTTTTAACTCGATTGAACAGAAAGAAGTCACAGGGAGCCAAATCAGGTGAATTCGGTGGCTGTTGGATGGTATTTGTTGCATTTTTCGTCAAAAAATTACGAATAATGATAGCACTGTGCGACGGTGCGTTATCATGGTGCAAAATCCACGAGTTTTCTGCCCACATTTCTGGTCTCTTTCGGCGAATTGCTTCACGCAAACGTCTCATAACGCCCAAATAATACTCTTTGTTTACTGTCTGGCAAAAATTCATGATGCACTACACCGTTGTAATCCATGAAAACCGTCAGCATTGCCTTCTTTTTTGACTGAAAACGACGTGGTTTTTTTGGTCTCGGCTCATTTGGTGAACGCCATTCACTTGCCTGATGTCTGGATTGCGTGTCGTACTCATAAACCCACGTCTCGTCTCCAGTAATGATCCTTTTGATGAATGTGGGATCGGATTCAGCCTCGCAAATCATGTCTTTTGCGACGTCAACACGGTCTCTTTTTTGCATGAAATTGAGGTCTTTTGGCACCAACTATGCTGCTACACGACGGAAACCCAAATCATTAACCACAATGTCTTGGGCGGATCCATAGGCAATGTTCAAGTCCTCCGCTATTTCTCTGATGGTTAATTTGCGGTTATTGACCAACATTTCTTTTACTTTATCAATTTTTTCACCGACTTTCGATGTCGATGGTCTGCCACTGCGTTCATCATCTTCGATTGACTCACGACCACTTCTGAACCGCTCGTGCCACTGGTAAACGACCGTTTTTTTTAGAGAATCGTTGCCGAATCACTTTTCCAACATTTCCAACGTCCGTGCGCCACTAAATCCGTTTTTTACGCAAAATTTAATACAAGTTCGTTGTTGCAAATTTAAATCCATTTCTGAAATTGTAAAAAATCGCCAACACACACAGAGATAGATGTACTCTTGGCTACGTAACTTTTGCAAATGTCAAGTTATGACACTAAGATTTAAAGGGAATATCAACAACAGATGTACCAATTTAACAAAAAAAAACAGAACTCAAATCGGAACGATGGGAGCGCCACACGGTGGTTATTCCGGGAACTTTTTGATCAATGTATTTTTTTTAAGGTAATCTACCGGTTAAGGTAGGGATTTGGATGGACACAACTACCAAACAAATATTTTATTACTCCTAACAAAACACAAAATCCATCAACCTACTCTATATCATGTCCCTCTTCATCTCTGAGTACTTTCTTCCTCCCTTCATCCCGTCCAAAATCCCTATCCTGTTCCTTCCCTTTCCTCTTTTGCCCAACAATCTACCCTCTATCACAGTCTTCAACATCCCACTGCCGGTCAACACCCCCTTCATCCACTTTTCCTGCCCCCATAGGATTTCTCCCAACAAACCCCTTTCTTCGCCCACCATACCAAGTACTTCCTCATTTGTTTTCTTTTCTGTCCATTTCACCTTTTCCATTCTTCTCCACACCCACATTTCAAAAGCATCCAATCTACGTCTATCCTCCTGCTTCAATGACCACGTTTCCGCACCGTACATAGCTACGCTCCATATCAAAGTTTTTACGAGTCTTTTCTTAACATCCTTACTCAGAGTCCCCGTCATCAACTCCCTCCTCCTTGTGAAAGCCTCTTTGCCTAGCGCAATTCTTCTCCTTACCTCCCTACTACTTTGACCGTGTTGGTCCAAAACACTACCGAGATACGTAAACTGCTCTGCCTGCTCTAGTTTTTGCCCTACTATTTTAATGTTAAGCTTGGCCTTTTTCTTTCTAGAAAATCGCATAACCTTTGTTTTCTTAATATTGATTCTCATCCCATACCTGTCGCACTGAATTTCCAATTCACTCAGCAATGCTTGCAGCCCCTTGGCTGACTGACAAACTAAGGCTTGGTCATCAGTAAACCTAACTGATTTTACGAATTCCCCGCCCACTTTCATTCCTACCTCGAGTTCTTCCCATGCCTCTTTAATCATTTCCTCTGCATACAGGTTGAACAGCAACGGTGATAATGGGCAACCCTGCCTTACACCCCTTCCTAACACTGCCCAACCGGACTCCCCGTTCCCCACCCGCACCTGAGCAGTCTGAGACATGTACAGGTTGCGGATTAGCCTCCTTACCCTCCAATCTATTCCTATTTTCTGCAATATACTCATTAGTTTTTCCCAATTCACCCTATCAAACGCTTTTTCGAAATCTACGAAACAGGCAAATACCTCCTGGTTGTGTTCTATATTCCTCTCGATTAATAATCTCATTACTGCAATGGCATCACGCGTACCTCTCCCCTTCCTAAACCCAAACTGATCATCCCCTAAGTAATCATTTGCCCTACTCTCTATCCTTTTGTTTATGATCCTGAGAACAACTTTAGCTGCGTGGGATATCAAACTTATCGTCCTATAGTCCTCACATGATGTAGCCCTCACCTTTTTCGGAATAGGAACTAAAACTGATCTCACAAAGTCTTCCGGCCAGATTCCCTCCTCATAAATACTACGGATCAGCCCATATAGCCTCTTCCTCCCACATTTTCCTAAGCATTTTAAAAGTTCCACGGGAATTTTATCTACCCCCACGGCCTTATTTAGTTTCATCTCCCTTAATGCCCTTTCTATCGCATTGTCTAGTATGCCTGGACCTAAGCTGTCCTCCTCTATGTCATTTGCTTTTTCAATGTCTAATTTTGTTGGTCTGAGTTCTTTACCATACAGTTCTTCTATATACTCCTTCCATCTCTCTTGGATCTTTCCTGCGTCAACTATTACCTTACCCGCCTTATCTCTAACTGTTAGCATAGCTCTTCCTTTCTTACTTCCCGATAACGATTTAACTTTGCTGTACAGCGCACCGATTTCACCCTTCCTCTGCAGACTTTCCATACCCTCGCACTACGTCTTCCACCATGCTTCTTTTGCTTTATTTGTGTCCCGCCTCAATTTATTGTTCAATTCTTGTACTTCATTTTGCCTAATTCTGTATTCATAATCTTCCATTTTCTCCGCTCATCCGTCTTTGTAATCATCTCATCCGTGATCCATGGTTTCCTAGTCCTTTTAGCGTTAACGGTTCCAATAGTGCCTTTTGCGGCTTTAGACAACCCCTTCTTGATCATTTCCCATTTTTCTTCGATAGTACTAAGCCCTTTACCATCCTCCATGATTTTCTCTACGGCGTGTTTGTATTCCTTCCTTTTCAACCCATTTAACGCTTCTACATTCCATTTTCTAACTCGCCGCCCCTGCCTTATCTTTTTGAAACCTACGCTACATTTCATAACAACTAAATTGTGGTCTGAGTCCGCATCCGCTCCCGGGAAGCTGTGGGAATTTATCACAGTATTCCTAAACCTGTGTCTAACCAGGATATAATTTAGCTGATATCTTCCTGAGTCACCTGGCATTTTCCATGTATACCTGCGTCTTTTGTGGTGTCTAAACCAAGTGTTGGTGATGACTAACCCCTGTCTTCTGCAGAACTCAACTGCTTTCTCCCCGCGGTCATTCCTCGTGCCTAAACCGTAGTCGCCCACCTCATCACCATCTCTTCCTTCGCCTACCGTCTCATTCCAATCCCCCATCACTATCAAATGTTTCCCTGCAGGAACACACGCGATCATGTCCTCTAACTGATCGTATATCCTATCGACCTCTTCTTCCTTATGGTTGCTTGGTGGCATGTATACCTGAATAATAACTAAGTTCGTCGGTTCTGCTTTTATCTCCACTGGTAGTATTCTATCCGTTACCAGCTCTATGTTGGCTACGCTTCTCCCTACCTCTTCATTTAATACAATGGCAACCCCTCGTTGGCTCTCGTCCCCGCCGCTGTATATTATTCTATACTTATCACTCCAGTAATCCCCGCTATCTTTCCATCTCACCTCGCATAGACCTAAAATATCTATATTTCCCCTTTCCATCTCTCGCTTAACATTCTCCAATTTCCCTGTCCTCATCATTGTCCTAACATTCCACGTTCCTATTCTAACTAATTTCGTCTTCTTCTCCTGCGTCTTCTGTCCTGCTGCTGCTGGTTTTCCCTTGCAAGGGTTTCGTGGGATGACGACCGCGGAAGCCTTGCCTCCCCCGCTGCCGGGCACGACACACGGCCGATTGGGTCGAGCCCCGTGGTTGCCAGGACTCAAAATATCTCTATTGTCCATCATATCTTTCTAGGGAATGATAATTAAGGTGGTTTCCCGTTGCCTTCCTTAATAATGTTTTTAATGTGACACCATCACTTACTGGCCGCCCCACTGGGGTCAGACGCCATTGCATCCGCCTCACTGTGGAACAGACGCTGCGTGGACTACCTTTCGTCTGGCTCCTAACCTTCGACCTATCTGGCATGGGTGACCCTACCAGGAGCAATAATTATTACTCCCGCCAGTACAGCTCTAGGGGTCATCGGAACGCACAAGCCCTTCCACCACGTCAAGGTTGTAGTCCGGGGAGGGGATATATATATATATATATATATATATATATATATACATATATATATATATATATATATATATATATATATATATATATATATATATATATATATATATATATATATATATATATATATAGAGAGAGAGAGAGAGAGAGAGAGAGAGAGAGATTTAAGCATGGAAAACTATAATAAATAGCTGTAAAAATATAAAATGACGTTAGTCGAGTAAATCACAGTATATGTGGAGTTCTGTGGATTAGGAGCACTAATTGGTGAAATCGAAACACTATTATTATTAAAGGGAAGCAAAACATTTTGTTTGTTATTACTGTATCAATCTTTCATGATTTTTAATGCAGAAACATTTGGCTCATATCGTGAATGCTTGAACTGAATTCATATAGTTTCATTGCTTGAAATAATCTTCAAAACAGACAGTTCATCAAAAAAGAAATCTCCAATTCTTCTATTTGCAGGCCAGCTAGTTCGACCCACGCCTAAATTTCACTGGTAAGCAATGGGATAGATCTGCACATGATCAGCATTTATTTAAATTGATGGAGTAGATACGTATTATGCGAAGGGAGTATCAGAATGAAAACTATCCTTAAATATGACCTGGAAACTTTTGAAAGAGAAATTAAACACATTTGATAGTTCCCTGAAGGATAGGTCTACATGCCAGCACAAGGATAGAGCACTAAGCCATAGCATCAGGTAGGCTTGAATTGATGATTAACTAACTGTTTTAGCCGCATGATGGGAAAGGGGAGAAAAAGGCATGGTTAAATAACACCTCGGCCACTTCATCGCATGAACCTTTAGCTTTATCCTTTCCTTTCTCCAAATGAAGAGTGAGCGAAAGTTTTATACTCTTAAAAAAACCTACTTATGTACTCCAAAGATAAATACGTGCTCGAATTATACCTGTGCACCATTTCCCTGTTTATAAACCCACGAGTTTTTTTTAAATCTTCGTGCATGAATGAGATTTCGTCGGCTCGGCTAAAAAAATGTATAATAAGCTGCGTGAAATTTCAATTAGAACTACTTTGATTAAAAGAGGAACTTAAAAAATATAAGCCAAGAGCAATTCATCCGAATTAGCTTACTGTTGGAGATTTCGCTCTTTATATTTCGTTAAGGCTAAAATAAAGTACTCGGAATAATAAATCAAAATACTTTCTTCAAATTTTTTATGATTGAATTCAAATTGTTTAGAATATATTTTGACATATTTATTGATAGCCGTGTAACTGTTTTAGTCTTGTAGTAGTAAGTTATGTAAAATAGAGTTCTTCAACTTGGTCATTTATTTGAATGAACGTTTTTGCTAAACAATCAGTTCAAATGAAATTTCCATTCATCTTGTATTTTAAAAGATATTTCATACATTGAGACAGATTTTTTAATGCAAAGTAAATTATTTGTGAACAAAAATCAACCTTCAATGAAAAGGTCAAAAAGATAAAGTTGTGACGAAATTTGTCTCGTTGATGCATAATAGTTTCAAGCTTCTTTGATAGTGAAAGTAATAATGGGAAAATAACATATAATTACAGGTAAAATTACATTTGTTTTTTGCATTCCCGAATATTTTATTTTGTACAAAAATGAAATAACGAATGTTGCTTTGTTAATCCATCTTAATTTTTTAATATTACGACTCGGCATTTCAATGTATAGAATCATCATCAGGTGATGGTGATGATTATCCTTTGTGTTGAAATCCGGGTCGTAAGATCAAAACATTTAGTATACTATAATTACCACAGCTGAATTTTTTCGGTCTGTATTGGATAAAATTTCACAAAGTTTAGCCTGAAATTACCAATTTTAGTTTGCACAATATTTCAATCGTGAGAAAAAATGAATAAATACCAGCTCCTTAATTCATATATTTCCAGGATATTACTACATCAAGAGAAATTTTCAAGAAGGGAAATCATTATAACAATGAGCGTACTGGATGGTGGGATACTTATTTTTCCTGGAAAAAATCCAGTCGCAAAGTCTTTTGGACAATTTACCACTAATTCATTATGCTAAGGACGTACGCACACTCCATAATTTCAGGATTTGATTCCAGCTATGATATTTTTTTCAAAATTTTTCATTTTCAATTTTCGTTTCCGCATACTTTATTGATTTAAAGACCATGGAGGTTTATATTTTCAGATGAATGTGGCAAAAAGATTAAGCAAATGAAAATGGCGGGGAAAACTGGGGAGTTTGAACGGCAGAAATTAGAGAAAGAGAAGTGAAAACGAAATAACCACTAACTTACATCCAATTTCATGATGAAGCATAATGAGGTGAGACTAAGGTAAAGGTCATCGCAACGTTGACGCAATCGCATCGCATCGAATCGAATCGAATGCATCGCAAAAAGTTGATGTATCATAAAACCATTTAAATTCCACCCAAAAAGTACTGTTTAGGGAATGCCCTATTCTTAGAATAAAAGAGGAATAATATACACCCATGCATATTTTTATAATGAGTGTCACATATAAAAATGGCTTGTGCCTTTATAGTGATTCTTAATTTATGTGTTCAAATATCCATTAAATTTCGAATTGCATCGCCACCTTGGGAACAAACCATTACTAATTCCATATCAAGGTGTTCTCTGACATGAAAATGACTGTTTTTTATGGTAAGGCTGCAGAGATGTTTCTTAAGTACCGTGTTTCATACCAATACAATTGTGTTAAATGCACCATGCTATATATATATATAACACTGGCAAAGTTAACGTTGGTGAAGTCAATTCAAATCAGTAGAAATGGTGGACCAAACTAATTATTACGAAATCCTAATATCAATTGACGGAAGTCACTCATTAGGATAAGGGGACTGAATATATTTTCAAATTCCTTCCCAACTTCAACAAATCTTCGTACCGCCACCTTATCCCCCTCCTTTCCCCATGAGGTTAGGTTATAGGTTAGATACGGGAGTAATCATTCCGTAGGCATAAGGGTTTAGTTGATTACATTTTATTGGTACGTAAGCACGTCAACGATCATGTAATCATGTAAATTTGATCAGGAGCAATGGAATATCAACAGAAGAAGAGTCAAATCAGGTTTACAATGGAAAACTCATACCCGATTTCAAAATCTATAATCACGACGGCACTCACATGGACTACATCCCTTTCCTTTGCCCTTTACGTGGTTGAATGGCTTGTGCATTCCAATGACCCCTTCAGCTACTACCTAAACCGGTAGACGATCTAATAATAATCACGACGGATATTAACGAGATATGAGGAGCCATTATAAAAGTAGTAAGAAGCAATTCTAATACATTGGTAATAATTTTAATATTGATATTACTTTCGTTTAAAAAAATGACAATTTACATAGTAATCTTCTATCATCTCAATAGAAAAAGTAATGAGATATTAAAGCTGAGTTAGCTTTTCTGCATATTAGCAGCCATCAATGTTTGATATACTATTTTACTGAAGCAAAAAATCGTATTCGGGGAAAGACCACTATTTTATTGCGCTGTACAAAATATGTACTATTTGTTTGCCACAGTTAATCTTTAGCTTTGCATACTTTTACAATTTACCTTTATATATTGCATACCTTTCTTTTGGCTCCATGGAGCCAAAAATACCTCTTCTTTCTCTCTCTACTAAGCCCACATAACCATTCCACGCCCACATCTCCGTTGTAATGCGCTTTCTATATTCCATTAAGTATTTATATCTCTTTTATCCCCATTCTCGGACTTTCTCTAAATTTTTTCAGCAAATTCCATCTCTTCTCAATCAACCTAAGAGTCATCGGTTTATATTCTTCACTTTAGTGTTTATTTTCTTAATTCCTTCCCATTCCAAAATCTCAAAAGCCTCCAATATATGCTCCTCCCCATTCCTCAACGAACAACTTATTGTGAACCATAAAACCCATTGAAATGACCTCTTCAGTTCAAGATAATGCTTTATTCATTCTTTAGCTAGAGATTCTTCCATAAATTCTCTCCCGTTTGGAAATAAATTTCCAGAGCATTATTACTAGAGGCATTTTAATAGTCATACTCAAATGCATAGAGTTACAGAATGGCCACAGAATACCCTCTAATGGCAAATTTTTCACCCTTACCACTTTTTGAGAGACATTATATTCGCTATATTTAGCTCTATTTAAATATTGTGCCTTTTACTTCAACTCTTATCCTCGAACACTACTATAATTACTTGGATGGATGATTGCATACATTTTCAAGATTATATAATGCAACTATTCTTAAAATATTCAAATATTCTTGAAAATATTTAACCTTAAAATGAGCGATTTTATAATAAGAGACCAATCCCTTAGTGGTCATTAAAAGGGGATACTTTTTACAACGGCTATCCACGAAATGTCTTCACGTATAAAAATAATAAAAAGGTACGATAAAAAGTTAAACACTCTAAATAGCGGAAAGGAAATACGATAAAAATGTTTCATAGATTGAATAAAAGAGTCCATACGATAAAAATAAATATGGTATTTGGTACACGGTATTTGATATTTATACTAATGTAAAAGTGAGAATAGATAGAAATACATCTTAAATGAATTTTAAATTAAAACCAGTCCTCTAAAGCTTCAAGGCCATACGCAGCGTGCTAAACAAAATTCCTCGTATGCTTCATAAAAGGGATTTCAAAGGCAAGATGACCCAGTGAGCTGCATGATCATGTCATAAAGTGAAACAGCCAATTTGCTTCAAGCGTCACAAAAAATCAGCCCTTTGGTGAGGATATTCTAAGATTTAAAAATCAATGTAGAGGTATATATAATTATATATATATATATATATATATATATATATATATATATATATATATATATATATATCCGCCTTCCCCACCTCTACTGTGTTCGTCCTTTATGTGTGTTCCTATCCTTTTCCTTATATAAGTTTCTATATAAATGAGTATTTGTTCACCGTTTGGCGGGATTTCGTGTTTGAATGTGTGTGTGTGTGCGTGTGTTTATATATATATATACGCGCACACACACACACACACACACACACATTCAAACGCGAAATCCCGCCAAACGGTGAACAAATACTCATAACAGTATTTGTTCACCGTTTGGCGGAATTTCGTGTTTGAATGTGTGTGTGTGTGCGTGTGTATATATATATATATATATATATATATATATATATATATATATATATATATATATATATATATATATATATATATATACACGCACACACACACACACACACATTCAAACACGAAATCCCGCCAAACGGTGAACAAATACTCATTTATATAGAAACTTATATAAGGAAAAGGGATAGGAACACACATAAAGGACGAACATAGTAGAGGTGGGGAAGGCGGAATCAAGCAGATCACGAATGCAAAAATATTTCCGAGACCGGGATTTGAACTCCGGATCCTTCCAATTGTGGCTCGTCTCTTCTTCTGGCTATGCGTGCCACGAAACGCACTGTTCATATCCTTTATGATTTTGTAGGATTCCTTCACTATTATCCTTTCCTCTGTGTTTCATATCAATTTCTCCTTTGGTGGGTAAAACAGCTCCCTAACGCCATCTCTTGGCTAAAGAATCGGGCACTTGTTTGCATAAAGCATTGCAGATCTCAGTGTAAATTACGTTTCCTGGATAGCTCAAGTGGTTAAGAGCCTCCGCCCGGCAAGTGGAAAGACTGTCACACAGACTAGACAATACAAAAGGGGAAAGTACAGTGGGTTAGAATTTATAGTGTCTATTTCTCCTTTGGTGGGTGAAAGAGCCCCCTGACGCCATCTCTTGGCTAAAGAATCGGGGCGCTTGGCGACATATTAGACCCACGGATCTCAGGGTAAATTACGTTTCCTCGATAGCTGCCTTGACAGCAGGACGTGCCTGTGTTCACCGAGTGTCTAAAATCGCCGGCGTCCGAGGCTTCGGCCGCCGGGGTTTGGAGAGCGGCACCGCCGGACTCTCTCGGAAATCGAGGTTCCGATCGTGTTTTGTTTCGAGCGGCGGTTGACCGCCTAGTTCATCAAGAAGCGTGCAGTTTGACTCTCGACTTCTTCCGCCGGGAAGGCCGTACTTTTGTTTTGTTTAGTGGATCAAGACTGACCTTGACTCCTGGTGTAGAGCTTAGGCTCTTTTTGTTTGCTACCGCCGGGTGCGTGTGGCGGGGAGGGAGCGTTCGTGAGTGTTTTATTTCCCTTTAAAGTGCTCGTTTTTTTTGCGCTTTCCTTCTTCATGCTAGTGTGCTGAATTTGATTTCTTTAAATGGCTGTGCGCCGCTTAAACACGCTCGCCTTGCAAGTTGACGAGAAGGCGAAGCCCCCTACCCCGTTGGAGGTCCACCTCTTCACGTTAGAGTCGCTGGGCCTCACACCCGAAGAGATAGTGGCGATCCAATTTGGATACAATCGCCATTTGATATTCCTGAAGTTGGCAACCGAAGCTACAATGACTAGGATTTTAGACAATACTCCGCGGAAACTACCGTTTCCGTCTTTAAGTGACCAGAGGACGACAATAACAATTGACGAGACTTCCGGCAGCCCGTGTAATGTCAGGGTTCTTTGTCTCCCCGTGGAGACCCCATTGGAAGACAACAGGCGAGCTCCAACGCTTTGGTAAAATCCATCGCTCGTGGGAGAACAGGTGGGAGGGAGAAAATATGGCGCGGGTGCTTACTGGCACCAGGGTTGTGCGGATGACGGTCGAGAGAAATATCCCCTCGTACCTCCACATCGGCGGCAACCGGGCCATCATCATCTATGAGGGTCAGCGCCGCACTTGCGCCCGCTGTAACCAAGAAGGTCACGAGCGCAAGACCTGCCCTCGGAACCAGGGAGGTAAGAGCTATGTGGAGGCAATGACGATGCCCTCCAACCCTAACGCCGCCGTGGAGATGGACGAGCCCGAAGTGGCTGTGGAGGAGAGAGCGCGGTCGCTTCTACTCATCGAGGGTGCGGCCCCGGCTGTTCCCGTCGGTCCCCCGCATCTCCCTTCAATTGGAGGGAAATGTCAGCGGGAGCGAAAATCGTCAACGGAGGAAAGGGAACCGAAAAAGAAGAGGACAGACAAACCCAAGCTCCTGGTCTTGAATACCGATCTACAAATGGCTCACGTACCTACCACCTCGCCTAATATCACACGACCTCCAGCCCCCGTCTCCGTGAGCTCGTCAAATGAGGAGGGATGGTCTTTCGCCCCCCCTCCCCCCGCTCACGCCATCGACGCCCTCGCTACGCGATCCTTGCATCACGGGTTTCATACACCCGGAGAACCTCTGGTGACAGGTGAGGAGGATGCATCTGATTGCGATGTTTTCCCGTCCCCAACAGCTCATCCCTCGACCCCTTTATCATTGACTGTAAAGGAAGCGTCACCGACCCCTGAAGTCGACCCGCATACAAGTTTCCCAAAGTCAAAAATCCCACATACCCCATCTTCTTTCCCCATTAAGGACAGCCAAGGTGTCGACGATCTTCCCAGCGCTTCTCAAGATACGGACCACAAGCAACTATCGCCCCTGATTTTTCCCGACCACAACCCTTCCGCAGATGAGCCCCAGCCCGCCACTCCGACCCTCCCCGAGGGTACCTCCTGCCCCTTGGCGGCCCCCAGCGGTGCTCCTTCGAAGAAGGCCCCCTGTGGAACGCTGCCGAGTTACCCGGTCTTCGTGGGGACCACGGCTGGCTCTTCCTCTTCGGACGAGGCCGGGGGGGAGGGATGTAGCGAAATGCCGCGTCCTCGCTCGTCGACCCGTTGGACGAGGCGTCCCAGGAAACGGCGAAGCACTCGTCGCCCGGGGTCGAGTCGCGACCGGAGCGACGCTAGCCACGATCAGAACTCTGGGAAGTGATGTCCGGTAGCCACCCGGTGCCGGACACATTTCGTCCATCGTTGAAGAGTTTTTTTTTCTGAATGACTGATTGAATCGATAATTTCAACCCTGCCATTGATAATTTCTTACAATACATAATTTTCCATTGCTAGCTAAAATCTCCCTCCTAATATCTGTGGACCTTGTCTTCCTTTCTTTTTTCTTTCTAACTGTTAATGGTCAAATGTACGAGTATGCGTCTGTATGCATATGCTTATGTATGTGCGTGTGGATGTGCATGTGTGCGTATGTATGTACAAGTGGATATGTATGTGGGGTATAGTATGTATCATGGCTTTATCCATGTATACACTTATACTAAAGAAAAACATGATGTACCCATAATCTGTGACCTGATATTATGCATAATGCTAACAAACTCTGTAATATTCTGAGCCGAATAAAATAATTTATATCATAGCTCAAGTGGTTAAGAGCATCCGCCCGGCAAGTGGAAAGATCCGAGGTTCGAGTCCCGGTCAAGGAAATACTTTTTACTCTTGTGATCCGTTCGATTCCGCCTTCCCCACCTCTATTGTGTTCGTCCTTTATGTGTGTTCCAATCACTTTTCCTTATATCTCTTTCTGTATATATGAGTATTTATTCGCCGTTTGGCGGGATTTCGTGTTTGTATATATATATATATATATATATATATATATATATATATATATATATATATATATATATGTATATATATATATATATATATATATATATATATATATATATATATACATATACATATATATATATATATAAAATATCTTCGAAATGGAACGCTCATCGGCAACACACAAATATATAAAAACACAGATGTAGATTTTTAGAATATAGAGACACAAAGAAAGGACACTCACAATTTGTTATTTTACGTTTCGACAGCACGGCTGTCGTCTTCAGAATGGCGTTCTCGGGGAAGAGCGGAGAGGATGTGCGGGGGATCCTTCCAAAATCTGCGAGTATAATAGAGGTGAGAATCCGCGAGATGGCGCATATCTGGGTGGCCCAATCATTCAAACCGCCCGGGCTGAACCAAGCCCACTGAATGCATCAACTGGCTGCCTACATATCCCCCCCACCCCCTTGTTCATTTCCTATTGGTCCCTTTACCTCTCCTTCCCCCACCTCTCCCCCGCACATCCTCTCCGCTCTTCCCCGAGAACGCCATTCTGAAGACGACAGCCGTGCTGTCGAAACGTAAAATAACAAATTGTGAGAGTCCTTTCTTTGTGTCTCTATATTCTAAAAATCTACATCTGTGTTTATATATATATATATATATATATATATATATATATATATATATATATATATATATCTGTGTGTGTGTGTGTATAAGAGTAATTTAAAAAGACAGGCCATGCTAGTTTTAATTCATTAAAAGGATACAGATCCTGCTAATTCATAAGTATTTTCAATTATTACCGATTTTCTCACTTTAACTATTCCTGTGTAACCATTAACGCAATATTTCTTTACCTTTATATGGAAAAAGTGAAAAATCGTACAGTGTTGCATAAATTCCCCTCTCATCGAAACGTCGTTAGAGATGAAGAGCCTCCCCTGGTGGATGATCCGAAAAAAAAAAATTCGGTGATACGCCGAGAAATCACTAGATCTTTTATAAGTTTAATATTTTGAAGTATAATGAAAACGCATTTTGTTTGCAAGTGATACAGAATTTTGGTTGTGAACATTTTCCCTCCCCTCGTCTTTATTTTCACGCGAGATCTCAATTATTTCCTGGCTTCTCAACTGGGAACGGATCGATTTAAAGTAGCTCAAAAACTTGCTACCTCATTTAGTAATTAAAGTTTGCTTGAGTTCTTTTAAACTATGATGTAACATCACGTAGTCACGCAAGAAAAAAATTCCTGCATTGGGACGGATTATTGTGGATACAATGAAATAAATACTGAGGCAATCATTAAATGAATATGAAGATGAACAGTATCCTCTCAATGGTGCACATGGATAGTCGAATGAAGTATCTATAATGCCATTGAAAAAACATTTCTCAAAGTGAAAGAGCATGATGAAATAAATTCTAATTTGTTATTTGGATATAAGACGACGCTTGAAATGTTATTCCAATAAATAATGTTTCGTTTGTATAGAATAAAAAATATGTAAATAGCTTTAGTTAGAATAAGGTTTATCATCAACTTATTTATTTATTTATTTATTCAGTATAAGTCCGAAAACAGCATATTTTGGCCTTTACATCGAACTATTAACAACGATTACAATGGACACATTTACAAACAAGTCCTAGATGGAGGGAAACTCACCCAGGCGGGAATCGAACCCGCGACCCTTGGAATGGCAGACGAGGACGTTACCCCGCCGCCACCGGGGTCGGCCATTTATACTTTATTTATTTAGTTATAAACTTATATACTTCGGGTCATTTGTACTATATTTAAATTTAACATGAAAACTAAAAACAGGAATTATGACAGGTGATGCTGGAGCATTAATATTTTTAACGATTATGTTTGGTTCCGAAGTAGAATAACACTCAAGTTTTTCCATACTTCCAGAGTATTTTTGAAACACAATTCAGACCATGGTGGTATTTTATGAAATTCGGCTAATGTAAATTTCCTGCAAGACAAATAAATATAGTATACTCAGGCAATCTCATAGATTCGTCTGTGAATTAAATATGTGATATAATTTCTTAAATTCAAATATGCTAAATGGATAGCAAATATATACAGTATTAAAGCCAGGTTATGACATGAGTGAATTTAAAAATAGAATTATTGGAAATGTAAAAATTGATACGTTGAAAGAGATATTGTACAGTGATATCCTATATTCAAAACCAGTTTCTGAGGGGAGCTCATTGGTTAATAAAGCAATATGCTCTCCCAAATAAGGCTTCCACTGCTAACTAAAAAGAATTTTTTTGCCTTTGACACACAAATATTTAAGTTTAGCTTTGTAATTTCCATATGAGTAAAACTAATCCACTTACTGCATTTATGTGTGTATCTGGAACCGCAGCTCTGCAACTAATTTCAAAAATGCCACAGTGTCTAGTATTTCATTTTCAAATAATTAATCCAAAAGTTAGAGAAAATTCCCGGCAAACAAACGCCAACCCGTTTTTTAATTAACAAATTAGCAAAAGAGTAAAATAACTACAAATAATATACTTCTAAGGTATTAAATATACCGGCTTTCATCCTCTGTTATAGTAAAATAAAAATCATCAGTCGGTAATTCAAATCCCAAAGAAAAAAGACTGCGACGAAAACAGATTAACCACATCAAAGAGATGTTCGTCGCCAAAGGAGATTAGTGGGAAAATAATAATGGGCAAACCCAGAAGCCCAGAAGGCACAGGCGTATACCGTACATAAACTGGCGCATGGCCTCGCGTACCAACACTATTCGTGCGCCAAACTGAAAAAATTGAACACCATGCGGGGGCATCACCCTTGTTAGTCTGACGTCAACCCGATGATCTCGCCAGTCACTAGGCATTCCGACCTTCAAACGCGGATTTCATTTTGTCCTCTGCTCCCTCTCCATCCCACCCATTATTCCCCGGACGTGTGTCTGCCATGCAACGCGGAAGCGTAATCCGCTGCCCTCTAATCGTTGAATGGGCGAAGGCTTCTTTAAATTTCGACATCGATGTCCATTCCAATCTTAACTTAGGTGTTCTTTTACGGTTACACTGCGGTAAAGAATTCAATGGAGAAAATACGTATGCCCATGCAGACGGTAGAGATTAACTTATTAAGCGGTGCTTGGATATGACTGTTCGAAAATTAATGAATTTAAATTGGTGGGACCATTCTTCTCTTGCAGCATCTGTCCAAAAATCTGTATTTCAAGTCACGAGTGAAGGAACTTCCGGATTTTAATCCTCACTCTCTAAACTTCCCCGCTGACATTGCGTTCTGCCTTCATCCATTCTCTCTTTATTTTTATCCGCATGAATATGTTTTCGCAAGCTCTAAAAAAATCATGAGTAAGGGAAAGGAACTGAGTACTATCGAGTAAAAATGGATATATATCAAATAAGGGATATTAAAATCCGTGAAAGAATATGTAGGAACTGTTGCTAGCTAAAGGAGAAGGAAACCATGGATAACGGATCAGATGATTATAAGATATATGAGTGAAGGAATTGGAAATTTCGTACGCACAGAGTTAGACATAAGTCAGCATAAAGAGTTAAATAATAAATTGAGACGGGTAACAAATAGAGAAAAAGATGGGTGGCAGATGACGCAGTGCGAGGATATGGAAAGTTTGCAGCGGAAGGGTAAAATTGGTGTGCTATCCGAGAAGGTTAAAACACTAGCCGTAAGTTAAAAGGTTGTTGTTGGCAGTTTAAGATAATTTGGGAAAATCGCCAGTTGAAATAGAAGGAGTTTACGAGATATGGAGGGAAATTAGGGAAGATCTGTTTCGTAAAGAACTTAGGCCTGCAAGCTTAGATAAAGAAATAGAAAAGGAGGTAGAAGAAGAAAACTTATGCCCGGGCTTACTCGACGGGGAGATAGAAAGGGTATTAGGGGAAATTATATCGAATAAGGCCGTGGGGATACACAACGTTTATGCGGAGATACTAAAAGGTTTACGAAAATGTGGGAAGAGGAGTATATAGGAGTATACTAATTCGTAACACCTTCTTAGGTTAGGGATCTGGCCGGAAGATTTTTTTTTAATTCAGTGATAATACATATTCCGAAATAGGCAAAGTCTAAATCGTATCAGGACTATAGTACAATAAGTTTAATTTTGCAAGAAGCTAAATTAGTTCTCTGGATAATCAACAAAATAAAGAGAACACGGCAAATAAATACTAATGGGATGATCATTTAGGGTTCTTAACGATAAGAGGCTACGGAGACGACTTTGCAGTAATAAGATCATACATAGAGAGGAACATAAAATCATAAAATTAAGAACACAATGAACATTTTTCCATTGCTAAGAACAGTGGAAAAATAAATTGTAATCTTCATTTAATTAACATAAACATCCAAAAAGTGAAGCCAGAAACCATCGCATTGACAAATGTAGAATGCAATGAGAACATATTTGTCTGGCCCGTAGATTTTAAAAAGGCGTTTGAAATATTAAATTTGGAAAAACTAATGGATAAATTGCAGAGAAAAGGAATCGATTGGAGAGAAAAAACAAAATATCTTTTTTATGATCAATCCGTGATAGATAGTTTCCTTGTCCTTTCCCAAATAACCTATTCCTTTAGTTCCTTTTACGACTTTAGATATCTCTCTGTTGATACATTTCCAATTTTTCTCGATAGTTCTCACCTTTTAGCCCGCTACTACTCCTTCCTTGTCATTCCAGTTCATACTTTTACATTCCATTTTCCAACCCACCACCCCTACCGCATATTTTTTAATAGGACGCCACACTTCATGACTTCTAAATTGTGAACAGACTCTCGCATGCGCTCCGAGGAAACTCTGCCAACTGATAACGCTGTTACTAAATCTTTGCCTAAACATAATAAAATCCAACCGATACCTTTCTTAGTCACCTTAAATTTTCCAAGAATACCTGTGCCTTTTGTGGTGTTAAACCAAGTCAAACCCATGTATCCTGCAAAATTCAATGGCCTTCTCCGAACTTTACTTGCCTGAGCACTGAACAATTTCGTCGGTTCTGCCTTTATCTCTAGTTTAATATTCTATACGTTGCTATGTTAACTACGCTTCTTCCTATCTTTTTGTTCAATATTATGGCAACCCCTCGCTGGCTCTCGTCGCTGTATATTACTCTATAACTATCACTCCCGTTATCCCCGCTATCCATCTGTTTCACATTGTATAGGTATTAAATACCACGCCTTCTGTGCAACTTTTGTTTTTCTTTGCAAGGGTTTCGTGAGATGACCGCGGGAGCTTTGCCTCACCCGGGACAGAGCAGGGCACATGATTAATTGGGCAGAGTGCCATAGTTGCCAACACTCATTTACTCTACACCGTCCATCATAAAAATCTTGGAGATAATAATTTAGGTGGTTTCCCGTCGCATTACCCAGTATTGTTTTCAACGTGGCACAATCACTCAATGGCCGTCCCACAGAGGTCAGACGCCTTTGCAGTCACCTCATTGATGAGCTGGCGCTGCGCGGACTAACTTCTTTCTCTCCTCCCTTCATTCCATCTGAAAATTGCTATCCTACTCCTTCTTCTTCTTTGTTGGCCTAACGCTCGCCCCTCTACCGTAACCTTTAATATCCCACTTCCAGTCAAATTGCTCTGCATCCATTTTGTGTCACCATATGATTTCTCCCAACAAACCCCTCTCCTCGCTCACCATACCAAGTTCTACCTCATTTTTTTTCCTCTCTATCCATTTCACCTTCTCCATTCTTCTCCACTACCACATTTCACAACCCTCCAACCTACGTCTATTATCCTGCTTCAGTGACCATGTGTTCACATACTTAACTACGCTCCATATCAAAGTTTTGACGAGCCTTTTCTTAGCTTCCCTAGTCAGCGTCCCCGTCTTCAACCCCCTCCTCCTTGTGAAAACCTCTTGGCCTGGTGTAATTCTTCTCTATAAGTCCCTGCTACCTTGACCATTTAGGTCTATAAGCTTCCGAGATACGTAAAATGCTCGACCAGCTCTAGTTTTTGCACTTCTATTAAAATGGTTCAGCCTATCTCTTGCTGAAAAATGTCATAACCTTTGTTTTTTTAAATATTTTTTTCACCCCATATCTATCGCACTGAATATCCGTCTCTCTTAGCAAAGTTTTCCACCCCTTGACTGGTTGACAAACTAGGGCTTGGTCATCAGTAAACCTAACTAATTTAACGAATTCTCCGCCGACATTCGATCCTATTTTTAGTTCTACCTCTTTGAATTATTCACTCCATATATACGTTGAACAGTACCGGTGATGATGGATACCTCTGCCTTACACCTAACACTGCCTATGCGGACTTTCCGTCGTCCAATCGCACCTGAGCAGTCTGAAACATGCACAGGTTGCAGTTTATTCTTCTGTTCCTCTAATCTTACCGCGCTATCCAGCGGACGTTACCCCGCCGGCCCTGGGACCAGCGGGATAACGATCTTGTCTTCCAGCCCAGAGGACATGAGAACGATTCCCGCCTCGATGGGTTTTCCTACGCCTCGGGCTTGGGTATTTCTAATCGTCTTTAATGTAATATATACAGGTTAGATTTGAGAAGTTACTATAAAGCCACAAATGAATAAATTAAATAAATATAATCTATTCCCAAATTCTGGAATATTTATTTTTTCCAATTCACTCTCTCAAACGCCTTTTCTAAATTTACGAAACAGACAAATACGTCCTCATTGTATTCTATATTCCTCTCGATTAGTGATCTCATTCCTGCAATGTCATCGCGCATGCCTCTCCATTTCCTAAGCCCAAACTTCTCAGTACTCATTTGCTTTGCTCTTCGTTCTCTTGCTGATAACCCTAAGAACCACTTTGGCTGCGTGGAAAATCATACTAATTGTTCTGTAGTCCTCACACAATGCTTTTACATAAATCAATAATAAATACAACAATAATATAATCACATATTTCCGATTTGAAGGATTTTTTTAAATGTTCATATTTCTATTGCAGCCAAAGTTTGTGGATCAGAAGACACGATAAACCCTCATACTCAGGGATGGAATCGAACGACTCGTTTTATAAACTCATTATAACCGAAATATGAATATCACTCTTTGTATTTCATGCAAATAATGTCATTTAAGGAGTACAGGCAATATACTGAAATGAATGTAATCTCAATTCGAAATAGTTATAAAATTATACTTTTAAAATGAGATTCTGCAAAAGTAACTTCGCAAAATTTTATGGAATTCTCAGCAACCCGAGAAAAAATACAATAATTATTATGAAGCAATGCATATTTTTATAGATTTTATTACCATTAGTAGAAATCGTGAAAACAGCATTCTTAATGCAATATTTTGTCGCCTGTAGGACTTAACCATCCAATTGCACAAAAAGCAATGGTATTGCCTGAGAAAGAAGAATATGTGCGTGCAGATGAAGACATATACAGACTGATCACGTCATAGAGTGATAACGAGTGGTAAAGAATAATGTGATTCTTTCAAAATATGGTAACAAGAACTTTTCATACGGAGTAACACTTAATTTAAAATGGGTCGTTCAACTGTGTTGGTATATGCTAATAATTGTATTGTTAATTAACACATAGATTGAAACAATCAAAGAATCCGTCAAACTGCGTTTAAATGTGTTTTACGAGGGTCGTCTTTTTCAAGATAATTCCAGGAATTTTCCAGTTTAAGTTTGGATTTTTCCCACCGAAAAGTGCATTTATAAGTAATATTTAATTAATGTTTGTGCCTACTAACCAGTTCGTCAATTATTAGTAACTGAAATCGACTAAGCAGAAATAAATCCAATATGGAATCTAATCCTACTGATAAAACAGCATGAAGAAGGTAAACAACGTATCAGTAATCCTAACTACTTATTCTGTTATTTATTCCGCAGAGAAGTTCATTTGGTCAAATTTCAGGAGCAAAATGTCATCATCTGACCGGATAGCCAAAACAAAATGTTTTCCTAGGCAATACTTCTTTTCCCATGATTTTAGGTGAGGTGATGGAATAGGAAATCAAGGTAATTTATGGCTCTCAGGAGCAGAGATGTCTCGCAGTGACGTCTTGTCATCACAGGTTATTTGGCGCCGAGGCTTGGGTGATGGAGACACGAAACTAAGGGAAGGGGTGGCAGGAGGGGATGCGGGGTGTATCAGAGGGAAAGTGAGCCAGCGCATTCAGCAGTGTGCGAGAAAAGATTTTTCAGAAACGTGACTGTGGAATCAACGGTCGTCCCAATTTGCGTCGCTGTGCAGGCCTTTCGGGAACAATTTGCGGCGGCGAAGACTCGGAGAAGTGAGTGATTTACGCCGCCATTTTAACGGCCCGCTCACCTTTGTTTTCTGCCTCGTTAACTTGTTATCACGAAAGAGTAAACGACGGCATTCATCATTTCATTCGGGGGGATAGGTATTTGGTTGGTTTTTGCAAAGCGCTCCCTAACAGTGCATTGCCAACAAGTCCATGACAAGCATGAGAAGTAAATGATGACGACATTCCACTATCACTTAAATTCCTTTCTAAATTGAATATTAAATGGCTTAAGGGTCCTTTCATTACTATCAAGTTCAATGTCTTAAGGAACGCTTGGTATCCATCAGTAAAGAAGTATTTTTGAGTTTCAATTTCTAGGCATGCGATTGAAAAAAATCAATTACTCGATATCGGGAAATGTTCATATTTGCAGAATGTAATATGCACATAGGTCAATAGAATATTTCAGACGCAAAGTTTTAGCAGTAAAATTGTCTTAACGCCATTTAGTAACAGACGCGTCTTTACATGTTAACAGGGTTTTTTATTTGTAATCTGAAAAGATTTAATTCTCTACAATAGTATTTCCCCGAGCAATAAAAACATTAGCATAATATATTGAATTTTCTCCGAAGCGTTTTGAATAATATATAAGTTTATCATTCCTGAATCAGCAAATGTTTGATAACAGAAACTGAATACTTTAAATCAAAATTTTTTAAATCTTAAATTACATCAGAAAACGATAGCATGCAAAACTTAGCAATATATTTTGCTCACGACCGAAACCATTTCACTGGGTAAATATATGTTACACATTATCTTGAAAGGTCTTTAAATTAATAGTATGAGATCTCTGCAATGCCATTATGCACAAATATATGACAAGTTTGTAAAGTAATAGTAAAAAATAACTCATTCGAAAGGGAGATATCTACCACGCATTACTATTACAAGTAATAATCGCGGACGTTGAGGGCGACAAGGTACATAAATTTATGTAGATGGTCCATACTCGAGCCATTTAATCACATCCTTTCATTCGTTATCACATCACGTGCTCACTCCCTTAGGTGACGTAGCGGCTCGTCATACGCAGCCAGGCAACGATGATCCAATGCACTTTCACTACTTTGCGCGGATTTTGGCCCGGCGCCAAATTATTCCACAAATCCAACCGAGGTCTCAACCCCTCCGCATTAATCATTCTCTGCGCAAACAATTTAGCTTCAGTCGACCCGAATTAAAGCTCATATAAAGAGCTTTCAAAATATAATTAGTTACCAACCTTTATTAACAATTTTGACACATATTAAGGTAGGTATGACAGACATGTGTAAGTGTGCGTGGGTGTATCTACGTACCCACTGGAGCAGTTTTTCAATTATTAGATACATGAAATGAGGATATAGGACATATTTAATCGAATAACATGACATTGGTGGCTATTTTATATAGTAGGAACACTAAAAATATTTTTTTCTGATAGAGAATGCAACCACGGTTCAATAAGTATTTTTTATGGGTGTCAATGCATACCATTTGAAATTTGGCTGCAACCATTAATTCATTTCAATAACCCATTGCCCTAAGTTGTTCTTAAACTCTAAAATTTTGAATTAAGAACGGAAAGAATCACTCGCACAGATCGAACAATTATAAAATATACCTGTACCGGTGGGTTTCCAACCTACATAACGTGATAAAGATCTAGCCATTAATCCAGTTTGATGAATCAAGGAAAACAATATAATTACTACTAACAGTACAAAAAAATAGTTTTATATATCAATATCTCCTTAATAAAAGTTGTTTTTACTATTCACTTGCATTCACTCCGAAAAATTAAAACAATACCAATTTTCTCAGAATTAGAGCTTTTGTAAATTAAATGAAGTGAAGATCTCTCGGTGTGTGTGTAGGTACTCTCAATCACAAAAATCGGTACGCAGCCACATGAGCGCTGATCGAGAGATGAGACCCTTCGTTATGTTGGCTCTCAGGGTCTGGCAAGCAATTGGAGTGCATCTGTTTCTCTTGGCTGTGAGAGGCAGGATTCCCCACTAGTCAATAGATGCCAATATAATGGACTTTTTTGCTTTTCCTCAAATCTCGGCGCTCTGGTGACCGAATATGTAGACCTTAGGGAATAAAAGGACGTTGCGCAATGTTTAAGACTAGGTTAAACGTCGTAGCAAAAGCCATAAATTAACATATTTGAAATTTATTTCAAATTTGTTCGTATTGAGGAAGAAGCTGATGAAGAATGCCGCACATTTGTATCAAAAGGTTTACATGCGATTATCAAGAATATTTTGGGACAACATAATCAAATTGAGAACTATGGTAGGTTACCGAAAAAGGAAAATGTGAGAGTTGACTCTGCGTGAGAGTCATCATTAAGACTCCAAATATTCCGGCGCTTTTCGTAAAGGGATAAAAATAGCATGTAAAACTCATTGATTTCTGATGAAACTGTTTTTCCCAGGATTATTAAAAAATCGAATCGTTATTCGAAATCGGGCGTTAGTCGAAATTACGGGTCATTAAATTCTCCTGATTTTCATTGGGTGAGAAAATTCTTCCTGAGGATCAAAAATTAGCAACATTTGCGGATGGTCACAATTACGATTTAAAAAGTAACAATCGCCATTTTTAGGAAGACGAACGACGGATAAGTTTATTTTCGCAATAAAGTGTAATTTGGTTTCGCAGGGAATTTTCAACTAATGGGAGAGTGGTGAAGAGAAACCCGGTGTCATCACCAACCTACTATTGGCGAAGGACCGTAAGGGGTTCACAGTATAACGCCCCATCCGATGGACGGCGTACTAACTTCAAGTGCTCTCAAGATAGCATCCAAAGTATTTATCGGGATACCTCAAAAAAATTCCTCAGCCGAAAGATTTTCAACCCAGGCTCTCATAAGGGGGAAGCCAATAAATAAGCCGTCGCAAAAACGTGATCCCCAATCATACATCATTTTTGTTGAAAATCAATTCACGTGTAAGTTTACTAATTATGAGTATCTCATTTAATGGGCTTTGTCTGATTATACAGATTTTTAGTGCACATTTTTAACTCAAAGTCACAAGTTACAATTCAAAATTCACCAATACCGAAAGAGATAACATATAAATTAAACTTTTTTTACTTATCCTACTTGTATTATCTTAATGAGCACATAATGGACAAAAGGTGATTGATGAATGACCGGCGATTAAGACGCTGTTTATTTTCCCTCCATCGAAAACGAAATATTTTCAGTGTTCGATGCTCATTTCAACTGAATAAATTTGGCAATCCATTTTTGACAACAAGGAAAGTTCAGAAATCTCTACATTCCCGCAAGGGTAAAGGATACCTCTTCTTTCCTTAAGAGGCGGTTCCAAGTATAAAAGCACTTACATCCGCATAAAACCTCCGCCAAGTCAAAGAGTTTACACAAGTATTTTAATGATTATCAGCACGGAAAGTGTTTGCCGACGAGGCCTTTCACTCGAAACAGGCGATAAACATTAATAAAACACTACTCTGGATACACCCGTAAACTTGGAATACCTAAACTAACCTTATTACCCGTTATACCCGTGCCACAAGAACAGCCCGCATGAAAGGACAGACCCGGGGCACCCACAACACCAGGTAATGAGGCAAAAGGTTCCTCCAAATTGCCACCTGGCTGCCCGCATGATCCATAATCCTGTACTAGATTACGGTCGCTCGTAGAGACCAACTTCCTGGTGACCTCTATAAAGTGCGTAATCTTCTTTCGGGAGGTTTATTGGCGACCAAGGCGTGTGGCAATCAAAGCCACATTACACAGCGTTGCCCATTGCGCATCAAGGAAAAGAGGAAAGGGAAACTCTCCCTTGAGCACGTCGATGCTTTGTCCCCGGAAAAACACGTTTTGATTCCAGATAAATCTGTGAATCGTCATTTAGAAGACGCAGTTCTTACCTCGTCCTCACACGCAAGAATATCGATGATTATGATTAATACTTCTGTTGATGACGGATTCAAAAGCAATTTTTCTTCCAAGTGACACTAAACCAACACCAGAGTAGACCTTTCCGTTTCCATTCTGAGTGATGAACTGTACATTATGAAATCCTTGAATCTATTTCCTTGACGCTGAGCTATGTATTTGGTTGTACCTTTAGTGAATATAAAAGCTGCGAAGTCATTGTCTACGATGTTGGTCCCATGCGACCATTAGATTGGTATGGCAATCTGCTACCCACCTGATTTAGCCAATAGGCAAATTTATTCACCTTAAATAAATTAAGTTGAATTCCATTGATAATGTCTGATTTTTTTTATATTCTTTTATTTCCTGAATGAATTCCAAATGCTATGAAATGAAAGGGTATGAAACACGTTTCATTACATTATTTCCTACGCTTAATTAATATTATTTTGGTGTGGACTGTAAGAAGTTGGTGATACTTCAATCATTAGAGTTACGGAACTTTAACTCAGATAAGTGAAACTATTTATATTTTTTTCAGGAAGTGATAAATCGGAATAGACTGAATGTAACTTCAAATAATTTGAAGGGGATGTGTAACTTCCCAAAAATTAGGTTGAAATTATACGGACACAGTGGGATAGTGTGAGAGCTATTTTACAGGTATCAATCGGTGTTAAAAATGTGATGTAAAATAAAAACAAATTTTTTAATTGGATCACTTATGATCTTCTCTATGTAGGGCGAATGTCTATAAGGAATTCTAGAAATCGTAAAGCGAAGATTAGAGGAAAATTTGAAAGAAAATCCAAAAGCATTTTGGTCATACGTCAGAGAGGTTCAGGGAAATTATTAAATAATTAATTCACTCAAAAATGATAAAAGCTGAAAAGTAACTAGCAATTCGGAAAAAGCTAACTTAATTAATTCCTTCTTCAAGCGACTTCACTGAAATATCACCGACCGTTTCCGATATGAAATAAAATCGTGCCGATGCCATACCGAAGCTCAAAATTGAAATCTCATGTATTGAAACAGATTAGTTGTTGAAAAATATTAAGCCCGATCGAAAACCCCGTTCGTATATTTAAGGATCTAGCGTTGTAAAATACACGATATCTAGAAATCATATTTTAAAATCGCTAGTAGATTACTAGATTCCCTGAGATTAGCGTAGCACAAATATTTAAAAAAGGATGCAAGAAGGAACCGAGTAATTACAGACCTATGCAAGGCTATGGAACATATAGTTACTATTTCGATCTTGAGACACCTGGACAGTCAGGAGTTAATAGTGAAAAATAAGCACGGTTTCAGAATGGGTAGATCCTGTAACATACAGCTTGCACTTTTTGTTCACAATATTCATATTTCTACAGAGAGCAAAGTTCCAGTGGACGCGGATTTTCTAGATTTTGAGAAAGCCTTTTACAAAACACCTTATAGTAAACCACTCACAAAGCTAACAGCATATACGTAGCATAGATAAAAATATCTGTGGTTGGATTAAAGACTTTTTGAATGGTCGGGTACAAAGAGTAATCATAGATGGAGTAAGTTCAAAGGCAATAGCAGTTTATTCAGGTGTTCCCCAGGGAAGAGTTATCGAACGTCTTTGATTCCTACTTTCCGTTCACCGCACTGTCACCGTAGTCATAAGTGTTTTGCCGACGATGTAGAGGTTTACGATGATATCCGTAACCATGAGGTCACAGAAGCTTTAGCTGCTGACCTTAAAGTTAAACAGCGCTTGTGTAATTAGAATCAAACTTAAATAAGTGCGTA
Organism: Hetaerina americana; assembly: GCF_022747635.1. Lineage (NCBI taxonomy): Eukaryota > Metazoa > Arthropoda > Insecta > Odonata > Calopterygidae > Hetaerina > Hetaerina americana. The sequence goes on along the minus strand of NW_027287205.1, from coordinate 68,178,797 downwards.
GTTATGAAATTTTGAAAAAGAGCAATTCTCTCCCGAACGCCTACATCTACATGCATCTACATAATATCCCGTAAGCCGCCGCGGGGGCGTGTGAAGGGGAGTTTTAATTCACTAACCGTAAAATTAAATAAAACTACATGCAAAATGGACCCAAAGAGGCAAAAATATTCATGCAAAAACATTTTTATATAACGCGCATGCAAATACATATAGTATCAACTTACATACTCATTCGCATGCTCCTACAAATGTAGTAAAAATATTCGAAGAAACAGTGGGAGATACAGGGGCAGTAACTTTTAATGGAGTCATCCACTAAATGTGTTTTACAATTCCACAATTTCAGTCAGTAAAAAATAGCGAAGTGTAAGAGAACGCCTCAGTAGCTTCCTTGGCTAAAGCACTCGGCCTGGCATCGAGGGATACGAGTTCGAATCCCGGTCAAGGCGAATGATTTTTACACTCTGAAATTGTTGCTTTGTCGTAATTAGTAAAAACTCTATTCAATAACGTTCAAATTGGAACTATAAAGTAAGAAAGGGAGATTTTAATATCAAATGGACATGAAACACATGGTCTCCGCCCCCAACAACATAGGAATGGAATGTGTCACACCGTAGCAGGCAGGCAGCGGAGGTGTCTTTCCCCCTAGAGAGAGACGATCAATGGAAAGAGATATTTGCAAACAAGCAAAGCAGGGTGAACAATACTGCAACGGGCACTACATTCTTTCATGGCACTTCAATGCGGTTTGGCTAAAAGGGTTTTGACTACAGGTCGCACGATATTAGGGAAAGTGGACGCATTTTTGTAAAACTAATTTTTCCCTTGACATTGTGGGTAGCAAATGAGATGTTTGCTATCTATAAACCGGCAGTTACAATCCCGTATTGTCCGTGAGAAGAAGATTTGTTTGAATCTGCTGGTTCTGGCACTCAATTTCCGATTTTATTTTCATGATCCAAGCCGACTGCATCGTGTGTAGGCTCAATTAAACATGGCCGTTTCCCTCACTCACGACCTCTCCGGGGTGTAACACATGCGGGAATATTTGGAGAAACTAACAACAACTTTTAAGGTTTATTAGAAGAGTACAAGGTAAATTTGATGAAAAAGATTTAACACAATGTTATTAACGGTAATCTGAGAAAAATGTTGAACACAATACGAGGGTGGCCTAAAAAGTTTCCGACCTCATAAAATTTCAGAAAACATGTTTCGTATCTTTGATAGGTCGGAAACTTTTCAGAGCACCCTCGTACATGATGCACAAGTTAATAAGCTTGCAAGCCAGTTTAAAGCATTCATAGATGTAATCTTATAGTTTTCAGCCTAAACTAGCGTAACATCTTTTGACAAAAGCCAAGGATCACCAGCAAATTTGTTCCATCTATCTTTACTAAGAGGGTTTAAAAAAATGCTCGTACACGATAATACGTTATTATGAAATTGAAAATGGTTGACGTAAAATATTAATTTTCTAAAAGGAAAAAAACTTTTAAAATACTCGACCTGACAAAAAGAAAAATACATACAGAAAAGAGATAACACGATTGAACAAAATTAAAAAATTAATCAGAAATGACCTAATTCTGTATTAAAGCGCACAGCGACCGAAATGAAAGGTAGAAAGAGATACTCGTAGGAAGTTAGTATAAAACGTGCGAGCCATAATGCTTCATGACAGTAGAAGTATTTTAAGTTAGAACAACTATATCCCAAGAATAAGCCTCCTTCAGAAGGGCTTTAAACTTATGAGGACATCATATAAAGAAGATATTATAGTTTAAAAACTTTTAATAAGGGTTAAGCCAAGTCGGCAGCTGAAAACAATGATTAATACCTGCATGTGGATTGAAAGAAAGTTTCAAAAGAAACAACACAATTCCAGCAGTACCATGGTGGATGGCTTTAATGATGAAAAAGATACTTTGCTTGTTCACATAGATTATCTTTATTACGACCTAATAAATCGTAATTACTTGAAGATATTACGCTGTAACGAAACTGAGACGGTAATAAAAATATTCTATGTGAAAAAGCTAAGTGTCTTCTTATGAATAAAAATAATAAATATGTCCTTTGATTCTTGTATGCAAAAGGATTGTTGGCGGTACTTACGGTGGTCTCGCACTTACGGTGGGTGGAGGAATATCGCTATAAACCTTTCGTGCGCCATCTAGCCATAGTTTCTAGCTATAGATGGTTCCAATTTCTGAAGACCTCATCTCCCTGCCAACTCGCAGTATTCCTGTTAAACTTTACTGTCAGAATTAAGTTTCAATCCTAATACCTTTCTAGGACACATCATAGTATGTACGGTTGAATACCCAATGATGGTGCAATTAGCAAGAAATATGGCTTTTACAACATCATGATGGCTCTAATATCTATTTCTTTCCCAAATTGAAATTATCACAGGTGTTTAATAAGAAATATTATAATACTAACCTCCAATCTTTTCTTTATCCTGCTGACAATGAGAGGAATATCGAATGGTGTGACAACGGTGTCCGTGGAAAAGGTGTAGGTAATGCAGGAAAAACCATAGAGGGATAATTCTGGAAATTGTGAGTGCAATCCATATGGTCCCTGGAGCTGAAAGGAAAGCAAACCGAGGTTAACGACTCTGAGTCCTCCCTTTAAATGTCACCATTTGTATGTTATTTACGTATATATATATATATATATATATATATATATATATATATATATATATATATATATATATATATATATATATATATGATTTGCACTCAATTTAACAATCCGTGACAGAGCACATAATTGATCACCTCTTAAGGGTTCCCCTTGAATGTTCCGTTTCCATATATTCCTAGCTAGCTAAAAACGCCGAGGTTTGCCATAGCAGTCCATTCAGCAACATTTATCTTCGTCCTTTCGTAAGGCCTTTTTAAACAAGATATTGGGGGGGATACCATTGTATGTTGCATGTCTATGTTGTAGTGGAATTTAGCCTTCTTACTTTTCAAATTCTAGCTCGCACTTTACTGGATACATTTTTACTGTCGTACATCCTAAGGTGCAATTTTTTGTTAGTTGATAGTGTATGTATTTGCATGCGTGTAAGTTGAAAGGGTTTTTGCATGAATTTATACATCACTATGGGTGTAGGTTTGCATGGATGTATTGATTTTGCAAGTGGTTTTGTTCTCTTTTACGGGTGGTGACCTAACACCTGTCGCCATACGACCTTGCGGCGGCTTACGGTCGTTATGTAGATGTAGATTGCAGTAAGCAGATCACTCATGCAAATGATTAAAAGGGTATTTTCATGAAATATTGTTTGTTTTAGTGTTTCCAATAATGCAATTGATGGAATAAATTTGGGCAGATTAATCGATTTCATACAGGAGATAGGAGTGGATAGGAGGGATAGGTAACTTAATCGTACCCTGTGTATATATCTAACTGCTCAGGTGCGTGTTGGGGATTGAGATTTAGGACGGACATTGTTAGGAAGATTATGGCAGGGATACTCATACAACCCGCGCTTTTCAACGAATATGTGAAGGAAATGTTAAAAGATGTATCAATAAAATTGGAGAGAGGAATAAAATTTGTTGGGGAATTCAGGGGTGGGGAGTTTGCGAATGATCAAAATTTATCAACCCATCCAGTCAAGGGGTTAAGATAAATTGTTGAGCCTATAAAAGAATCCAGGATCAGAAAATACATTACATGCAGCACCTTACCTTAATACGTGTATAAGGGCACATAATAGTGCACGCTACCCACGGGAATATATAATCTAAGAAAGGGGTTACCGCTAGTGCAGTAAAGATGTAAAGGGAAATACCATTGAAAATAATCATAATGTCTTTGTCTCCTATATAAATCGAGAATGCATTCGATATGGGTGAAGCAGAAAGAGTAAATGTTAAGTTTTTAATATTGGAGTAGACTGATTGATGGAAGATGCCCATGAACTAGCCGGTATAGAGAAATTAAGGTACGGGATGGGGAACGATATACATATAATTAAGACTGAAATATAGCTGCGATTCTTTAACTTAAAAATAGAAAATATGAAGGTAGAGGAAGGTGGATGCGTTAAAACTAGACAAAGGGGCTGTTATTAGAACGAGGCTTGCAAATGATCATCAAATAGTTATTCAGCTAGACAAGGTATTGGAATCATTGTTGAGTCCTCTGTATGAGTAATGGGAAAGAGGGACAGTATAGCCTAAGGATTAAGCTTGAAGAAATCAGAGTATTGGGTTGTAGAATGTCTAAATAAAACAATAGTGAAAGAAGCAATGAGCTAGAAAATTCAGATTATTTTACGTACTTTGGCAGTATTTTGGAGGAAAATGGGCAAAGTAGAGGGAAACATGAAACGCAAAGAAAAATTAGTGAAGACTTATTTAGTTTTACTAAGATCATATCTGAAGACTGACCTTTAAGTGAGGAGGATGAGGGTAGTAGATTGGAGGCCTTTGAGAAGTGGGTATGGAGGTTAATTGAGAGGGAAGAAGGTGAAGACTATCGACTGAGCTTCGAAAATTCTGGGAGGTGGGACAAAGTTGCTGGGTGAAATCCGAAGAAGAGCTAATTGGATGCAGTAAATATTAAGGGGAAGCGGTGTGTTTAATTTCTTAATTGAAGAGAGAATGTTAGGTAAGTGAGGTAGAGGTAGGAAGAGATTAGGCTTTTTATTCGGGTTTAAGGGAGGCAAGAAATATGATTAAATGAAGAAGGAAATCAAGAGGGCAAGTGAAAGAAAATCCAAGCTAAAAATAATATGCCAGAGTAATTGCTAGAGACTGCCCAAACCCTACCAATATTATAAAGATTAGCCACGATGATATTAAAAATTAACTGGCAGTAGAACTTAATAGCAATCAAGGGCCTCAACCCGGGATATTTTCAATACGGTACAATAAAGATAGACAAAAAAGCCGTAGGTCTCGTAGTATTACAATTTTGATTAACTGCGGCGGTGAGACATGGGTGTAAACGATAGGAGAGTAAAGAATTTTGGCTGTGATTGAGGTATAAATTACAAATAAAACGGGGAAAACAGCTTTAAAAAACGAAAAATTACTTTGAAAAAGTTAATGAAGTGAGAATCTTGTTGAATTAGCTCGGAAGAAGAAGACAGAAACAATTTGGGCAAACCATTTGGTAATACTTAAGTTCAAGATACTAGAAGAGCTTGGAATGCACTACAACGACAGAAGAATAGGCATCACCTCCACAAAAATCAGTTAACAACCATGCAAATGAAAAACGGAAGGAAAACAAGAGCCAAAATAAACAAAGGAGTTTGACCAGGATGCAACCCCTTGACAGCATTATTCAATGTTTACCTGGAAGAGGCAATAAAGAAAGTAAAAGAATTGAGTATCAAAGGAATTAAGATGAATGGCGAAGAAATTAGCATGCTGCGTTTAGCTGACGACATCGCAGTTGTAACAGAGAAGCGAGAGGACCTGAAAGCAAACCTGAATACCATAGGCCAAGTACTTCGGGAATATAATACGAGCATCAACAAGAATAAAACGAAAATCCTTGTGTGTGGAAGAGAGAAGCTGACTGCAGATATCACAATTAGAGGAGTGAAACTAGAGCAAGTGGAATCCTTTATCTATTTGGGCAGCAGGATAACTAGGGATGGAACAAGCTCGACCGACCTAAAGCGAAGATCCGCCCAAGCAAAGAAAGCGTTCATTGAGAAGAGGCAACTACTATGTTCAAAGATTTCAAAAAAGGAAGCGGTTCGTCAAAATCTTTATTCATGGCACTCGGAGACATAGAATATTGGAAATGGGGACCAACGAAGAATAGAAGCATTTGAAACATGGTGCTGCAGGAGAATACTGAAGTTTAAATATACGAACAAAGTGAGCAGAAGAGGGAAGGACCAGGTGGAGAGTTCTACGACCAAGAAGAACTAAATGGAATTGACATACCTTGAGACCAAATGGATTAGTTAGAAATATAATAGAAGGAAAAATTGAAGGGAATATCCCGCGAGGAAGGCCAAGAGACAAGTACATAGGGCAAATTAAGAAGGATAAAAAATAGAAAACCTATCAGAGGGCGAGGGAGTTAACACTAAATAGGGGAGAATGGAGGGCTGCAGTAAACCAATCTTAGGATTCAAATATTGATGATAATGATAAGGTAATAAAGTTAACTGAAAAGCATTATCGAAGGAGATATGTGAGGCATAATTCAAAAGAAGGGCAAAATGAATAACGAAAAGCATAGAAACGATAAAAGACATCAGTCATACTATGAAGTAATGAGAAGAATGTCCGTCAACTTGTTTTAGTCTCTGAAAGCCAACCCTCGGATTGATAACCATTAACCAATTAATCATTTTTATTATTCAATCATACATTAATAAAGGACCTTAACCGTAATTTTCGGTGATAACAAGTAGTTAATATTCCAAAATGGACCCCTAGGAAGGCTAAGGTTTATAGATATGTTAAATTTTTCACTAACGATGGGAATCACAGTCTCAGTTCTCAATAAAAAGGTAGCATTTTAGTGTGTACTCCTTGATGGAAACTAAATGTTTATGATATCATAACATTATTAGCGTCATTTCTAGACTCGATCTTATGACGGAGATCAACGTTATGGATCCGAATAATTTAAGTGATAAGAATAATGAGTGAATATGTAACAAATAGATGGCAAAGGAAACTCAGGAATTAATGAATTTGTAATTCTACACACAAAGTGTGTTGAATTATAATGTCAATAATTTTCTTTAAATATGTTATACATAATCCATACAGTTACGCCGGAGACAGCAAGCACTCCGAAGTTCAATGTAGCTGCTTCTGTCGTTAAAAAAGAGTATCTCGAGTGAATTTACTATAAACCACATTTTTCTGCCCAATTCCCGGTTACAATCACCAGTGAGAAAGGGCGAATGATTGCTAAAACCGTCGCCTGAATTCAGGGTTTACGTAAAACATTGAGTCCTCCATTCCTATTAATTCATTTTTACATCGTACATAAACAGGTTTAATGCTTAGGGTGAACGGTGCTCATTATTGTTGACACGATCACATAATATATATGGAAAAGGTCAAATTGTAGTCAAATGGCACCATTAAGCTCTCCTCCAATGAGAATTTCATTCAACCGCTCGATATCATGAATTGTAATTGCTACAGTGGCTGACATAAATCCTCGAGGTTTTACGGCCCGTGTCCTTTTCGGCGTAACATACCACTCCAATCGGCGCTTCTCCAATTCTTTTAACTGCATAACTCAAATGAAGTGGAGAATTATACAACCATGCATTCACTATTTCGCGTTCAGGCTTTCCCGTAACAATGTCAAAGCGGTTTATTCTAGAAGCTCATTTGCTTGAGCAGTCGTAAAACTTATCAGTATGAAAGAATGAATAAAAAGTAAGTCAGTTGTTCCATTGAAAAATCACTCTTTTGAATGGATATGGTTGCATTTATCTTGCACTTTAGATACTAAGAAATTTTCTCTAGCTTACATCTCCCCTAGAGAATTTTTATTTTTTCCTTTCGTAATATCACGTCCACTCTTTGATTAATCTGCCCATTATATATCATAAGTTCAGTTTTCAAAATGTTATTAAAAGGAATTAGCTTAACTCTTGAAACTTTGCTTTTAATATTTTTGTAAACATTAATCAAGCCCAAAGTTGACCAGATAGGTGAGTGATGAGCGCAGTACTGAAGGGGGGGGGGCTGTTTATTTTCGTCTACTAAATATCTAAAGTTACCGTTAAGGGACACAGGTAATTGAAAAATTTACTCAAATGACTACCAAGTCCTCCGAAAATACTAATTAAATAGTAAGGTGGAAAAAAGGAATGGAGTAGGTTTGAAAGTAATAAAACGAGGAAATACTAAAAGGTACATTATGAAATTTCGATGAAACTATATAAATGGGAAGTGTGGAAGAAAATTTGGTACACCTTAAAAATGATATAGCAAGCTCTACAGAGAAAACAGTTGCAACGGAGGCACGATTCGAAGGATTGAAGTAGGTGACGTACGTGGGATAAAATGATTCACATATTTCGGAAAAAATAGCAACAAGAAAGACAAAGACATATCTCAAACACAGTGAAGTAGAGGAGATTTATTAGCAGGTAAGAAAATCATATAGGAAGTAACAGAGGAAAACACATTTTTTATGACACAAAATATGAATAAAAAACAAAACTGAAACCAAAAATAGATTTAGGAAATACGGAAAGCAAGAAATAAGACATGCTTAATAATAATGAGCTCTGACCAATTAGCTTAGAAGTAAAAAGAGGCTGTGCCAGATAGCGAAACAGAAAAGCTCAATGAGCAATGAAGTTCAACACGAGGATTTAAATAATAATTACCCGTCAAAATTGCTAAAGAATTAAGGAAGAAACGGACGGAAAAGATTTGGGAGGCTTGACGGAGAGTCACCAGCAGAAAACAATATCATACTTGCATGAGTTTCGGGGTAAAGAAATACATAGACAAAGGGCAGTTGACGTTTAACAAGGAAGGGAAACCTTTAACATTTATCACGCGGTAAACTTACATATTTAGTTTCGCAACATATTACTCTTACTTTTGCAATGGATTCATTTTCTTAATAGCAAAAGAAAAAGAAAAAAAGCAAAAAGAAGAAGGTATAAGAAGCAAAAAATTCTTAAAACTACATGTTAAAATAACTCATGCATTAGCCCTCTGTAGTTTCCGTCACCATGAATTCCATCCAAAACGCTTATTCTAATCTACCTCACTTTCCCGACCTCATTTAGTGCTGTCTTCAACATCCCATTGCCTCTTTGTACCTACCGCAACCACTTACGTACACTACCTTCTCCGAGTTGATCCCAAAAACCTTCCTTTCCTCCCTACACTGCGAAGAACTTTTCTTCTCATTTTAATTTCTGTTCATTTTAACTTCACCTTTCCTCTACACCCAAATCCCCCAGGTCTACAGTAAACACATCCTCCAGCCACGACAGCAAAAATACCGAGTCTGCGTTTACAATTCTTCTCTAGTCTTTTATTTTCTGCTCACTTATTTCACTTATACATATTTTGTATTATTATCTATATCCTTGTATTTGAAAATAAAAAGAATATTTTTTCGAATGATTTCTTGAATGAACTTTGCTTTCTTGGGCTGACAAATAAGGAGATAAACTAATAGTGAACTGGAGGGCCGATTTTTTGGACCCGAAGGTGAATTCTGGCACTACACTCAAAGTTCTGTTATCTTTAGCAAGAATAAAATCAAATGATATTTTCCTATTCCTTGTACGAGCTTCTCTGACACTTTCGTGCGAGTTAAAATTATGATCCGATTCGTGCATTTCCACAAAATCCTGACTCATATGATTATTCATAAACGAGGACGCTGATATTCAACCATCTTAAAAAAAACTATATAAATCGTACTGACTACAGTAAAATGTTTAAAAAAGAGAAAATCATTGAGTCCGATAGCCAAAGCTAAATTATATGAAAGATATCTCATTATATAACCTACATAGGCGTAGGTGTCCTACTCTGAATTTAAGAGCAAAAACTGGAAACAAAAATGTCTCAATATATCCTACAATAGATATTACAAATACATCTTGTATTTTTATAGACCTAACGAAAAATTAAATATTACACCGGGGATAAATTGGTAGTGGTTGCTGGGTAAAAACGATGTAAATATACCAGTTTTGACTGACATTTTTCGTTACCTGCACGGACTTGTCAAATCTATGTTAATTTTTATGAAAGTATATGCTAAAATTGAAATTAAATTTAAAATACTTACTAGGTTCCTAAACTTAAAATACTACCTAGGTTTCGTTATGGCATAATATCAACCTGATGATGTTATACCATAACGAAACCTAGGTAGTAATAAAAGTGGTTTATGTGAAAAGGCGTATTATTTTAAATTTAATTTCAATATGAAGAATTTCCACCAAGTGACGCCAGAAACTTTCATTAATCAAGTATATGTTAACTAATTATTAAATCAATTTGTACTGCCAGGTACTTCCAATACGAAAATTGTGGAAATTGTATGAGCATAGAAAAAGAACCAAAAGACTCCTCCTCCTAGAAGAATCCTTATCACAAACAATTCATGCCCAAAATTAGATCCTTCAATAGATGGGAAGTACACTGGCCGCTACTATTCACGCACTTGTAGTAGGCACGCACTTGATACGTTTATCTTAGTTCTAGTGCACGTCATGTGTGTTTTTCAGACTTTAAATAAAATTTATCACATGAGTGCTTTCAAATGGATTATTTCCAGTCATTTCAAAAGCAGAAAAGGTCCTTTCCAATTTGTACGGGAGGTTTCGGATTAGTTGGGGAACTCTCCCAAAAATGCTGAATGGCAGATAGCTTTGAAAAGACATATCGGCCTTCTTAGAAGACGGGACTGGTCAACCAAGTCATGGATACTCCATTAAAAAGGTTGCCTTTCTGCAGTCCATTTCAAGCCTTATGAAACCTTTCATCACTCCGTCTCTGTTCACTTTTTTGAAGCATCCTGCCCGGAAATAGTTTTTGCGCGAAAAGGAAGCATAAAACCATTTCTAAGCCATTGGATCAGTGCGCACAGATAACCTAAGTGCTCCGGGAGCGACCTACCTCCCTTCCATATTTCACACTCTTGCTCCCCCCCCCTCCATTTCTCCTCCTCTCTGAACAGTCCGACTTTTCGTCTTTCCCAACTTACGCTCAATCCGCGTCCCACAGAGAAGAGATTCCTCAGAGCAAATTCGAGAGTTTTTTTCTAAACCAGCATTAAACTCTGCCTCAAACTTCCATTACTTCAACCTGGGTGATCTTATTTCACTCCCAGCCTTGCTCAAATCTGATTTGTGCTGCGAGACAAGCCACAAAGAATTACCTGTCCCCAATGATTAAATGAACGGGAAAAGAAGCAATAGCAGCAGTAATTGGAACATGCAAACACAGTAAGTGTAACTTGAACCATCTAAACATTAAGTATGGATTACGATAATTGGAGATTTTTGCACGATGTAAAGCAATGTATCACTTAAAAATAATGGAATGGGAAATAAATCATCACAGTAGATATTGCATTGCCCTCCTGCGTTTAAGAAAAGTTTTAAAGAAGGAGGTAATTTCAGCAGTATTTGATCCCAAATTAGGGTGCGTTTCAGAGAGTCCGGGATCTGTACTCCTGTCGATGAGAAGATATATTGTGCATGCATAAGTGCCCTCCGCTGAGACAATGAGCTATCAATATCGCCAGGATTTCCACAATTCTTTCTCGCTCCCTAAATTCACATTTATCGCCGAAACCACCTCTCAACCTAAATTGAACGAATTAACTATACCATTTTTCACTTCCTTGAACATCAATTATCTAAAATTCAGAATTCTGTATAAAAATCTAGTTTTTTCTCCTCAAAGTACGCGTAGGAGTTATGCATTAAAACTGGATCAAGTACATAAGATTTTAGAATAACTTATGATCATTTCATTTTCCAATAAAATGCTAATGCGATGAATTAAATTATACTTTTGATATAAGTAACGCTATGTGTACGCCTTGTAGAAACAAATGGGAAAGGAAAAGATTATTCTCAATTGTCAGTATTTTTTAACATTTATAGGTAAATCAAGTGAGAAACGAAATGCAAGATAAAAAAAACAAGACCAAAAAACAATTATAATAATGCGTTTAATTTTTGATAACAGAATATTAAATCAAACTATTCCTACGCAGGGATAAAAACTCAAAACTCTAAAAGCGTTATTTTTGGATCTTGAGTTTTTTATATCCGCATTAAAGCGAAAACTTACTTTTACTAAAATAAAATTCTAAGTATGCATTTGTAAAGATGTTTTCGTAGTTCAATTTCCACATATATTTAATTAGTGAAGACTAAACCAGAAAAAGCTTCTTTGGCAATATTAATCAAGTATTTAATACAAAATATATTTCTCGTTTAGAATAATTGCACAGTGTTTCCAACTTTTCCGTAAACTCTACCTCACTTACTGTGGCTTCAAAGAGATAAACATCTATTTGCGCCGCTGCAACTCCCTGGAGTGAATTAGTGGGAAGCTACCTAGATAAAGTCGCATTTCTCATGGAACAAAATTTTAGCAATTAGAATCGTGGCATTTCATTGATTAAAACCCTTTGTTGCCTTGCGACGAAGCCATGGCCGTCAAATATAAAACTTCTAGTGAAATTAGCAAAGTTGATTTTCCTTCATTTACGCTAAATAGAACCCCTTCCTTTACCTACGACATCAAATATTATTAATGCAATATTAATTAGCGATAGTTACAAGGATATTAATATTAATATAGGAGAATAAATGACATTATATAATTTGATTAATCGATATTTTTTTTAAATATTACACCAAAATAATCAAGATATCAGATTCTTAAGACACCCATATGGGACACAAAATCTTTTGTTCTTTTTGAATTCAATATTACAAATTCGAGTTTAACAGTAAACTGTTGCAGCTACAAAAAATATCTGTGCATAAAAAATTATTCCGAAATAACTAGCACAGGAGAGTAACAGTTTTAAATTTTTAACAAATGAAAAATACTATTTTACATGTAATAAGGACTCTGCTAAAGGTCCCTGTAATATAGCGTCTGAAATGAAATATTCCGTTTCTTCATTTTGAGTCTTTTTAATTAAGACATTAAAACTTCTAATTGCTTCTAATAATAATAATTATTATTGGTAACATACAGGTTAAGGTAGGTTTTTGATGTGCCCAAGCTACCAAACAGCACAGCGACAATTCAATGACTCTCTAACGCGACCTCCACAATTACAGTATGCCCCTCTTCCATTCGATATACTATACTTCCTTCCTCCATTAATACCTTCCAACAACCCAATCCTATTTCTGGCCCCTCCATGCATGCCTAACATTCTTCCTTCTGTCACAGTCTTAGGCAATTCATTGCCAATAAAAACACTATGCATCCATCTTTCCTACATGTTTTTGATTTCTCCAAAGAACCGCCTCTCTTTCTCCACAATGCCTTGCACTTCCTCGTTAGTTTTCCTTTCTGTCCACTTCACATTCTCCATCTTTCTTCACACCCACATTTAAAAAGCATCCATTCTATGTCTATTATCCTGCTTTGATGATCATCTTACCACACCAGACAAAATCTCGCTCCATATCAAGGTTTTCACGAGCCTATTCTTAGCACACCCAAAGTTACTGTCATTAATTCACTCCTCCTCGTGAAAGTTTCTTTGCTTATAGCCATTCTTTTACTTAGGTCCCTACTACTTTGACTGTTTCGGTAAATAATAATTGCTAGAAAGGTAAACTGCTCCAACTGCTCTAGCTTTTGCCCTCCTATTTTAGCATTAGCTTAGCTTCCTTCGTCCAAGAAATCGCATGACATTTGTTTTTTTAAATGTATTACCATGCCATAGCTTACCTTTAAATGTACTCTTCAGAGATAGTATCTCCTTGGCTGACTGACAAACTAAAGTTTGGCCATCCGCTCATCCAAAACTGACTGATTTTATTGATTCCCCACCGACTTGCATTCCTATCTCCGGTTCTGTGCATCTAATTACATCCATGAAAATTATGGATATAAAGGCCCCAATAAAAAAATCTTCAAAACCAAGACAAACGGCAAAAAGCTACTTTGAACCCAATAATTTCCTCAATACCATTAGCTAAATTATTAAAATTGCAAAAAGGCACAAGACCTCGTACGAGTATGCACATGTATACAGCGGACGAGGAGACACCAGCGACGGTTGGTGATAGTATTCCACAAAGAGGCTGGAGAAATGTCGTAAAAATAGTTCAGGCATGTAAAACAATATAATTAGTAGAAAAAAAACCTGAAATAATGAACTTGCTTATTGTTCAGGTAACATACCAACAAGCAAGGAGTCTATCGACAGGGTATATTATAAGATAGAGGACATAACTGCGGGTGACCCTGTTAGAAAATGTTTAATATTGATAAAGAACGAAAGTCACAAACGAAAAGATCTATCTAGAACGCAGAAGAAAAGAGAATGAAATGGAAGAAAGTTTTTAAACTCAAGTTTTGGCAGAAGAAAGAACAAAGAGGTGAAGGATAAATAAACTGAGACAGGAACTAACTGGGCGAAAGAAACGATGCACAGGACACTGCATAAATATGTAATGTTTACAGAAGAGAGAAGTCATTAATCAGGTAAGAGTCAGATAGAAATTAAATGGAAAGAATACATAAAGTGTTTGTTAATGATATCGGGCGGACCACTATAAATATGAGACAATATGAACTTGATAGGGTAACTACTGTGCACGCAAATATTGATGTCGAGATAGGAATGGAATTAAGTAAAATGTAACCAAACCAAGCCCTTCATTTAAACTTAATTTTAATTATAATTTTAAGAACAGAGTCAATTAATGATGATTAGGAAGTAGTCTATCTTATTCTTTGATTATAAATATCTAATATGTGTTTAGAGAGGTAACAGACTAATATAGGGACAATATGAAACAGCATCATGAAAGCCAGCATCCTCATTATTAAATAAATCAACCCTAAGGTCCTTTTGGTTGGTGATTACATGTAGAGTTCACCCAGTACTAAGCCCGACGGCGTGTGAAATTCACACATTAGGGGGGGGGGGGCAGTTATTTTTCCTGAGTCGGTGATGGTTTATCAGGAAGATCTGATGAAATTTGGGCACCCTCAGCTTCACCCAAAGCTTGGGTGAAGCTAAGGGTGCCCAGAGAGGCTGGCCCAGACATGGAACCCGGGCCCTCCGGTCAGTAGCCGAAGGCTCTACTCCTAGACTACCGCGACCCATATGTATACATATTTATGTATATATATATATATAGTTAAGAGCCTCCGCCCGGCAAGTGGAAAGATCCGGAGTTCAAATCCTGGTCAAGGAAATATTTTTGCATTCGTGATCTGCTGGATTCCGCCTTCCCCACCTCTCCTATTGCGGTTGGTGAAGAAGGTTGCAACAGAATGAGGTAATTGAAAGCATGGACGTTGAGTAAGGATTTTAAGAAAAAGCTCATTTCAACTTTATATCGTGCGAAATATGGTAATTTAACCAGGGCGATGAGTGTAGATTGAAGTTGTTTAAAACGCGGGTGTTGAGAAAGATCGAAGGAAGAAAGGCAATCGGAGAAAAACTTCATGGTGTGGGAGGAGAGGGTATTGTTGAGATAAATCAA